>NC_081405.1:505253858-505590108 GCF_030272615.1 Cryptomeria japonica | reverse complement strand
TGGGTGATGGAAGATCAGCCCCTCGCACCCCATACAGACCCATAATCATTCAAGAAGCCGAACACAAGAAGTATCTCATTCATAAAAAAGATATGTTAGTCTAAGATTAGTATATACACATACAATCTAACATCTAACTAGCCTTCAAGATGAATTGCATAATCAACATGATAAAAACCATCACATAAGAGAGTAAAATCTAGTCACATATTTCACCAAGACATCACCCAAAGTCAAACTAAGTTATTCAGAGTCTGATCAAGGGAGAGGCACTACAAAAGTGACAAAAAAATCTATTGAATATGATCTACTAAATAAAAGAATAACTTTAAATAATGATTCCATTTCCTTAAGCAACACTTTAAAATTGAGGTGATTCTTTTAAAAGTGGCAATAAGGAAATTACTAATCATCTTTAGTGTAACACTAAGAATTTATTTAATTATCTCGTTAAATATATATCATTTTCTACAAAAATATATATTTTGTTCATATATTGTCTTTGTAAGAAACAGTATGAAAATGCAAATGGAAACTAATGCAAGACACACATTCCTAATCACAAAAAAAAACAAAAAAAAAAACATAATAATATCAAATCAAATCAAAATGTTATCCATGAATCCATTGTGATTTGATTTTGTTCCTTGACTAGTGGATACGTGGATGAGTGTATGCATAGGATGAACTTACTAAATTTAGCAAGTGGTTGTGACCATGATGGAAATGAGGTACATGTGAATCTAGGAGGGCTACATTCTTGGGTTTGGTGGAAAGAGTAATGGGGATAAGTGTCTTTAAGTACCCTTTATTCTTGGAATAGGGTTGAGGGAATATAGGCATAATTAAATAATACTATTATTTATGTTGGCATTTGATCATTTGTTCTAAACTGATAATGTGTTGCAACCGGTATATGTTTGTTGTGCATAGAGGTTAGATTTCTGTTTGATGACTATTTTGTATGTTGTCATTCATGGCAACTATGTTTCTTTAAGTCATCTTAGTCGTATAGCTCAACCGACAAGGCTTAACTAGTTAGTAGAGAGTTTTTATCAGAACTAGTAATTAGGACTTTAACCAGTAAAAGATTGACAGTGTTACATTTTGACAACTGGTACGTGAAATTCATGAAGAATGAGATGATGCAGTTTTGCAGCAGCATTGAAGACTATCATATGAAGATGTGTTTGTGACCACATGTGCATATTTGATCAGGTAAATGATATTAGAATGTAGGACAAAAAAATGGTTAGAGACTTAACCGGTAGTGATGAAAAACACTAAGATCGGTAAAACGACACAGAATTGGATTTGTTATGTTGGTGGCCAACATAACTAAAGGTATATATTGCAAGATTTTCTAAATACATTGAACCTAGGAAATTGTAATAGGTTCTAGATGACCTAATGATGATTTTAAAATATGTGACGAGGTATGAAGTTGGTAAGGAGTATGAGCTTGAATGTGTAAGAAACCTTAAGCGAATTTTGTATTTCTTATTGTGCGTTGATCGGAGGAGTTCAAAGATGAAGATAATGTGATGTTGTAATTTTCTACAACGGATCTTATTAGACACTAAAGGTGATACTGAGATCATTTTGTACTTGTTGTCTCACTAACAGTTATAGCAAGAAAATCCTCTTACAAGGTCACTCCTAACAAGGTGTAGTCGGATCCTAACAGGTCTGATCATTAAAATCCTCTAATCAGGTGACACATTAACTTGTGTTTGAAAATCCCAGTAACTCGGGTGGCTCCTAATAGGGCTGGTCTTCACAGGCCTTATTGTATAGCTCTTAACTGGGTGTGCCCCTAACCGGGTGTTGTAGACCTTAACCGGTCAGATCTCTATACTGTAGATAGTGGATCTTGTGGGTACTAACTCCCACCATGGTTTTCCCCATTTGGGTTTTCCACGTATAAACTCTTGTATCATGTGGTTTATGCTTTATGTGGTGATTGCATACTTAATTTTATTTCTTATATGCCTATTGAGTTTTAAGTTGGTGAAATTGATAATTAATGTCACAACCCTCCTTTATCACTTTTGATTTGATACAATTTCTATTATATTTTCTTGGTTGAGCTATTGAAAATGGTTGAATAAATATTATAAAAGAATAAATAATGGACACACATACACACTTGGAGAATATAATTCAAAAGGCATTATTTATTTTTATTTTTATTTTCCCATTCCCAATTATGGCACATGTTGTAGGAGGAATTAGAAGCTTCTAGAGGAATCTTAATTCTTTAATTCCCTTGCATGTAACTCCCCCATTAGGATATTAATCAATTTTGCATGGGTCCAATATTGGAAAAAGGATCTCATTCATAATTAATTTCTCTAGATAGCGGAATTAAGGGATTTTTCCTATAGAGAGATAAATAACACAACTTCAAACATCCCTCAGTGGGATGGAGTTGAAAAAAGAATGAACAAAATGTTCATGGAGAGGGCAAGGAGTACCCTTAGTTGATTTGACATGGAATAATAGTATTGGATAGAAGATGTTGTCATAGCTTATTACCTAGTTAATAGGTCTCCTACATCAACTTTTTTTGGGAAGATACTTATGGGTGTGTAGTAAGTAAAAAATATTTCATTGAAACATCTTCACTTTTTTTATTGTGAGGCATATGCACATGTACCTAGGGATGAGTATTCTAAGTTGGAGAATAAAGCTCTATAATATATCTTCATTGGATATGACATTGGTGTGAAGGGCTACAAGGTAGATCCTTCACCTCAACTCTTGAGGAGGTCCACTTGGAATAGAAAACAGCCAAACAAATATAATCCTCTTGATTAGAGGTATACTTTTTATTTGATTACCAATTCAAATCATCCTAAAAATAGGAAGGAGGCATTAGGTATGGATGATTTCAAGTTTTGAAGAGTCTCTATGGATGAGGAGATGATTAGAAACATCACATGTGGAAATTAGCACATTTTCCTAATGGTTGAAAGTGGGTGTTCAAAAGGAATATTGATGATGGTGATATTTTCTCTCCAATTTATAAGTTGATATCTCTTTGGTTTTTATTATTTATTACAACTATTTTTACCGTGATCTTGAGAAGATGGATATGAAGATGACTTTCCTTCATAGTGATTTGGAGGAAGAAATTTACATGACACAAATAGAGTATTACGTTGAAAGAGGTAAATTATAAAATTTGGTTTCCAAGTTGAGGAATTCTTTGTATGGTCTTAAGAAATTACCTAAGATGTGGTACCAAAATTTTGATTCTTTTGTGTTGATATTGGGATTTCTAAGAGCTGAATTAAATGATTCCATATATTATAAGTTGGAAAATGATAATTTACTTGTTATCACATTATATGTTGATATTATGTTATTTTTAGTAATAGTAAGATTAAGGTTTGGGAATTAAAGTCTCAACTTTTAGCACAATTTGAGATGAAAGGATTAGAAGATACATAGTCCATCTTAGGTATGGAGATCTAAGTTTAAATATAAAATTTTGGTGGGCCCAAAGAAAATATGCAAACTCTATCATGAAGATATTCAACATGACAACTTGTGAACCATTGTATGTTTCAATTTTTATGGAGAAAAAGGTATCAGTAGATCAATGTCTAACTTATCCCAATGAGATGGAGGATTCGTATTGAGTGTGTTATGTGAGTTTTGTTGGGAGTTAAATGTATGATATGATCTATACTAGACCAAAGATCGCCCATATAGTGAGAGTCTTGAATTGATTCATGGCTAATCTTAGATGAGTACATTGAGATGTAGTGAAGAGAGTCTTCATATATGTTTTGGAGTAACAAAAGTATCCCATTTGTTATCATGGTAATTTTATAGTGGCTGACACTCAATGGATATTCATAGATTTGTGGATTTAGTTTGGTCTTAAGATGTTGATAGTAGGAGATCCACTAGTGCATATTTTTTCACCAGTTTTGGTAGCGTAATCAATTGGATGAATAAGCAATGTGTATGGTCACTTTCTCCACTAGGGAGAAGAGAATGTGGTAGATAATCATGCTTTTAAGGAATTCATTTTGATAAAACATTTTTTTAGATGTGGGATTAACTCTAAGAGCTATTACAATTCTATGTTGTAGTCAAAGAGCTATATATTTTGTAAAGAACCTAACCTTTCATCTAATAGTGAATCATACAAGTATCAAATACCATTTTGTTCAATACATGTGTAGCATCGTAAATTGTCGTTGGTCCACTTTACACCTCATGTTTGTGCTCCCGCATTAGTGTGTCCTATCCTCATCCCCTCTCTAGGACCAATTTGATCTCATTCTCCATCTTTGAGGCCATGAACACCCATTTGTGGGTCCCGTGGTGAGGTACCCTTCCCCCTTGTGCCTTATCTTGGTCTTGTTTACAAAGGCACTAGGGAATGGAATGCCTTGGTATGGACCATGGCACCCTAAAACACCATGTTCCCTCTCAATGGGGTCCAAATTTGAATTGGGGTAGGTGTTATATCTCCCCACTATAAATTGATCCCTTTGGCTACACATGATCATTGGAGGTTGGCCTAAATGGTAAGTTACCTAGGGAAACCTATATAAAGACATCCTATCAATTCAATTAGACCTAGAAGCAATACAAGAACATCAAATAGAGAATTCATGCATTTGTGAAGCATTTATCATCAAGCATTTTTCAGAGATCTTCAAGGTTGCATATTCATCCTTCAAGGGTTGTGGAGAAAAATTACATCAGTCATGTGCAAGCATGTGTGTGTGATTAGGGTTTTTCATGTTGTGTTTGTCATGCCATTACATTCAACATTTGTGATTACATTCAAAGAGCATTCCATCATCGTCAACAATTGTAGATCTGAGGTATAATTATTCAACATTTATTTCAATATTTACATTATTTCATTCAAGGTTAATTCCTAAATCGAGGTTTGACTTAGGAAAACACCTATCCCCAACACATTTCACTTACTTTATATGTGTAGGAACAGGTGCAGAGTTGTACTCAGGAGGATCGACAAGGTTCACAAAGACGAACAGGTTCAACTTTCGATGATAGAAAATTCAGAGAACCATGGTGAATTGATACTACTTGGTCTCAAAAAATTAGGCCGAACTTTTGAGAATGGATTCCAAACATCTTATTCTTCCCAGATCTAGGTTGGTGGCTCTATGAGATATCTAAATTACTATTTCTATCATAATACTTCAACTATAACCTTTTTTGTCCTAATTTCAATCAATCCAATTAAACCCTTGGAAAGAGGAAGTCAAACCCTAATCCAGGTGAATCTAATTAGAATTCTCAGCCCTTCCTTAGTGGGATTGGGGCTAGATTTATTAGGTTCACCCATATTTCCCCTTATAATGATCAATTTGGGATTGCTTGTGGTTTTATCATTGAAACCCTAATTTTTAAATTTGCACCATTACATTTTGGTGAACCTGACTTCTTACACCACTCTTTCTAATTTGTGTTCTTAGATCTTATTTGTAGGCATTTTAATTTTCAATTTTGCACTCATAGATTATTTTTAATTAAAAAACATAAATTTAGAGGTTAAAATCATAAAAACCCTAATTTATTTTGGTTAATTTTATTTGTGGGTTGCATAATTTGTAACTTCTTTTTTAGATCTAATCTTAAGCATTCATAATGGCACTTAATAGATCTTATTAGTTTGCCATTTCAAATATGATTACATTGATTTTTACTTATATTTATCAAAAACATGTGTTGGATAATGGTTTTTTTAACTTTACATTGCTTCTTTTCATTCATAACACTTTGACATATTGCATTTTTATAATTTCCAAAATGTTTCCTATTAATCAATTAAATCTCAAAGATTTAATCCATGATGCATGTTAATTTATGGCAATATTTTTAAGAAAATACATTACATATGGAGATCACATAAAAGATTTTATAGAAAATGATAATCCTAGGGATGATATTGAAAAACCTAACACTTGTATCTCTCCTAAGGTATCTCATGTGAATGAAGAAAGAGTCAATACTCATATCAATGATCTCTCTAATGGAGAGCAAGCGTTGAAGAGAAACATGGCATCATATTCTTCTCATACACATACCCTAGCACAAGGGCGGCAAGGTGAAAATATTGGTGTTTGAATTTCTCTAGATCCCTCTTATTCTCCTAGAGCTTATCTTAACCATCAAAAAAATTGTAGAAAAGATGTTGTAGACACATAAATTTGTCCACTAATTAAATAAATATTTAGTATTTATTTGATACACTAACATTCTTCTATTAATTAAATTCATATTTAATTAATTCATTTCAACCTATTCTTCTAATCTAATTAAATAAATTTCATAAATTTATTTAATTGCTAACTATAGTTCAAATATTAAATTAAATAATAAATTTATTTAATTCCCCTTTCCTCACATTTAAATAAATTAACATTTATTTAAAATCCCTATTTAAATAAATGAATATTTATTTAAAAATCTTCATCCACTTGCATTATCCTACAAATGCAAGTTGCACCCATTATTTTGCTTAAATAAATTATTTAATTAAAAGCCTATTTATCCTCACCCACTTGCCAAGCCCACTTGCATGCCTAACCTTCTTCTAGATTCTTGTAATCTCTTCCAAATTAGCCTAAACCCCCTTTCTAATAACTTGCACAATCCTAAACTCAAATTAATCCCCAACCCATCATCTCAACTATTTAAGACTCTTACAAAGTCTTAATGACTTGCCTTCTTCAACAAGTTAACCCACATGGGTCTTGTCCCTTGGTCAAAGACTAACCATGGGTAAACCTTGCACAAGAGTTTACCCATTGGATAATAACATTACCATTGGATAATAGTTTTATCCCATAACCCCAACCATCCATGGTAACCCTCATGTCTTCTCAAGCATTTAATGCTTCTTCCCTATCCTCTCAAGCCCTCTCATGATGCCAATTGTCACCATTGCATTGGTGGAAGTTGCAAGCATGGATTGATGATCGTGCCTCTCTCATGCAATCCTATCCCTTGCTAAGAGAATTCAATCTTGACCCTCAAATCTACTATTTTGCATATAAATAGAACTCTCATCCTCAAGCAAAAAAAAAGAGGAAGCAATTGAGCATTGTTACTATAGTTACATGAGCATTCACACTTAGCTTTCTCATAGCAAGATTACTCTTTGCATTTGCATAGGAGTTCATTTCTCAACTATTTCAATCCTTTATTTGGAGACATACTAAAACTAAGGGCTACACTCAAGAAAGCTTTTGGATCTTGGAGAGGAGAAGAATGAGGGAGAGACAACAAGAGCATCATGGGAGCATGATAGGGAGTCTTATTACTCCACTTTCATTTGTTTATTCTTCTTTGTGTGTTCTTTTATCTTTTTTGATATGCATTTGAAGGATTTTAGTTCTTTCTTTTAGTTTCTAGTTGGAAACTAACATATTAATACTTGAGCTTTGTTTTTTACTATATCCCCTTTCATGTGCATAAGATGTGTTATGCATTTTATTCGTGATCTATCTCCCCACATAACATTAAATAAATATGAGGTCTTAGATGATAATGATCTTACTTTCCAACCTATCAAAAAGGATATGAATGATTATAGAAAGGAGAATATCCTTACAAAGGATATTTCTTCTTCATCTACTTCTCCCTTTGTTCCTTCTAGGTGTCCTTACACAACAATTTTTATATAAAATCATTATAATACTCCTTCTCAATTATATAAAATCATTTAATTAATTAATTTAATTAAATCTAAAGTCCTATTTCATCACTTCACACATCATAAAATTGGGCCCTTTACCCTAAGTGTGCCCCTTTTTATTTTATTCCTCCAATAAATCATTTAATCATAAACCCTAATTATGTCTTATTTTGACCTTTAAGGCCCAATTTTGCATATCAAAACACCTCAGAATCAGATGTAACTTTGGGATTCTCTCTAATATCATCATATCTAATAGCACTGAAAATTTGGTGAAAAGTTGGTCGGACCATGTGCGTTCCCGCCACGGTCCTCATCTTTTTTCCCAAAATTTTGGGAGCACAATTCTATGATATTATAATGCTTAACCCCAAAAGATTGGTAGGAAATGCAATTCCTAGGTCATCCTAAAGGTGGAATTATGTCAAAATTAAGATCTATGGTTTCATACATAAGAGCTCTCTTTCTTCATTTGAAGGCATCTCATAAAATATAGGAAAAGACTGTTGGAGCGAGCACAAGGAGCCTTCTATGTAGTGAAAGAGAATCCTATGTGGATTCTTCAACAACATTCAACAACATTCAACAACATTTCATCAAGAATTCATCATCAATTAGGAGCCTTGAAGACATTGAAGAAATAATAGGAGAATTAGTGGCAATATCTCTCCCTTGGGGATTGGTATGATTTCATGTTATTTTCATGTCTTTGTATGAGCTTATTTACATCAATTTTTACATTCATGATTTATATCATTTAGCATATTTGGTTTGAAGCATTGTTATTTACATTCACATTTACATTTAGGGTTTACTCTCATGCGTAGGGTAGCTCTAGTTTCTTATCATTTAGGATCTTGCATACACACAAGGTTCTAGCACACACATTTTCAGTACATTATCGGTTATTTGTGGAGGTGAAAATCACCAAAATAGGGGTTTAATGAAGGAAAAACCCCATATAGCCACCCAAACCTTCCCTTTTCAATTGTAGGTGCAGAAAGAGGTACTCGGAGGCGCTTTCAGTTCAGCAAAACACACAGGAACAACCCACAATCATTAGATCTTCCCTAATCTTCCTGGGATAGGGGCATGGCACCCTGGTCCTACCCAAGATAGTGGTGTGGCACTATGGTCCCTCTTCTATTCAGTGATTTTTAGTAGGTTTCAGTTTTAGGTTATCAAATTTGCAGTCTTTCAGTTGCAACCTCCTGTCTGCAGAAATAGGACAGTGGTGTGGCACCCAAGTCTAGGTCAATTTTGTTTAATTTGTAGCATCAGATACACATCTATAATCCTCCCCCTTTCATACTTTCAGTATCTCAATTTCAGATCTGCAAGTTTGTTCAATTTCAAGTTCATTTATGATTCATTCTTTATCTCCTAGTCTAGTTGATCATTCAAACCCTAGTTTTTCTCATCATTTGCAAAAAGGTGAATAGAAACCCTAAGAGGTAATCCTTGGCTCTCTATTTCTCACAAGAAGTAGTCAAAGTGATCTACCTCCCTATGCTCTTTTGTATTCCCAATGTGTTGGAAAAAGTAGGATTAAGTCTTAGTCACCCAAACTTGCTTTTCCCGCCACCACATTTTGGTGAGCCCGGCGTGAATCCAACATTCTTTAATTCTGATTTATGTTCTTAGATCTGAGTGTTTTTTCTATTTAAAATTCAAATTTACATTTACAAGTTTCAATTCCTTACAAATTCCAAAATTTAGAGGTTAATTTTGCTAAAACCCTAATTTTTCAATTCAAAATTGAACTTGTGGATAGATTAATTTGGATCATTAATTTCAGATCTGGTTTTGGAACACATTTCACTCATAAATTTAATTTCCTAAATAAACATTTAGAGTGCTTTCATTGGTTAAAATTGAACATTTCCTTATATTTTGCATATGTTATCATTTGAAAGAGGAAATTGTTTGTCATGATGCATTCATTTCCTAAATGTGATAATGGGTTAGCTTCCCTTGTTTCAATTTTTCCATCTTCTAAAGAACCTCTTCCTATCTATGACAACATTTTAGTGCCTAAAAGAGTTGTTATCAATCCCCTCAAAACTCTCCCATGCTCTAAGGATGAAAATTTGAAGAGTGATCTTGACAATTCTCCTAAAATGCACCCTTCCAATCTAGCTATCTTAAAGGAAGAGGACGATATCATAAACACCTTTATTAATGTTACTTTACTTTCCCTAAATGATGCCTCTCTAATTGAAAAAGTATTGATGGACATTGACTTATCTTCTCCAAAATTTGGTCTTACCAATGGGGGCATTTTAGTACAACAAGAGGTTATGAGCACTTCTTCCAAAGATCTCCTTCCTAAGCATGAATCTTTGGAGAAATATGTTCATCTCCCTCCTAAAGAATATTCCCCTCATGAGGTTAATTTTGTGCAAGAAGATGGTATTGTTCCTACTTTTCCTAGTGATGGCATTTCCTCTTTTGATCTCAACAAAATTCCCACTAGAGATAATGCATTAATGAGAAATGTTTTCCATTCTCCTCAAGTTTGTCTTACCCCTAAAGATTCCTTAGAGAAAGAAGATGAAACCATGACCAATTTCCTTAATTCTCTCTCCCCTAAAGATCCTATTGAAGACATTTTGAGGAAAGAGGATGATTTAAATATATGTAGTGATTCTCTCCTTCCTAAGGATGAAGAATTAATGAACAATGCTATCCCTTCTCCAAAAATTGGTAATAGAAATAAGGACATCTTTGTGCAAGATATTTCTAATGCTTTTCCTAATGACCTCACTATTTTGGATGAACCATTAGAATAAGGTGTTGATTATTCTCTCCCCCATGAGAGAACCCTAGCCAAAGGGGATGAAATCATGATTGATAACTCTCTTTATAGCATCTCACCTTCCATGAATCCAAATCAATTTTCCTCTAAAGGTAAAGCATCTCCCTCTCCTCAACTTCATTCTACTCATAAGGATACCCTAGTTAAAAGAAAGATGGTTAACATCTCTTTCAAATATCTCCCTCTCAAAGGTGAGACTTTAAAGAGTAATGTCGATCCTTCTCCTAGAGAGTATATTCCCCATGTAGATCCTTTAATGATAGAGGATGATATGACCTTTCCTAGTAATACTCTTTCTTCTAAAAAATCAATGCCTACCCCTAGTCTCCCTCCTAAAATTGATCTTACCCATGATAATATCTTAGTTCAAGGAGAGAATATCAACAATTGTTCCAACAATCTTGTTCATTCTTCTTCTAAGGACACCTTTGATATTCCTAAACCATCCTCAATCAATTTGATACATGTGAATGAAACACCTAATAAACCCCTATTCATAGTTCAAGGTTCTTGTCCTTCTCAAAAATCCCCACGTAAACCTATCATAGCGGTTCAAGGTGGTTATGCTAATGATTCTTTTTTCACTCCTAATAAACCAATTATTACCATGCAAGGAGGTTATCCTACTAAGAGCCCTTATGAGTATGCTAAGAAAATTACTGGAGAGAGTTATCATACGGTTGCTCATACCTACAACATGAGAAACAATAGGCAACCTAGTTCTCCTCCAGTTATCCCAAATTCAATTCCTCTCTCTCAACCTTCCCTTCCACAAGCACCTCGTATATCAAATCTTAGCAAGGAGTATGATCTTATTGAACAACTTAAAGCTACTCCTACCAAGATTTCTATTTGGGATTTAGTTCAAAATTCACCTCCTTATCATGGGATGTTACAAGATGCTTTGAGAAACTTAGATGTCCCACCTGCAATGACACCTAGTAACATGACTGCCTTGATTAATCCTATGAACAAATCCAAAGCTTAGATTGTATTCACACAAGATGAGTTACCTTCTCCTAAAATCCAAAATCAATATGATCCTCTTATGATTGTGGTTATTATCCATGATAGTGCTATAAAGAGAACCCTTGTGGACAATCAATCTAGCCTTAATGTTTGTGGTGTGGACTTATTAGATAAGATTAAAGTGGATCATGATATCATTGAACCTTCTTCTCTTACTATTTGAGGTTTTGATAATGTGGCTAAACAATGTCTAGGTGTCATAACCTTTCCTGTTAAGGTAGGTCTTGTTGTGTTACCTACACCCACTCATATTATGCCTAGTAATTTGGCATACAACCTTCTATTAGGGAGACCTTGGATTCATAGCATGCAATTTGTCCCCTCAACTTTCCATAGGCAAGTCAAATTTAGTTATAACAATGAGGCCTACACCTTGTTAGCTGATACCAAACTTCAAGAAGCAGTAAAATTTGGATCTTCTTGTTCAACTACTTCCTAATCTTCTTCCAATCCTTCTACTTCTTCAAATACATCTATTTCCTTTAATGATGTTGTTCCTTCTAGTACTCCTGATTCTTCTACTTGATCGGAATCTCCTCCCAAGGATCTCTTTTCTCTCGAAGGAGTGCTCACAAATGAAGATTAGGGATCTCTAGACTTTACCCCTAATTTTATAGGAGAATATAGGGTACCTTGTAATGGATCTAAGACTGAGAAGGAGAAATATAAGGAGGAACCTAAAGAGAAACCTACTTTGTCTAAACAACTAAGTAACCAATTTGTGGTTGCTTCTAATTCAAATAATTCTTCAAATCCTTCCTCTAATTCATATAGCACTGAGACCTATGAGGCATCACCATCTCCTTTTGATTTGGCATCCCTTTATGGTCCTGGTTTTCACATTTTAGCTAAGAGTGGCTATAATGGCAATGGTTGTGACACAAATTAACAAGGAATTAAAGTTCTTTTGGAACATAATACACATAAAGCTTCATTTGGACTTGGCTATAATCCTTCTAAGCCCACTAAAGCATCTAAAAGACCATCTCTCAATGTGAATTCTATATTAAGTAGTGATGATAACCTTACCTCAATTAAATCATCTTTTACTTCTTTCAAGATGCATCCCCTCATAAGGAAATCTTGGTGATGAACAAATCTCTTTTTGCATCTCCTCAAGAGATATCTAATCCCCCTTATGAGACTTTATCTTCTACTCATTCTAAAATCCCTTCTTCTAGGAATAAGGCTCTAATGAATCATACTTATATCTCTCCTAATATTTCCTATGTGCAAGAGAAGTATAACTTAGTGGCCTATTCTTCTCCTATAAACTTCTCTCTTTCTAAAGACTTTTTAACATTCATCATCTTATACATGTTTTTAATCTCACTTATAGCAGATCATTTAACATGTCATATTCAAATACCTCATTCAATATATCATATCTTTAAATAACATTAATGGATATTATGTTGCTCATCATTATGTGACATTGGTAGCTCGCTTACTGGGGGCTCATTGTCACTCATGATGGTACAATTTCATGTGAAATCATACTTTTGGAAGCAACATAATATCCTATTTGTATCTCATCTCTTCTCACTATATATATTGGGGGCAAGAGTGATTTCAAAAATATCTCCTTCTTAAGATTAAAATTTCCCTTCTATAAGGATTTCTTATTGATTGTAGAGGTGTATTCATATTTGAATTCCTTCTCTCATATTGGAACAAGCATCCCTCATAGGGATCTTAAGTACATGTCCTTAATTGGGACCTCCTCCTTGGTGATTAGAAGTCTTTGATCATTCATCAATTTCTTTTCTTCATTGAGTAGTAACTTTTATAATACAACCTTCTATTTTGTGCACGTGCATATCCCTAATGAGGATCTCTTGCCTTCTTTTAGAAGAGTGTTGTTATACATAATCTCTCTTCGATGTCATCTCAATCCTCTTTTCTTTTCAAATCTCTTGTATTCATTAATTCTAGAAGATGTTATATTTGTCTAAGACAACTCCTCTTGAAGGTCCTCCAAGGATCTCCTATACACTTATATAGCAAGATATCTTTTTTGAACTATCTTATCCTTTCTTAAAGAGTATTCCCTCTCTTTCTTAGATTTATGACATTGTTGCATGATGGATATATTCTTGGTGTCAAAGGTACGTACCCTTTTTCTACTTGCACACACATGCAGGAGGTTGAGTGGAACTAACAGTGTTATCACTCTCCTCCCTTCAATGGATCACCCAGATAGACTATGGGGGCTAGTTTTCCATGTCCTTCTCTCCATGGATCACCTATTTTTAGGGGCAAGATGTCCATGTTTCCTTTTCTCTTCTCATGGATCACCAAAGTTTGTATTCATGCTTTATATCTCTTCTCCATTCTCTTTGCATTTGTTTCCATTTAAATCTTTCATCTTGTGTTAGAGAGCTCTCAAATCCTCACAGTCTTTGTTGTGTTGGAATTGAGGCTTAGTTCTCTTTCTTACCAAATGATTCTCCATTATTTTTTTGATCTCGTATCAAATCTTCTTGTGAGCATTTGTCATCAACCTTCTTTCACAATTCGATGTGGTAAACATGATACCCTGTTTCAACTAACTAAAATTAGCAAGCCGAAACAAGGGGGCATATAGCTACCCTCGAAATTTCATCACCTTCCCTGGTAAGAATTTAGGTGATTTTTTATTTTATCTAACATGTGGTTTTGTAGGATGTGGATCCTAACTATGTACTATGGATACCGTTGGGGGCTTCATTCGACAACTTGTGGATATATCCTTTTCCATGAATGTTTACTTTTCTTTACTTTAGCTTGCATATGCACATAGTGTCATATGACCGCTAAAGTGGGGGCTAAATGTAGTGTCGTAAATTGTACACCCTTGCTAGGGTGGTACAATTTCACACTTAGGTTAGCACCCACCTTAGTGTGTTTGTATCTTGCATTATTATTTCCATTTAAGCATTTAATTAATCAATTAAATTAAATCTAAAGTCCTATTTCATCACTTCACATATCATAAAATTATGCCCTTTACCCTAAGTGTGCCCCTTTTTATTTTATTCCTCCAATAAATCATTTAATCATAAACTCTAATTATGTCCTATTTCAACCTTTAAGGCCCGATTTTGCATATCAAAACACCTCGAAATCAGCTCTAACGTTGGGATTCTCTCTAATATCATCATATCTAACGGCCTTGAAAATTTGGTGAAAAGTTGGTCGGACCATGTGCATTCCCGCCATGGTCGTTAGATTTTTTCCCAAAAATTTGGGAGCACAATTCTATGATATTATAATGCTTAACCCCAAAATATTGGCAGGAAATTCAATTCCTAGGTCATCTTAAAGGCGGAATTATGTCGGAATTAAGATCTAGGGTTTTATACATAAGAGCTCTCTTTCTTCATTTGAAGGCATCTCATAAAATATAGGAAAAGGTTGTTGGAGCGAGCACAAGGAGCCTTCTATGTAGTGAAAGAGAAGCATATGTGGAGCCTTCAACAACATTCAACAACATTTCATCAAGCATTCATCATCAATTAGGATCCTTGAAGACATTGAAGAATAATAGGAGATCTAGTGGCAATATTTCTCCCTTGAGAATTAGTATGATTTCATGTTATTTTCATGTCTGTGTATGAGCTTATTTATATCAATTTTCACATTTAAATTCATGATTTATATCATTTAGCATATTTGGTTTGAAGCATTTTTATTTACATTCACATTTACATTTATGGTTTACTCTCATGCATAGGGTAGCTCTAGTTTCTTATCATTTAGGATCTTGCATACACACAAGGTTCTAGCACACACATTTTCAATACATTATCGACTATTTGTGGAGGTGGAAATCACAAACATAGGGGTTTAACTAAGACAAAACCCCATATAGCCACCCAAACCTTCCCTTTTCAATTGCAAGTGCAAAAATAGGTACCCGGAGGCACTTTCAGCTCAACAAAAGGCACAGGAACCACCCAGAATGATCATATCTACCCTAATTTTCCTAGGACAAGGGCGTGGCACCCTAGTCCTTCCTAGGACAGTGGAGTGGCACCATACTCCCTCTAATTTTCAGTGATGTTTAGTAGGTTGTAGTTTCAAGTTATCAGATTTGCAGTCTTTCAATTACAACCTCTTGTCTATAGAAACAGGACAGTGGCATGGCACCTTGGTCCAGATCACTTTTATTCAATTTGCAGCATCAAGTACACATCCAGAGTCCTCCCCCTTTAATGCTTTCATTATCTCAGTTTCAAATCTACAAGTTTGTTCATTTTCAAGTTCATTTATGCTTCATTATTTATCTCCTAGTCTAGTTGTTCATTCAAACCCTAGTTTTTCTCATCATTTGCAACAAGAGGAATAGAAACCCTAGGAGGTAATCCTTGGCTCTCTCTTTCTCACAAGAATTATTCAAAGTGATCTACCTCCCTAGGCTCTTTCATATTTCTAATATGTTGGCAAAAGTAGGATTAGGTCTTAGTCACCCGATCTCGCTTTTCCTACCACCTTAGTCAATAACAAACATCTTGGGGCAGAAACATGCTTCTTTCTTTTCCCTTCATTTGGGAGGAAAGGTTCATATATCCACTTTTCTCTCTCTCTTTGAAGATTACCTCTTCTTAAGAGTTTCATTTTGCATATATTGGTTTCTTTTCTTGTATTGAATATTCCTTCATGCAAGTACATGTGTGTTCCTTGTTTAGGACCTTTCTTTTCTTGGAATAGTGCATTTTCTTATATATAATCTCTCATTAGAGGTTGTATAAATCCTTCTCATCATCCCTATGCTTAGGGTGTATTGATTTTTCCTACCCTTTCTAAGGATCTTCTTTTCCTTTTTTGAGTGGTGTTTTCTTATGATACGATGTCATTCCTTATGTGAAGTTGTTGTTTTCTCAAGGATTCTCTCTTATGCAAGAGGCATGTATTCTTGTCTACAACTTATTATTCACTTGGAAATGTATGTCTTTTATAAAAAAAACCCTCACTTAGGGCCAAAAGTGTGTCATCCTTCATCAATAATCCATTTTACTTAGCAATAAGGGGAGGGTATTCATTCTTGTTCTCCTTCCTCTCTTTTGATTGATGATGTTATTTTTGTTCATGGAACTCCTCTTGGAGGTAGATTTATTTTGAGAAAAGATCTATTCCCCTCCAAGGATCCCCTTTACACTTCTAGCAAGCTATCCTTTAACAACTATATTTTCCTTTCTTATAGGAGTTAAATCTCTTTGGCTTGGATTTATGAACATTGTTGCCTAAAAGGATATCTCCTTGGTGTTGAAGGTGGGTACATTTGTTTCTATCTTCCTTAAGACATCAACATAGGTCTATTTTGACATATTAATTATTTTTTTTTTTTTTTTTTGGGGGGGGGGGGGGGGGGGTGGCATTTCATATCGCCCTATTTGTACTATATTTTTGTATGTCTTAAATGGGGTGCTCATTCTCGAAACTAGACAAAATAAAGTCTTACACGAGATGCTTCACGTCTTAAACCAAATGTAGCATTTATATGTGTCTTATGTACACGATTACACATTATTGAAACCAGACAAAACAAATTTTTATATGAGATGTTCCTGAAACTAGAAATGTATTTGTCTTACATAGGGTGTTCATTCTCTAAACCAAACAAAACAAAGTCTTACACAAGATTCTTCATACCTGAAACCAGACACACATTTACATTCTTATTTCATGTTAAACCAAAGGAAAAATTGAGATGCTAATGGTTAGTGTCTAAATCAAATAAACACAAATGAAACATCCAAATACATAATAAAAACCATTATACCTTAACTTCTCGTCTTGTTCCTCCCATTGAGCTTAGTGAAGTGGAAATGTGCACATACTCCAATTGATTTGATTTTCTCCTTTGATGGTGGGTTGTGGATTTCTCTCCACTACACAACAAGATATGATTGGATATGAATATGATCAGGATGGATGAATTTGGCTTATGCAAGACATGAATTGGGCATGGTACAGATGCAATGGATGAATTCTAGGCTCAAACTAACATCATAAGATTACTCAAATTGTGGATGAATTGTGAAGGGAGGAGACTCCAATAATAGATTGAAGGATACCAAAATGGAGAGCCAATATCAATTTGCAATGGAGGGCTAGGATTAAAAGAAAGTGGGAGAGGATTGAGAGGACAAGGTGTGCGATCCAAGATATATGCCATAAAGGCATTTCTTCTCTCCACACCCCTCAAAGTACATGGGGAAGAGTTCCCCAAGTACTTTGGGAAGAGAAAAGAAATATAAAATTCCGTGGGGAAGGGAGGAGGAATTAAAAATTCCAAAATAAGAGATGTGTGGGAAAACTAAATGAGAAAAGGAATTAAAAATTCCTTGGGAAGAGAGGCATGGGAATGTACAAAGATTTGACATTCCTTGGAAGAGACAAAGTGGGTAGAATTTAAGGTATGGAAGGTGAAGGAGACAAGCCATTTATGGAAAAGAGTTGACTCATTCCTAATCTTGGAGATTAGGAATGTGCAAATGATTAGGAAGAATAATTAGGTGGGTTAGTGACAGTTTAGAGTACAAGTGGGAAAGTTTGGAGGATGTGACATGAGGAGAGATAATGAGTGGATGAATTTAAAATTGAAGGATAATGATAAGCATGATTATGGATGATTAATTAGACTAGATGATATGACTAGAAAAGATGATTTATAGAAATCACGTGGCCATATTAGTTAATTAAAGTAAATTAACTAATAGAGGTTTAGAAGAAATAATGATTGGAATGACTTTAGAAGAATGGGGAAATAATTAATTTAAATTATTTAAATTTTATTTAATTAAATTAATTATAAGACTATAGTGATAAATTAATTAAATTTGATTTAATTAATTTTAAAAAGAATAGGACCAACACAATTAAATTAATTAAATATGTGGAAAGGCTTAAATTAATTAAATAGTAATTTTATTAATTTTAGACGTCTACACATGTCTTACACAGGTTGTTGCATGCTCAAAACCAGAGAAATTTTAGAGGGAAGTTGAATAGAATATAGAGAAAGGGTGGAAAAAGGGTGAAAGAAGGGCCCATATAAGCCCCATGAGGCCGATGGAGGGGTCATTGTCACACATAGTATTCATCGAGCCCATAGTAATCAGAAAAAAGGAGAGCCATGTCGAGGATTCCACAACATGAGCACTGTGGTGAGAGGGTCCGAAGGTACCAGAGGTCGCCCAAGTACAAAAAATAGGCATGTACCCATGTCTTAACTCAGTCATTTTGTAGATTAGCATTAATTACATTTAATTAATGAGGGGGAAAAAGTTGGCGGGGTGCAAACATCAGTCACTGAATCGACGTTTGTGCCTAGGGATTGTCATCTACGAAGATGATCCTTGCATGTATAAGCATGGAAATGCCTACACAGATGTTGATCGGTGGATCAACATCTATGCGGCCGGGGAGGGAGGAATAGATTTGGGACTGCAGAACACCATCTCTGCTCTATGAAATAGTGCAGGAGACACAATTTCAATGTCTCCATTGAGGAAACATCATTTTCATCTGGGATAGAAAAATGGGAAGAATTAGAAAGGGAAATGGGATCAAGGGGTGTCAATAAGATGCCCCAAGGGCTTGGATGGGATAAAATATTAATGAAATGGCTTGAATGGTTGTAGGAGGATCCCATTATTTTGGGATCACGGGAGCATTGGCCTCCCACTATGGCGTTGTGGAGTTGACTGCATAGCAATGAGCGGGCACCATTATCATGGTGTGGTATGGAGTTTGTGTCACAGTGGCCTTGGATTCGATGCCACGCATCTATGATGACAACATTGGTTGAGCATTAGCACAATGAGACATGTGCATTCCACCTAGCGATGGGTGAGGCTAGCATCACACTACTTGATGTTTCACAAATCCTGAAGGTGCTGATCCGTGGGGTCATTCTGGAGTAAAGACTAAAGGGCGTGGAGTGGTACCTACAAAGTGTATGTGACACAGATGATCTCCCCATGGACCGAATGAGGATGGTTCTTGAGCGGGCTATGGAGCATCATCGATGGATCCCACGACTAGTTTTATTCATTTGCGGGCTGGTCGGTGGTAGGATGATGCTTCACCTAAATGGGTACAACTTTTTGATAGGATGGTCCTGATGTTTGTACCATATTTTAGAGGATGGAATCCACTACGCATGGGGCACAACAATTTTAGGCCAGCTATATCATGATATGCATATGTGTTTATACCAAGGTTATAAGAACCTTGAGACATGTGTGATGCTCCTACATATATGGGCATGGGAGCATATAGTAGTGACTTAGTCACTCGAGGTACAAGCTCAGAGGAGGCAGTATCCTTATGTTGATAGATACATGGGATTATTACACTATACACGAGTAGGAGCTATTTGGTTTTGGCATTGCATTTTTTATGAGATGATGGACTTCACTTGATGTCCATTCAGAGATTGCAAGTAGTGGAGTCGAGACATTTCCCTTGCTTGGGCTCAGATGTAGTGTTGGTTATTCAGGCACACTATACATATTATTGATTAGTACCTTTCCCACAGGGTTATGTGATATTTTGGTATATAACAGGCTATTATTGGCAAGGAGAGGACACATCCTCACATCACACAAGAAACCACAACTTGGGGTGATGTTGTCGGGCCCTTTGAGGTTTGAATGAGCTAGTCAGGAGTTGCTACAGTAGTGTGGGAGGGGTGGCCAGATGTTGTTGATCCTGGTTGCACATGAGCATATGCACCATGGTGGGTAGCACACAAAACTATTTGATTGACCATACCAGGGGTACTAGAGGTGGATGAGATTGCACCTTCAGTCAAGTAGGTGGTGGGTGGGGAGGCAGATGCAATAGGGGAGGGAGGAGCTACTAGAGGAGACAAGGTTAGACAATGAGTCCCATGGAGGGGAGAGAGAGGACATGGACAAGGATAGGTACTAGTAGAGGTATAGGATCAAGGAGGATGGGCTCCAGAGGTACTAGAACCTCCACCTCTAGTACAACCACAACCACAACTAGTGGGTGTACAGGTACCAGGAGCACAAGGATAGGGACAAATCTCTCGGGTTATTTTGGAGAGAGACCTAGAGAGATCCTGGGCATAGAGCCTACTAGATGAGGTGGTGGCAGAGGAGGAGGGTAGAGTATGAGAGGGCTTGAGGGGAGAGTTTGAAGAGGGTAGAGTCTGTCATTTTGGTGGGGATTTTATGTGGTGTATTCTATTGATGGACTTTATTATGGACATTGGTTTTATGTAATGATTATTTGATGATGATGGTTATTTGACATTTTTGTGATGTAGGATGTATGTATGTTTATATAATGTATGGACATGTTTATGATTCATTTTATGATTTTTCTATGTCATGTTCCTAACATGTTGTGGATGCAGGATGGATGTATTGATAATGCATATGTGATGCATGTGTGATTTTGATGCTATGATAATGAGTATGCTTAACCTATGATGTATGCAGGATATAATATGGATGATGTGCATAATCTTGGTATAATAGATTTATGTATGATCGATAGGCATATGTAATTATGATATGAGATGGATACTTAATGAATATAATCTGAGATGAAATGATATACAATGATTGTGATATCCTTTATTATGACATGGGATGTAAATGTATATAAAACTATAATGATATGCACAATGATATGACTAAAAATGCTTCCTAAAATAAGTTGTAATGAACCCTAATGGATGAAAATGAATTTAAATGATATGCAATAATGATCTTAAAATGAATTAATGAAAATAAACCCTATCTATAGATATGACTCTAATTTATCATACAATATGCAACTAAATGATAATGCACATCTAAAATATATAAAATGACATGGAGGTAATGTAAAGGTGAATTTTGACGTGATATGCAGTGATAATGATAATGCAAGTGATCTAATGTAATGGAATGTGGATGGACAATTCTTATTTTAATGAGCCAACCATAATAGAATGAACATGACTTGTATAGAAGAAGACGGGAGAGGAAAGGGGGTGAATAAATTGGAGTCTCCAAGTTGTATGAATGAAAGGAATGAATGGACGGAAGTGGGGGTTGGATTTATTGTTGTGTAGATGTGGAGAGAAAACCTAGTTCAATATTTCCAGGGATTATCTACACCACTAATTATAGGAATCAAGATGTTGTGAATATCCAAGGCCTAGAATAGACTCTCAAACAATAGGTATCCCAATGCACACATGTTCACAAACATCGATGGTGTAAGTGTGAAACTACATGATCATACAAGAGAAACCCTCAAACACACCATACCACAAAACATACCCTAGTATACACCAACCCAAGACATACCAAGATATAGGATGATCCTGGTAGTCCTAGATAGGAGTAGTCATAGGACACAAAACTGAAAATCAGAACAAAAAGACCAATCATGCAATTGACATACACATGGCCAACTAACATCTCTTTCCAAGAGTAGGACTAGGATTATGATAACATGCCATATATGGGAAGGATGCATCCCAATGGGCAAAGGTAACTGCTAGGACTATGATAGGCAATAGAGAATATGGAGGTGCAAGTGGATGCAGATATGGGATATGATCGTTGATATTTGATTATCATAGTGTGTATGAATGTTTAGGTGATGCACAAGTCAAGAAGAAGCTCAGTTTGATAGGAGAATCTCAAAATACAGGTGAAGCTTAGTGTGATTGGATACAAGCTTAGCATTATGTGATAGAAGCTCACTATACTAGGACAATCCTTATTCAAGGTTCATAATACAACTCATCATCTCATGGGAAGGGAGAAAGGATGAATGATCAAATGTGTGGATGCAGGTGAACAAATCAGGTGAAGAGTGCTTGCATAAGTAGGCAAGGGGATACAAATATGTATGAATGGAAAATGGATGCAACGTAAAGCAATTAAAGTGAAAATAAAAGAGCATCCAAACAAATGGTGGATCTAACTTATTTACCTTGATTCTTGAAAATACGTTTTCACCAAGGTACTTGCCTATAGAGCCACAAAGTGGTTTTCACTTATGGACGAACTGATTTTTCTTTACTTTTTTTATTTTTCATTTTTTTTCATCTTTTTATTTTATTTTTGAAAACTGGTATACTTTGAATACTAGGCATAGAACTTCTTCATATGCATGATATTCATGGGTTCATCCAAATGATCTCCTTCATGTGTAGTCAACTGATTGGTTCCTGATCCATAGTTTGCAGTGATGACATAGGGTCCAAGACAGTTACGCTCAAACTTGCCTTTATTTTCATGGTCCTAGAGATTTCTCCAAATTTTCATAAAGATAAGGTCACCTATGTCAAATTCCCAGGTCCTAACTTTCTTGTCGTAGCTCAGTCAAAGGCAATATTGATATACTCGGAGGTGATTTAATGCCTTGAGATGTCTTTCAACCAGAAGTTCTAGCTCTTGTAGCCTAGCCACTCTATATTCTTCATCAAGAAGGATGTTCTGTAGTGATACCCGAAGTGAAGGGATCTCAATCTCAAGGGGTAGGACATTTTCAGAACTAAAGACTAAATAATATGGTGTTTCTATTGTGGGGTTGTGAATGCTTGTGTGGTAGGCTCAAAGGGTAGGATGAAGTTGCAAGTGCCAATCATGGCCAACTTTATTGAATATTTTCTTGAGGAACTTAATGAGAATTTTGTTTGAAGCTTCAACTTGACTGTTCCCTTGCGAGTAATATGGGGTGGAGAACTGGTGTTGGATGGCAAACTTCTGGCATTATTCTTTGATGTCCTAAATCTTGAAAGGTCTATCATTGTCTGTAATAATAATTTAGGGATTCCATAGTGGCAAATTAAGTAATTCATGATAAAATTGGAAATTTGTTTGCTAGTGGTAAAGGTGAGTGGTATTGCTTCCACCCACTTTGTAAAGTATTTAGTGGCGATTATTATGAACTTGTGTTCATTGGGTGAGGTGGGATGAATTTTTACTATGAGATCGAGCCCCCACTGAGAGAAGGGTCGAGGTGTAATAAATGGTTATAGATCCTGAGAAGGTGCATGAATCTTGTCACCATGCTTCTGACAAGGGATACATTTCTTCACATAGTGGTAGGCATCTTGTTCCATTGTGGGCCAATAATATCCTATGTGTGAGAGCTTATTAGCCAAAGTGAGGCCATTTGAGTGTTCCCTACGAATACCTTCGTGTACTTCATATAGTGCTCATTCAGCCTCCTCTCTATCTAAACACCTTAGGAGGGTTCCATCAAAGTGCCTTTGAAATAGGGTATCACCAAGGATAGTGTATTGGGCAGATTGACGGATGAATGTATGTTGTTGGGTTTTGGGCATACCAAAATGAACTAAGGGAAAACTTGAGGTGCTAATGGCTAGTGTATAAATCAAATAAACACAAATGAAACATCCAAACATACAAAAAAAACTCTAATACATGTAAAATTCATCTTAAAACAAGTAATCAATTAGAAGCAAAAGGGAAATCATGAATCCCTTCTAACCAAAGAATCTAACAAACAAGATAATGAAATAACACAATCAAGAAAATAGGAATTAAAATAATCAAATGAAATCAAAACTCCCTATCCCAAGATCGCATATTGCTTCCATTGCTCTTCTCCTCTCTGTGGTATGATGGCTCTCAAATATTGCACTGGGAACCTGCAAGTGACACAAAGATTCAAAGTTCGTGATTATTGAAAATGGAAATTGAATGCTCAATTTATAGAAAATTGGAGAAGATTGATTGAAAGGTGGATCAGATTGATCAAGAGGTGGAACTCAGGTGAGCTCACATGAAAATTGATAGTTGAACTGTTGATTGTAGGAGTGAAACTCAATAGATTGAATAGATTAATTGAGTCAACTGATTGAGAAAAAGTTGATTGAAGGAAGAAAAAGAATGATTGGAGGAAATAAAGAGGATGACAAAGAAATCTTAATTTAGAAAAAGCTAACTGAAAGATGGAAATAGAGATTGGAGAGATAAATGATTTAATTAATTAATTTAGCATGTGCTTGCATTTAGACTTAGATTTTCAATTTAATCTTTGCATGATATTTATTCAAATAATTGAATTTATTTTAAATTCAATTTAGCATTTGAATATATTTAGAACTTGACTTTGATTTTCAATTTGGTTTTTGAAATCATGCATATGTAATTGAATTTGGAAGAAATTAGAAGAAATAAGAAATTAAATGAAATTAGAATTTGGGGATTTGGAATTGAAGAATTAATTAGTTAATTAAATAATTTAAAGAAACTATTTAATTATTTAGAAATGGAATTTAATTAAATAATAAAGATTATTTAATTTAAAGGATTAAATCATAATTAATTAAATAATAAATATTTAATTAATATTTAGAAGAGTTTTGAATGATTAGTTGATTAGAGATAGAAATTGAATAATTAGTCATTCTTAAATAATAAAGATTATTTAAATTGGGGAATTAATCATAATTAATTAAATAATTAATATTTAATTAATATTTAGAAAATGATTAAATGATGATAGAAATAGAAGATAGAATAATTAGTAAGATTATGAGGAAATACGAATTTAGAAGAATTAGAAGAATAAGATTAATTAACTTAATTAAATAATTAAGGAATTATTTAATCAATTAGAGGAATAATTAGTATATGATTAATGAGACATTTTTAGGTGTCTACATTTGCCCCTCTTTGAGACAATGTCAGCATGACATTGTTTCAAAGAAAATGAAAAATTCTGCCCCAATATGCCTTGGTACTACTATATAGTGTAAATATGCACCCTTGGAAAAGGTGGTCGGAAAATTCCAAAATTGAGACCATGTTCTCGATATCAGTTTAATAAGCAAGCGTGCGATTTCGAGATCGTTTGAGTAGGCTATGTGTTTAAAGCTAGTAGGGACCACGAGCGTCGAGGTGTCAAAAAACCCTAATTTTGAGCTATAAATAGAGATTTTTAGGTTTTCATTTGCTCATTTGTAATTTGGTAACTCCTTGGTTTTCTCTGCGATTTGTGTGCTTTTTGCTAAGTATTTGATCATCATGGCTGGATATAGAGCTCGATTACACCTGTCTAACTGTGTACGTTCATATCAGAGACCTCCTGGGACTGGCGACATGGTATTTTTCCAATTTTGTTCCTGATTTATGCCTGTTTCATGATTTTTTTCAAAAAAAATTCCATGATGATTTTTTGCATTGTGTCATGCAAGCGCTTGTCGATGTTTACACATTAGTGTTAACTGTACCGCAAACATTCTAAATGCTATGCATGCATTGTAAGTGTTACGCATTAGTATTAAACATGCCGCATTCGTTCATTTCTTTACACATAAGTGTTTATTGTTACGCATGCACCCATTTCATTACACATTAGCATCAAACATCACACAAGAGTCATAATTGTTCTGCATTAGTCATAACTGTTATGCATTCATTCTATGTGTAATTTTTTGTCCTGCGTTTGAAAATTATTTTTTGTTTTTCGGGATCAAATATCTGATATTTTGAACTTTTTCTCGTTGAAGGAGAACATTGGGGTGTTATACTATCGATAGAGCAAACCTAGTGGACTTGATCTTTGATCTACTTATCGGATGAGGAGATCAAGCATATCCGACAGCTTGGTCTATATCATGTTTTACATTTGCCAGAGGTTACGACCAACAGGGCCATGATTACAGCTTTGATAGAGTGGTGGCATTCCGAGACTTGTTATTTTCATCTTCCGACTGGTGAGGCATCGATTACTTTAGAGGATGTATGGCGTATACTATGGATTCCCATTCATGGTGAGAGAGTTGTATATGACCATGATGATGGCATTGTTGGACTATGTGCACTTTTTGAGTGTGAGATTTAGGACTTTTAGATCAGTGGTCGTTATGACATCCCTTGGGCACGTTTAGACTATGATGACCTGACTATTGTATTATGCAGTGTTGTCGGTGGTTTACTAATACCTGACGGATGAGGTCATGGGTTTCCAGTTGGATGGGGTAGAGTGCTCCATGATATGATTGTTCATCGTCGACTATATGCTTGGGGTCCTTGTCTACTTGCCATGTTGTACGATCAAATGCATGGTATTGTGTATCTTGGATATCATTCTATGAGTTGTGGTGTTACTTTGCTTCAGACATGGGCATGGGAGCACATTTCTATTTCTAGGCCTGTCATTCATGTAGACTTGCAGCCTAGTGAGCCTTATGCTTTCAGGTATACAACAAGTATCAGACACAGGGGTTTGGGGAACACCTTGTACTAGAGACATCAGTTTGACATATTGTAGCATTTTATTTGGAGACCATACTTAGATTTCCTTGATTGGCCTGATGATGTAGTGCTCTTGTCTTTCTACCAACAATAGAGATATCTTATTGGTAGGACCTTTGAGACCTAGCAGATTATCAAGATGTATCTTCCAGGGTGGGTTTTGAGATAGTTTGGTGAGGTACAAGTGACACTAGTGGTTACTGCTTATTTTTCTCAATTATCTCGTGAGGTATCTGATTAGGGTGTGTGCATACAGCCATATGTTGCTTCTGCTGAGTTTGATTCTCTGTAGCCATTACTCTGGGGTTGGGGTAGAGGTGCAGTGGATCTAGGGATGACGGTGGAGTATGATGTGTGGTTTGCTAGGCATAGGCCAGTGCCTTTGACTAATCCTGTTGTTCCGATTATAGCACAACAGATGCAACATCCTAGATAGCGGTTGAGGATAGATGCAAGGGAGAGAGCTGGAGGAGGAGAGGATGGAGCTAAGGGAGGAGGTAGTGGAGATGAGGGAGGAGATGAGGGAGATGAGGATGTAGACATTGGCAGAGACACCGAGTCTATTAGCAGTGAGGACAGTGATGATTCTTCTGAGTCATCAAGCAACGAGGATGGAGGTGATGATGAGGATATGCTAGAGCTAGAGGATGTGCCTACTACAGAGGGTGGGAGAGGACAAGTTGGTGAGGAGGATGAGCTACAGACTCAGAGCGTGGGTCCAGAGTTTGGAGGATGACGTCGCTAGATGAGATATCGAGCGAGAGACTTACCGTGCAGATTATGGTGCCCTTGAGGTTGAGATAGGTTGTCTCTAGAGGGAGAGAGATGAGGCAATACGGAGATGTCATATTACCATGGATGCCTTTGATCAGATATTTAGAGCAGGTACAGATGTGCGCGACTAGGCAGATAGGTATTTCACTATTGCACAGAAGTCTATTTATTATCGAATGAGAGAGCCATCCCTGAGGGTCAGAGAGAGCCTAGCTTTAGTGCATTTATGAGGAGGAGATCGAGTAGATCTAATTCATGACAAACTAGCAGTGGTGGCATTATGGGACCACCTCGACATCCTGGGGCAGGATCCACCTGCTGACAGAGGCAGTGTTGGTTGATCATGTTATCTGATCCTTTGGGCTTATTTATTGTATTCACACACATTATCATTTTTTATTTATATATATGACATGTGGGTTTTTGATAGTGATCTATTTATGTTTTTCCTTCCATGTATGCTTATATGATGCTATGAGTTTTATGATGCATATCTATTTGATTCTATATGATTATGAATGCAATGGTAGTACATGTATGTATTAATGATGGTAATGGATTTTAAAATGAATGCAATAAACTCTATAATGAATGCTATAATGAAAGCAAATGAATCTATAATGGAATGCAAATGAATCTATAATGAATGTAAATGAGTCTATAATGAATGTAAATGAATCTATAATGAGTGTTTTTTGTATGATAATGATTTTAACTCAGATACACCTTGAAGAAATGTTAGTTAGATGATAAAAATAATGTTAGAAAGAATGCGATTTAGAAAGAAGATGAAAAATCAACAAACTATCAAAAAATACATGAGATGAGAATGAAATTGAATGAATCATGAACCTGTGTCACATATTTTATTGCGTCAATATATATTCATCACTGAGCCTTATTATTGAACAATGAAGCTTAGCACATCAGGGTATAAGGAACCAAGATGCAAAGATATCTCATTGTAAAAACAAAAACATAGTAGACAAGGAGTGAAACCTCCATTCTAGGAATTACACTAGGGGTCGAGGTATGTGTGGCGATTTCACCTTGATGTGAAGGCTCTTATCACAGACACCCACTAGAACAATTTCCCTAGAATTTCATCGATTCACACCACAACTAGCAAACAAAGAAAAAGATAATGCCCATCATAGCTCCTCTAGTCATTTGTAGACATCCTTGAGTAGCATAGGAACAATATCTGTCACCAAATGATAAAAAGATAAAGACTAACCCGGACAAAATTCAACAGCTATACTGACCTTGTGCCTTTGTTCTTAGTTGCTTGATGTGATGATTGATAATGTCTGTTCTCAGAAAGTTGCGGACCCCATTTAAGACTGACATGTCTGATTTCGAGTGTATCCTCTTCTGTTTAAGACAAGATAATGATCACTTTGATATGGATATGATACGATTGATAAGATAGTTTGATTAGTTGATTGCAGATGTTTGACTGGATAGTCGTATCATTTGTTAACTTCATGCGAAGTGTTTGTTGGATATCTGCTAGGGTATTTGTTTCTTACAAGACATTTTATTGCAAGTTTTTTGATTGATTGATTTTTTATTTTTAGTTCTTTTCCAAGAGATTTTTTGATGTTTTTGGATTATGTGGATCGATATTTGAATGTTTTTGATTGATTTTTTAGGACATTTTTCAGATGTTTTTTGGTTGTTATGTAGGATTGTTTTGTAGATGTTTTTGGTTGTTATGTTTTCCATATTTGAATGTTTTTGGATGATTCTTTCAGGACTTTATCCGATGTTTTTGGATTTTGAATATTTCAAAGTTTTTGGATTTTGAGTTTTTCATTATTTTTGGATTTTTAAAATTTTCAATGTTTTTGGATTTTTTCAAGACTTTATATGATTTTTTGGATTTTTTGAGGACTTTATATGATTTTTTGGGATTTTTTCAAGACTTTATATGATTTTTTAGGATTTTTTCAGTTATGCCCCCAGTGTACAGACCTATATGACATGATGATCTGCAGAATGTATGTGGAGACAAATGAATTTTTGACATGACCTATGTGAATGCAATATGTAGGATGAAGATGCATTTCTTATTCGAACAAGGTTGACTGTGTTTGTTTTAGCATTTGTAATACACCAATTGAAATGAAGGTGCAAAATATTTCATAGATAAGTGGTCAATCGATCTCTAAGGTCCTTGGGAACATTCATCTTAACACACTTGGTGACTAGGATTTACAAATGGAGACGCGGAAAACTTCCCCCTTGTCTCTTCAAACTTTGATCTTCTTTTGCCCATGTGTGTGCAAATGAGTTAATTCCTTCTCTTTTGTTCACTAAAGATCCTTAGCATCGTATATGACTAGCTACATGATTTTTCTAACTTCAAAAGCATCCTGAATAGAGCCTCGCTGCCAGCAAGCCTTGAGAGCTCCGACGAGGTTATAGACTATAATTTCTCAAATATTGCTCCATTTCCAATAGGCATTCATAGCCCTGATGGAGTTACTTGTATGTTCCTATAGTCAAGCTTTTTATCACATTTGTATGCGTGATATTTTAGTTACATATCATTTCTCTTTTGCCTTGAGATGGATATTTGGCATAGCTCTTTTTTTTTTCTTGCCTTGACTTGTAAGTAATGAAACCTACTTGGGTGTGACAATTACAGTGGCGCTGAAGTAGAATTTTAGATTTTCCACTAGTCATATGATCAACTAGTTGTCTAGAATGAATTAGAGATTTATTGTGTTTGAGATATAGCAATTGATAGATTGTGGGTTAACAAGTCTCAAATAGTGAAATCACTACCCAACCATAAGTAAAGCATCGTCATAGGGTAATGTTGAAAATGAATGACCTTAAGACCTCAAAGACTTAATGTTTGAATATCTAAGAAAGGAAATGACCCTTGTTTTCCTTAGATGCAAACAGATGATAAACTTGGAGAGTTGCCTTGTTTTATTGATGCTGCTATATGTACTTGCCGAAACTTTGAGAATGCAATGCATTTAAAAAAGAAACTATATGTAATGCAGTGTTTTAAATGATATGATATGCAATGCAGAAATAAAAGATAAACTATACAACCCTTAGGTATAATATCGCTTAAGGTGCATGATGTTCATAGGGTCAGAGAGTGGATCTCCCTCCATGGTAGCCAAATTATATGCTCCATTGCCTATGACCCTTGTTATAATGAAAGGACTTAGCCAGTTAGGTTCGAATTTCCCTGGCCTTTCTCATTCTGCTAGGTTCCTTTGATTCTCTTTAAGTACTAGATCTCCCACTTGAAAAGTTTGTGGGCGGACTCTTTTATTATAACTCCGTCTTAGTCTATTTTGATATCCTTGTAGATGATTAAACGTTGTTTGTCTTTTTTCATCAAGGTTTTCGAGTTCTTGTAACCTTGCTACCCTGTAGTCTTCCTCTGATATGATGTTTTGTAAGGAGACTCTTAGAGATGGTATTTCTATTTCAATGGGGAGTATCACTTCTATCCCATAGACCAAGGAATATGGTGTTGCCCCTGTAGGTGTGCGTACTCCTGTTCTGTAAGCCCAGAGAGTGGGATTTAACTAGAGATGTCAGTCCTATCCTATGTCAGTGACTAGTTTCTTAAGAATTTTCAATATTGTTTTATTTGTATCCTCTGGTTGTCCATTACTTTGTGGATAATATGGTGTGGAAAATCTCTGTTGTATGTGGAATTTGTCACCTAACTCTTTCACTTCCTATTTTTTAAACAAATGTCCGTTATCTATAACTAAGAACATTGGAACTCCATATCTACATATAATGTAGTTGAGCATGAATTTTGATATCTGCTTTCTAGTAGTGTATGTTAGATGAATTGCCTCAACCCATTTGGTAAAGTACTCAGTGGTTGTCATGATAAACTTGTGCCCATTTGAAGAAGTAGGATTGATTTTACCCACTAGATCTAATCCCCATTGTGAAAATGGCCATGGTGATGTAATGGGTTGAAGATCTTGTGTTGGTGCATGAATGAGGTCTCCATGCATTTGGCATTGTTTACACTTTTGTACATACTTGTAAACATCCTTTTCCATAGTTGGCCAGTAATAACTTGTTCTCAACAATTGCTTTGACAATGGCGGACCACTTTGGTGAGCCCCACAGATTCCATCATGGACTTATTTTAAAGCAAGGTGTGCATCATTTTCATCTAGACATCAAAGAAGAGTTCCATCGAAACCCTTTCTATACAAAGTATCAGCTATAGTGGTGTATCTAGATGCCTGACGAATAAATGTTTTCTTTTGATTCCTGGACAGATTCGGTGATATGTATTGAGTATGTAAATATGTATATATTTCATTGTACCAAGGTGATTCTGGACCCACAATTACACATAAATATTCTGATAGGGGAGTCTCATATGCAGGTAGCATCAACTATTTTATGATGAACTCAAACTAAGTTTCGTTAGCAGGCATATTGAGAAGAGATCCTATGGTTGCCATTGCACTTGCGGCCTTGTTTTGTATCCTTGGGATCTGTTCGAAGGTAATTTTGCTAAAGTGCTCCTTTTAATCTTCGATCAACTTCTTATAAGGCATGAGTTTGTCATCCTTTGTGTTGTAATCATCATTGGCCTGGTTTACAATCAACTACAAATCACCATAGACATGTAACTCTTGTATTTTCCATTGTACAACTGTATGAAGCCCTATGAGGAGAGCTTCATATTCAGCCATATTGTTGGTGCATTGGAAATTGATCCTAATCGACTTAGGTATAACATCCCCTTGAGGAGTAATGAAGAGAATTCCTTCTCCAGATCTGTGACTTGTATATGACCCATCAAAGTATAACTTCCACATTACTGAGGCAGTTAATGTAAACATGGATTCATCTGGAAAGTCTATCAGCAATGAGTGGTTGTCCTGTAAAGGAGCTTCTACTAATTAATCTGCTATAATTTTTCCTTTGATGGCTTTTATGTCTATGTATTCTATATCAAACTCACTCAAGATCATAACCCACTTAGCCAATCGCCCGGTCAATGTTGCTCTGCTCAATAGGTACTTGAGTGGGTCAAAGCATGCAATGAGTTGTACCTTATGACTTAACATGTAATGTCTGAGATTTTGGGATGCAAAGATTGCTGCTAAGAATGCTCACTCTATGGGGGTATAATTAAGCTCATAGCTGATCAGAGTCCTACTTATATAATAAATGGCTCTTTCTTTTCCATTTTTGTCATGTTGTGCCAATAGAGCTCCTAGAGTTGAGTTTGTTTCTGATATGTATAACAATAGAGGTTGTCCTGGAGTAGGAGATATTAACACTGGTGTGTTCAAAAGATAATCTTTCAGAGCTTGGAAAGCTTCCTGGCATTGTTCTATCCATTTAAATGTAACTCCTTTCCTAAGTAAATGCTGGAATGGGTGACACTTATCTGCCAACTGTGCTATGAATCTCCTTATGGATTGCAGTCTTCCTTGTAACCCTCTGAGTTGTTTAAGTGTTGACGGAGGTTGCATATCAATGATTGCCTTGACCTTGATAGGGTGTATTTCAATTCCTTTGTTTGATACTATGAACCCTAACAGTTTACCTACTGTTACGCCAAACACACACTTCTTCAGGCTTAGTCTAACATTATACTATTCCAATTGATCAAATATCTGTGTAAGAACTGCAAGATGACTTTCTCTTATTTTTGATTTAGCCAATATGTCATCCACGTAATCTTCCATTATGTTATGGATCATGTCATGAAACAATGTTGTCATGGCTCTTTGGTATGTTGCTCCAACATTTTTGAGACCAAATGGCATCACATTCTAGCAGTATGTTCCCCATGGGCATGTAAAGGTCATTTTATGTTGATCTTCTACTGCAATTTTAATCTATTTGTATCCTGAAAAACCATTGGATAGCATCTCATTTCCAGCTGTTAGGTCAACTATCATGTCGATATTGGGTAGTGGAAAGTCATCCTTAGGACAAGCTTTATTTAGATCCTGAAAATCAGTATAGATTCTTATGCCTCTCGTGGGCTTAGTCATAGGTACCAGGTTGGATATCCATTCCATGTAGTCAATAGGTCTAATAAAACCTACATCCAACAACTTTGGTAGTTCTATTTTAACCAGTAATGCGATACTTGTATGCATTTTTCTCAATCTTTGCTTGTAAGGTTTAACTCCCGATATCAAAGGTAAGTGATGCAGCACTAATTTTGAGTATAAGCCTGGCATGTCTAAATAGGACCAAGAAAATTTGATGGGTAGCTGTTTGAAAAAATGAATGAGTCTATATTTTTCTTCTTTGCTTAGTGATTTTACCAAATGGATGTTATGTACAACCTCCCCTTCTGCTATGTTTACTTCTTCTGTTTCCTCTGTAAGTAATGTTGAACTTTCTCTTTCCATAGGAAAATTACCCAAGTCACTTTTGTCATTATGGGTAGTTTGATCCTTATATTCTGTTGCAAAATTACTTTCTTCTCCAAAGTATGTCATTCTATTCAGGTCTATAACAAACCCTGCTTTATGATCACCTTGTGGAAATCCCTCTCTGACTCCTAGAAATTCTGAAATTGCTTCGTCATTTTCAAACCAATCTAGCATTGGTTTTCTTTCTTTCCCCCAATCAATCAAGTGTGAATGCACTAGGGGTAAATCATTACTCCCTTCTGTAGTAGACTCTGATAACATGAAGACTTGATTGTTTAACTGACTTTGTGTATCTTCATCCTGTATAAGCCTTATTTGATTCCTTAATATTACACTTTCTAGTGGGCTAGAATCATGGAGTGATAAGAATTCGTAGTCATGAGAGTTTGTCTCACTTTCAATATATGTTTCCTCATATGAGCTATCATCACTTATTTCTTCTTGTTCTTGCCTTTGATTTTGTTGTAGATTGACTGGTCTTCTTTGAACATTATTTACCCTTCTTAAGCCTAGTATAAGCCTTTGCAATCTTTCTTCATTTGTTTCATTAGGTTGAGTCTGAGTTGCTTCTCATGGTAGAAGTAGTGACAATAACCATGGGTTGGATTCGGGTGGTGGTGGTAAACCTGCATGTGTTGCCACATTAGCCTGTACTGTTGTGTCAATAACTACATCATTTTGTAACTCAGTGGTAGGTTCTTGCAAGAGTTGTCTCATGTCTTCTCCATCTGATTATGCACTAGGTGATGTAGGTACCTAATTACTTGTTTGAGATGAAGATGGGAGCGCCCGTGTGGACAAATTCCTTTGTGATATGAAATCTGATGGTTTGCTTGGTTGATTTAGAATATCAAGGGTACACTATCTAGCTTCTGTGATATGTTGTACATGCTTGTATCCCAATCCTTGATTTCCTGGATTATCATTAGGAACAATAGGTTCTAGTCTTCCTTGTTTTTGGAACCCAAGGCCTGTGGTACCATCATATCCATGTCTTTGGAGTATTTTGAATCCATTGCCATACTGATCTATGTGTATTTTGGGTATTGTCATATGATCTTCTTCTCTATATATCCAATGGTTAACATCTTTGTTCAGAGATTCTTCTTGTAAGTCACCCCATCTAATGAAAGAGCATGAGTCTGTGTATCTGAAAATTTCTTTTCCTTTGTCTCTCTTTTGCACTGTAGTGCAAGGTTTCCCAAAAGACTTAGGAGAAAGAGACAACTATTTCCCACTTAAAGTATCTGCAATAGAGTACTCTCCACAACCCATATATTTTATTTGTAAGGAGGATGTTGTAGGCATTTCCTTTTTTGTTTCTGTGATCTTTAATGTTTCCAGTTGTGTAGTGAGAGGTGCGGCCTGATTGATAGGTACCTGATTATCCACACTGTCTTTTAGATAATTGCAATGTTGGAATGGATTTGGAACACCCTTTATGGTGATTTCAATACCATTGTATGGGAATTTGACACATTGATGGAATATGGATGGTACTGCTTGCATGGTGTGGATCCATGGGCGACCCAATAACATGTTATATCCTATCTCTCTGCCCAAGACTTGAAAAGCGACCTATGTTGTTATTGGTCCTACTTGTACAGGTAATGTTACAATGCCTTTAGATGGATGTTCTTTATCATCGTAAGCCTTGATATTTATCCTCTTGGAAGAATCAATGTGAAGTTCAGAATACCCTAGTGCTTTGATCAGTTTTAAAGTACAAATGTTGAGACCAGCTCCCCCATCTATGAGTACTCTTCTGATTCTTCTCTTATGAATGTAAGCTTCCAGATGTAGAGGGTTGTTATGAAGCAGTCTATCACTAGGAATATCTTGTTCTATGAATGCAATACGTGTGCCTTGTGTTAGATTTCCCACCATAGATTGGAAGGCATTTTCATCTATATCTCTATTCACTATCGAATCTTGAAGTGCTTTGTCTAGTATAGCTCTATGAGTGGGTGAAATTCGCAATTGTTTGAATAATGATATCTGTGCAGGAGTTTTCTTAAGTTGGTCAACAACATTGTAAGTTCCTACTACTGGTGGTTGATTTTGTGGTATTCCTTGTAAAGTTACCTTTGATCTGCGAGTAACTACTGCACAATCTCTATCTCTTGGAGTTATGGTGATCGTAGCGATTTTATCATTTGTATCATAGGCTGTTTTATGAAGATTTATGTTAAATCCCTCTTCGTAGTCTTTATGTGTATGTTTGACATCCATGATATGTTCTATGAGTTCATCTTCAAACCACCCTGAGTGAGATGGTTGATCATGCCCCCAGTCTCTGAGACAAATATTTCTATCATCATCATACTTTGTTTCCTCTAATATCATGCAGACTTGGTTATCATCTATGTGAGTGTCTTGATGTTGGTCATCTTGGTTGAGTGTTCCTTGTGAATCATTGTTTGTTATATATCCTGAGCTAATGGCATAAATAGCATGGTCGTATGAGATCTTTGTGTAGTTAGTTGTATTGTCTTGGGTACCTAATGTGGTAGCTTTCCCCTTGTCATGCTTAATAAAAGGATCCTTAAAAATCATATGATTTATGTTTGTTGAGGTTTTATCGATATCAATTGTGATGTCCCCTTGGTCTATCATCTCTTGACCAAGTTTTTCAATTTGTAGCAACTTGTTGTTTTGTGACCTTTAGTCCGATGATAATCACAGAAATCATTATCATTCCACCATGTGGATTTGAAAGGACCCGGTTCATACATTCTTACCTCAGGTAAAGTGATCATGTTTGTCTATATTAACTTTTTTAGTGCTGACTCAATAGGTTCTCCTATAGGTGTGTAATTTCTTCTTGGAGTATTTACCCAGGGGTATCTTGTGTTCCTATTTTGTGTAGCATTTACATTTGTTGATGTTGTGTTATTCCCTATATGTGGATTTGTTGACTAACTCATTCCCAAAGATAAAATGGGTAGAGTTCTATTTATCATTCTGGCGTCTACAATACCATCATTGGTCACATTTTTGTTTTTCGACCAAAACTTAGATTTGTCATTGTTGTTGGTATTTCCATACTTAATAAGACCTTGTTCTACTAGTCCCTTCTCACATTTGAGATCCTTTTCCATGATTTGTTTGAATGTGGTTAAACATTGCATTTGTATCAGATATTTAATCTTAGGAATCAGTTTTCTGTGAACATATCCACTTGCTCTGTTTCTGGGATAAATATCTTGCACCTCCTATAGAGAGTCTTCCATCATTGTATGAAGGATGCAAATGTTTCATTCTCATATTGTTTAGCGGCACACAAGTCCATCAAAGTAACTGGGGTGTCAATGTTGTGCGAGAAGTTTACAATAAATTGTTCAACTAATTCTCCCCATGATGTGATGGTTGGTGGTAAATGTGAAAACCACTCTAAAGCCAGGCATCCTAGACTTTTAGGAAATAGTCTCATTAAATAAGTATCTTCTGAGGCACCCTCTATACATGCCATAAAAAATTCTCTGATATGATCTCTAGGATCACCCTTCCCTCGATATCTATCAAATTTGGGCATTTCAAAATGTTGTGGGAAAGGTGGCATGTATAATGTGTGATCGAATGGATAAGGACGTAAGTCCTGCATTGTGTAGCTCTTTTTATCGTTACTAGTTTGCATGGTCTTCATTTGTTGTTGTAAATTCTGTATTTGTTGTGTCAGAATATCTATTTGTGTCAAAGGTATACCTTGTTTTTGTGTATGTCCCACAAAAGGATTCATGGTTGCATAACTTGGAGGTTGTTGGAAGGTACCCAGATTATAACTTTGTGTGTTTTACATTCCACTAGGTACTGTGAAGTAGGTGATATGCGAACCCATGTTTGGTTGAGTTGTACTTGTTGTTTGTGCTTGAATAGGTGCTGAGACACTTGATATTATCGGTATGCTTTGTGATGGTATACTAGCATTTATTACCGAGGATGAGCCACTTGTTTGAAAGTTTGCATTTGTGTTGACATTTGTTTGGATAGGTACGTTTTGAGGAAAACTGAAGGTCGTTGCTTCTATTTGTGTCAAGGGTGGTGTTTGACTGTTATCTTGACCTAAAGTTTTTCCTGGTGGTAGAATATTTGTGACATCAAAATCCTCAGGTAGTTTTACCCCATTTTGTATTAACAATGAAAGATACTTGTCCCTATCGCTATGTATAAGTGCATCTAGGATCATGAGGACATGTGGGTCTTGTTGAGCGGACTCAATTTCTTCATTTGTCAAATGTTGTTGTAATTCATTTAGGGTGGAAATTATCTGTGTACCTAAGTGTTGACCTGTTGACATGTCCATATTCTAAGTAGGTTTTATAGATTGTGTGTTTTTCGGGTCCATTATTCCTTTCGCTTTTTGTGACCTTGTGATGGGCATCTAAAATTGCTTATATGAGGGTGGTTCTATGCAAGATGATGACTTAACACTAGACTGTAGACATAAATGCAAGGCTATACTAGACTCTCTATTGAGGATTTTGACGTAAGACTTGTTGAGCATTTCTAGATTTCTCTAATGCAAGTCTTTCCATTTGTTGACGAAGTTGTTCAGCCTCAATCTCTCTATCAATTATATGGGAAATCCTAGACTCAATTATTATCTCGTGTATGACTCCTATATGTTGAGGTGCACTTCTTCTTAAATCCCAAGATAAGTTAGCTAGACCATCAATGATTTCTTGTTGACCATCGTTTGGAACTAAATTAGGTTGCTCGAAGGGGAGCAAACCATCACCTGGGAGACCCATGAAGGCACATGCTATGAACCTATAACTGATAATGGACCTAGACATATATGAGGTCTAGATGAAGACGTATATGATAATGTAGGACTATGTAACTAATATGGATGATAATGTAAAATACTTAGGACAATAATGAGGACGTGATTGGGACTATGCAAAAGATGTAGGACGATAATGAGGACATAAGTGGGACTATGCAAAAGATGTAGGATGATAATGAGGATGTAAGTGGGACTATGCAAAGGACGTAGGATGATAATGAGGATGTAAGTGGCACTATGCAAAAGACATAGGACGATAATGAGGACGTAAGTGGGACTAAGCAAAGGACGTAGGACGATAATGAGGACGTGATTAGGACTATGCAAAAGACTTTGTAAAAGACTGCCTAGGGTCACAAGTATGTAAGGACTTTTGAGAATCGGTTTCAAAATGGACTTTGTTTTCTATAACTTCGTGTGTAGGACAATGTTTTGTAGTTTTCCAAATCTGAGAACAATTGTTGGTAGGTATGTATAGCTGACTGACTCAATTTTCATACAATCTCAGAAAATTCGGAGATACGTGGGATAGGGCCTAAAATAGCCCAAGGGACTGACTCAATACTAGTCTAGCACATTGATACATAAAAAAGAATGGAATACAAGCTTAGGCTAGATAGTGGACACCATTCAGTGAGGCCCTTACAAAATGCCGAGACAAAATGAACAGATAGAGAGTTTGGTAGCACTGGCTCCACTCCATGACACACACTTCTTGAGCATGCCAATCTCTCTTACCCTGAAGATACGAGGATCTTATAGCCAAGGGATTCCTGTATCATAGTGTAAGGTACATGAAGGGTATCTATGGGGTATGATCCGCACTCCCGGAACCACTAAATGTAGGATTTTTGGCAGGTAAATTGGTTCTTAGTACTAGGTTTTGAGGGGTTTCGATCCAATGATGGATTCTCAGAGCAAGCCACTTAAGCCTTTAGTTGAGCTTATCGGTGCAGGGAAGGCCCCCACATACATCTAATTCACTCATCACCCTAGCCGCCTAACCAGTATATTTATATAGCGGCTAGAAAAACCCACTGGAGAGTATGCCGGGAGAGATGATATCCCCAATGCATCCCAATTCAAAGTACCTCTGTGGGGTGATGAAATCCCCAGTCAAACATTCCCCTCACTACATAGAATAAAAAAAAATTGGATGTCATTGTCACCTTCCTTCTTTCTCCCAAGACCCCGAAGGCGGGTGGAAAGTCAATTAGTGCAACAATAGGTCCACCCCAGACACAATAAAAAGTTCTTTACCTTAAGAAAAAAAAAATGATTTAATCTAATGCAGCCTGATTCACGTTCATTTTATAGCCCAAATTTAGGTGTTAGATACGCATGTGCATGTCTATTTTAAACACCAAATCCAAGTATGAAGGCATACATGTCAATTTTAACCATTTGTTGATTTTAAGCACCAAACCAAGTGTGAGATACATGCATGTCAATTTTAGCCCATGTTCATTTTAAGCACCAACAACCAAGTGTGAGATTATCCATGCATGTCCATTTTAACTGTTGTTGATTTTAAGCACTAAAAATGAAGTGTGAAGTGTGCATGCAAAAATACTAATCTAATCCTCTCTACGAATCTGCCATAGGCTGTAAACAAAAGATTAGTAGTAAAATCAAACTAATAGAAAATAGAAACTCAAAACTTAACAAAGGCGATTGCATAATTTTACTTGTGTGATTGTGTGATACTTATAGACCGAATGCGTGAATCTAGTAGAGCGAATGCGTAAATCTGACAGACCGAATGCATGATGATATCTGGTCGATTGCGTAGCGCTAACAGGTCAATTGCGTGACAAAAGGCGGACAATAACAAAAGTTAAAAAATAAAAAATAAAAGGAAACTAAACCCGATCAGGAACTTGCAAAACCAATTGTGAAGCCCTAGCCAAATCTCTCATCATCCATTCAATATTGATTAGATCATATTTAACTATATAAGAAATAACTAGGCTATTATATCTATCTAAGGCCTGTTGCTCTTCCGAATCCTGTATCAATTTTTCTACTTGGAGAACCTTTTGATAGCATTTGACTTCTCTTCTTTGTTGTTTCGTCCTTCTTGCACCTGAAATCTAAACTGTACTTTTCTTGCCATAAAGTGTATTAATCAAATCATAAAATAAAAGCAATTTGATCCCGAATTAACCAAATTTGAGGCAGAATTAAACAAAACAAATAACATATGGAAGAAAAAATTAAACAACAATGCTTCCTGTGAATGCGTGATCCAGAAAGGGCGATTACGCGATCTGGACAGGGCGATTGGGTGATCCTGTTAGAATGAATGCGTGACCCCAAAGGGTTGAATGCGTGATGTTGTCTATGCGATTGTGTGATGATGAATGCTTGATTGGGTGATAGAAAAATCTTTTCTTGAAATTCATGCAACCTGCAAAAAAAATGAAAAATCCGCACAATCTGCAAAAAATCACACAGAAATATAAAGAAGGTTAAATTGCTATTAATTCATGTCAGGTTCACCAAAATGTAATACATGTAAAATTCATCTTAAAAAAAGTAATCAATTAGAAGCAAAAGGGAAATCATGAATGCCTTCTAACCAAAGAATCTAACAAACAAGACAATGAAATAACACAATCAAGCAAATAGGAGTTAAAATAATCAAATGAAATCAAAACTCCCTATCCCAAGATCGCATATTACTTCCATTGATCTTCTCCTCCCTATGGTATGATGGCTCTCAGATTTTGCGCTGGTAACCTACAAGTGACACAAAGATTCAAAGTTCATGATTATTGAAAATGGAGAATGAATGCTCAATTTATAGAAAATTGGAGAAGATTGATTGAAAGGTGGAACAAATTGATCAAGGGGTGGAACTCAGGTGAGCTCAAATTGATAGTTGAACTATTGATTGTAGGAGTGAAACTCAATAGATTGAATAGATTAATTGAGTCAACTGATTGAGAAAAAGTTGATTGAAGGAAGAAAAAGAATGATTGGAGGAAATAAAGAGGATGACAAAGAAATCTTAATTTAGAAAAAGCTAACTGAAAGATGGAAATAGAGATTGGAGAGATAAATTATTTAATTAATTAATTTAGCATGTGCTTGCATTTAGACTTAGATTTTCAATTTAATCTTTGCATGATATTTATTCAAATAATTGAATTTATTTTAAATTCAATTTAGCATTTGAATATATTTAGAACTTGACTTTGATTTTCAATTTGGTTTTTGAAATCATGAACATGTAATTGAATTTGGAAGAAATTAGAAGAAATAAGAAATTAGAATTTGGGGATTTGGAATTGAAGAATTAATTAGTTAATTAAATAATTTAAAGAAACTATTTAATTATTTAGAAATGGAATTTAATTAAATAATAAAGATTATTTAATTTAAAGGATTAAATCATAATTAATTAAATAATAAATACTTAATTAATATTTAGAAGAGGTTTGAATGATTAGTTGATTAGAGATAGAAATTGAATAATTAGTAATTCTTAAATAATAAAGATTATTTAAATTGGGGAATTAATCATAATTAATTAAATAATAAATATTTAATTACTATTTAGAAAATGATTAAATGGTGATAGAAATAGAAGATAGAATAATTAGTAAGATTATGAGGAAATACGAATTTAGAAGAAATAGAAGAATTAGAAGAATAAGATTAATTAACTTAATTAAATAATTAAGGAATTTTTTAATCAATTAGAGGAATAATTAGTACATGATCAATGAGACATTGTTAGGTGTCTACAAAAACTATTATAACTTAACTTCTCCTCTTGTTCCTCTGATTGAGCATAGTGAAGTGGAAACACGCCCTTGCTCCACTTGATTTGATATGTTTGTTTGATGGTGGGTTGTGGATTTCTCTTCACTACACAACAAGATATGATTAGCTATGAAGATGATTGGGATGAATGAATTTGGCTTATGCGAGACATGAATTGGGCATGGTAAGGATGCAATGGATGATTTCTAGACTCAAACTAATAGCATAAGATTACTCAAATTATGGATGAATTTTGAAGGGAGGAGACTCCAACTTATAGATTGGAGGAGGCCAAAATGGAGGGCCAAGATCGATTTGCAATGGAGGGCTAGGATTGAAAGAAAGTGGGAGAGGATTGAGAGGACAAGGTGTGGGATCCAAGAGATATGCCATAAAGGCATTTCTTGTCTCCACACCCCTCAAGGTACATGGGGAAGAGTTCCCCAAGTACATTGGGAAGATAAAAAGAATATAAAATTCCTCAGGGGAAGGGAGGAGGAATTAAAAATTCCACAATAAGAGATGTGTGGGAAGACTAAATGAGAAAAGGAATTAAAAATTCCTTGGGAAGAGGGGCATGGGAATGTGCGAAGGTTTGATATTCCTTGGAAGAGGCAAAGTGGATAGAATTTAAGGTTTGGAAGGTGAAGGAGACAAGCCATTTATGGAAAAGGGTTGACTCATTCCTAATCTTGGAGATTAAGAATGTGCAAATGACTAGGAAGAGTAACTAGGTGGGTTAAAGAGGGTTTAGTGTGTAAGTGGGAAAGTTAGGAGGATGTGACATGAGGAGAGATAATGAGTGGAGGAATTTAAAATTGAAGGATAATGATAAGCATGATTATGGATGATTAATTAGACTAAATGATAGGATTAGAAAAGGTGATTTGTAGAAATCACATAGTTAGCTTAGTTAGTTAAAGTTAATTGACTAATAGAGGTTTAGAATAAACAATGATTGTAATGACTTTAGAAGAATGGGGAAATAATTAATTTTGATAGTTTAATTATAAGACGATAGTAATAAAATTAATTAAATTTGATTTAATTAATTTTAAGAAGAACATCACCAGCACAATTAAATTAATTAATTATGTGGAAAGGCTTAAATTAATTAAATATTTATTTAATTAATTTCATACGTCTACACATGTCTTACACAAGTTGTTGCATGCTTGAAACCAAAGAAAACAAATCAGAGGTACTTAACTCCTTAAACTATATAGTTGCATACACAACAGGATGAGTGGAACTAGCAAAACACAACTAGACTATTCTGAATCTCCTTCCCAACATGGATCACCTATAAAAATACAACTATTCTATGGTATCCATATCCTCTCTTTCTCTTCCTCTCATGGATCACTTAGAAAAACACAACTAGCTTGTGCCATCCATGTATCCCCTTTCTTCTCCCCATGAGCTCTGTAATGGTGAGAAAATGGTGAATGATAAATTGAGAAGGAAACTACCCTTTCCCTCAAAGACAGATGAGAGTTTCTCTATCGATTACCATTCAAGCACTTTTCACCATTATGTTAGAAAGAGGAGAGGATAATTCACTAGATTCAATCTCTCCACACAAATATGGTAGATTGATTCTAAATGAATGGGGAATGTTAAGTTGATCCCCTCTTTCTTGTTTGAAATGGAAAGGAAATTGATTGAATTATGTAGTGTAAAAGTGACAAAGAATCGATTATAACTTGAGATCGGAATATGGGATGAAGTTGTGCACCTGGATCTGGTAGTAAAATGTCGAGACGAAGTCGCCCTGCGAATTTGAGGAAAATTTGCTCGAACCGTGGCGGGAATGTACACGGTCCTCCAAAAAATTTGTGAAATGAAAAGGGTTTTTCCACCTCTACAATTGAAGCCCAGAATTAAAAGTATAGCTACGTAGCTACAACCTACACACAGAAAAGAGAGGAAAATGGGTTGGGATTGGGGGTTTGCCTTTAGGTCAAACCCCAGTTTTGGAATTAACCAAGTAATGAAAGAAAGTACTTGCAAGTAGATGTAAATGAAAGACTGAATTGTAAATCACTTCAAGGGAGGTTGTAGTATCAATGTTGATAGAAATGCTTGTGTAGAATTGAATATTGGAATCAATCTCCTCTTCAATGGTTGAATCTTTGACTTGAATGCAACACCTAGCCTTGAAGGGAGACTTGAGAATGCTTAATGTTGGAAAAGACTGCTAGAATGCTTGAATTCTCTTGAATGCTTGATCGCTTGTACATACTCCAATCTTGTCCAACTTCCACCTATTCCACTTATGAAAATGAGAGAGAAAATGCCCCCTTAAATACATGTTGGTGGATTTGAATTTCATCATGGGTCAACATCGAGGGAGTTTACCATTTGAGGCACAACCAACAATGCAACCCTAGGAAGGGTCCTGCCCCAAAATAGGGTAGGGATAGGGGTGCCACACCCCTATCCTGGGAGGAAAAGGGTACCATACCCCTATCCAAGGGGGGACAATAGCGACACACCCCTATCCTACCCCTTTCTCTAGAGCGGAGTGTTGACAAGGTGATGCAAAGGCCAAGGAAGAAGTTGTTTCTGCAAGCCGAGCAATCTCCGGTCTCCGATCAGGCTAGAGGATTTGAGTTCGCATGCGTGAGGACCCTAATGCAGCAGAAAATTGCTAGGGTCACAATTTTATGACACTACAAGCTCATAGATTTTCTATTTGTGGTTCATGGTTTGATGCATTCTCTTTCTCTTTTTATGTGATCACTTTTGTTCTTGTGATGACATCTCAAGAATGATATTAGTGGTTGAGACATTTTGATTATCAAGGTCTCTTCAACTAGTTGACTTGAGGTCTTGTTTTCTTTTTTTTAGCTTTTTTGTTGTGTATCTTTTGTCTTTTATCTTTGGTTTTTATTTTTTTCTTTGTCTTGTTTTGTGTGCCCTTGCATACAATTATGTGAGTTAAGATCCTAAGATTGGGGGCTTGCTTTCTCAAAATTAGTGATGTCTTATCTCCTTGTGATCTTGCTCCTAATTTCTCCTCTATCTTATCTTTCATCTACTTTACCACTAGTATTTGCATAGGCTCATTCTCCTGTTAAAGTGGGGGCCAAATGTAGCATTGTAAATTGTCACTAGTCCAATTTAAACCTCATGTTTGTGCTCCCACTTTAGGATATCATATTATCATCCCCTCTTTAGGTCTAGTTTGATCCCATTATCTATCTTTGAGGCCATGAACACCCATTGGTGTATCCCATGATGCGGTACCTTCCCCCTTTTGCCTTATCTTGGTCTTGTTTGCAAAGGGATTAGGGTGTGGAACACTTTGGCTTGGAACATGGTGCCCTAAAACTCAATGGCCCCTCTCAATGGGGTCCAAATTTGAATTGGGATAGGTGTTATATCTCCTTATTGAAAATTTATCCCCATCGCTACACATGACTGTTAGAGGTTGACCTAATTGGTAAATTAGCTAGGGAAACCTATATAAAGACATCCTATCAATTCATTTAGACCTAGAAGCAATATGGTACAGTTACGAGAGGAGGGTCCTTAAAGATAACAGTCCAAACTGTGCAGCAAGAGTTAACACAACAAAAGCAACACAATGTGATGGAGGTAATGCAAAATAGACTTAATTATATAATGAAAATCAATCACAATTTGTCGACAACATGCGGGCTCACAAGATTCGGTACACAAGCCTGATTACATACATGCTCAAATACAATGTCGAGCTCCAACAAGAATTCAAGCCAACTTCAGACCTCCTAACCTTCAGATTTATCTTCTATGTTCTCAAAACTGATTTCTAAATGCTTAACATTGATTTATATGATCAAGAATGATCCGTGTCAGTCCAAGCTGAAATAAATACCGATGAACAAGATGTAACATGTAAAACAACAAGGTCAGCCTCTACCACACAGATCCTTCTGAAAAATCCATACAATGAAGTGCGAACCCAAGGGAAGGTTGGCAAAACACCGAAGAATGTTGGAAACAATGAACTAAAGCTCCGCAAGCTATGGAAGTGATTTGCCAATAGCAAATAGGCCCAATCAGTTCTAGTGTTCCAAGCCAGAAAACAGTCTCAGATTTCAAAAGCGATAACTAGTCGAAAAAAGATCCAGATGACTCGCAGACCTAGAATAAGGTAGACGAATATTTCCATGAACAAAATCTACCTCCACAAGATCCGGTGAGCAAATGCAAAGAAACACAAAAAGAAATGTTGAAACTGCAAAATAAGAAACAAACTGAAAAAAAATGTTTTTGGTTGATGCAAGATTGCCAAACACCAGGGAACTCCTACATCACAATAGAAGAACATAAATTAGAGCCTTCATCATCAGGTATTTTCAAATATCTTCAAGGTTACATATTCATCCTTCAACCATTGTGAAGAATAATTACATCAATCTTGTGTAAGAGTGTGTGTGTGTGTGTGTGTGTGTGTGTGATTAGGTTTTTTCATGTTCATATGTTTTTCATGCCATTACACTCAATATTTGTGATTGCATTCTAAGAGAATTGCATCATCATCAACAATTGAAGATCTAAGGTATACCTATTCAACATTTATTTTAGTATTTGCATTATTTCATTTAAGGTTAATTCCTAAATCGGGGATTGACTTAGGCAAACCCCTATCCCCAACATCTTTCCCTTTCTTTCTATGTGTAGGAAACTCCTATCCCCAACATCTTTCCCTTTCTTTCTATGTGTAGGAAACTCCTATCCCCAACATCTTTCCCTTTCTTTCTATGTGTAGGAAATAGGTGCAGGGTTGTACTTAGGATGATTGCCAAAGTTCATAGAGATGAACAAGTTCGAATTTCAACAGTGAAAAAATTGGAGGACCATGGCAAATTGATACTACCTAGTCCCAAAAAATCAGGCCGAACTTCTGAGAATGGATTCCAAACATCTTATTTTGCCTAGATCTATTGGCAAGAGACAATGTTTCAAAAGAGATTGGTTCTTGAGGATTGTTTAGGGGTTGTCATTGATGGAAACTCAGATCACATACATCATCCGGTATATGCAAATTCATTCTATCAGAATTCCTAAGCTAGTTTTGCTTAAGTCTGGAAGGTGGAACACAATGTTCAACAAAGTATGAGTAAATTGAGTAGGACTCAATTTTGGGTGCACATTTTATTTGTTGTGGAAGAGATATTTGATTTGTTGGTTGGAATTGCTTAGTCCATAATCCTAGCTTTTGGTGTTGATTCTAGTGCAAGTTTGATGATCCGGTATCCTGTATTTTAGGAAGAACAAGGTTATTTTGATGTAGCATGTTATGCGGAATCTCCAGGATGATTTTGTTGATTGGTGTCATGTTCAAGGTTGTTGTGCTGACTTGATTGAAGTGTATAATCAATTTGTTTTGGTCCACATGTAAATTTGTAATCAGATTGAGATGACTTCTTGTTACATGTTTCATCTTTTTGGAGCAGACATATGGGAGACCTAATCAAGTGTTGTAGATATATTAGACCGATCTGTATGAGCATTTTTATTATTGGTGTGAGTATACAAAGATTGTTTGAGTGTTGGTCCTTAGTTTCATGTGTGCTATTCTTGGATTGATGCTCTAGTATATGACAGAGCATAGCAGAACAAAGCAACAAGTCAAAATAGTGGAAGAAGACTTTTTATGCTTAACCAGAACTACATTTTGGCATTTGTAGATTATATTCATCAGTTTTGACAATTTGTTATCATTTATAAACATTTGTAGGATAGTGAGTCCTCTGGAGTTGCAGCCCTCTTTCTTTGCAATTGAGCAGTGAGCTCTAGGTAGTGTGTCTGAATGCATGTGTATTCCCCTTGTAATATTATTATACTCCTTATCACAGTATTATAATATTATGGGTCTCAATCACACTGTGGTTTTTCCCTTTTTGGGGTTTCACACAAAAATTCTAGTGTTATGGTTTTGTGCTTGTGTGTGTTGGGTTTCTGCACTTTGGTTTTATTCATTTGCATCCGATGGTTTAAAAATCAGATAAAGAAAGTTATAAATTGCAAAACATTGATTCACCCCCCCTCTCAGTGTTTATTTATTCCAACAAGATCTAGGTCAGTGGCTTCATGGGATATTTGTATCTTACCATTTCTATCAAAATACTTCAACTATCACCTATTTTCCCCTAATTTAAATCAATCCAATTCAACCCTTGGTAAGAGGAAGTCAAACCCTAATCCAGATGAATCTAATCAAAAAAATTAGCCCTTCCTCGATTTGATTGAGGCTAGATCTGTTAGGTTCAACCTTATTTCCTAATGTTTTTGTCAATTTGGGTTTGTTTGTTGTTATATCATTAAAACCCTAATTTCCAAATTTGCACCATTACAACATGATAGAGGATGGGAGGGTGATTTTGGAAAAAAATTGAAACTTTACATAATATGATATGGATGAACTAATGAGGAAAATGAGCATAAAATAACTTCGAGTGGTGCAATGAGTATATGGACCTCTTAATCAAGTCCATAAGTTACAAAGGAGGTAGTAATTCTCACTATAATATTAAGGATGGGAATATTTCATATTGCAAGGAGAGGGATTTATAAATACATAATATACTTATAGGATTTAGGGGTATCAAAGAGGAAAATGGAGATATGTTGGACTTAATGGGAGGCCCTTTAGGGGAACATATTTCCAATGTGGTGAAGGACATCATGCATTTGAGTGCCACAAGATCAAGGTAGCCCTAACAAAAAGACTAGATGGGAGAGAAAGAGTTGTGTATTTTGATGAAGAGACTAAGAGATCTTATAGATCCAAAGATGAATTGAAAATAGATGAACCAATTTCCATAAGAAGAACTCTAATAAAATATGCTTGAAATAGAACCAAGAAAAAGAAAGAATCTATTTAAAACATACAGATAGGAGGTAAATGGTGTATAGTTATAGTCATATAAAATAATAATATAGGTAATTTAACATGTCTAAAGAGATAGTTGATAAGATAAACTTGAAAAAGTTAGAGCATATCCTATACCATATAGGATTGTTTATTTGTAAAAATAACGAGGAATATTGGTGAAAGATCAACGTTGGATCAAATTCAAGATAGGTACATAGAATAATAGAGTTTCATATGACATAATTCCAGTGGATGTATGCCATTTTCTACTAGGGAGACTATGTCAATATGATAGAAGTTTTATACATGATGAAAGAGTAAATACTTATAGCCTAACAATGAATGGTAAAAGACATAAGTATGAAGAAAGAGGACATGTTTTGAATAGTTCCAAAATTTGTTTGGTGGATGAATTTTTTTTGGGGGATTTTTTGAAGAATGAGAACATGTGTTTTGCATTGATTCTAAGTTATATAGTATTGTAAACATGACAAATACCATTACAAACACAAGGGAGATCCTATAGAAGGAAGTTCCAAAACTATTTAGAGATTATAGTGATATCATATTAGATAACTGTAATATCCCAAAATCCGCAATCTATATAAAAACATATAAACAATGTGATTCAACTTTTGTTTGTGATGTGAATGATTGATCTAGAGTATAGTTTAGCAAATTCTCTTAAGGTTACTTTGTTATCAATAAGTCAATTCCATATTTAGTTCCTAATGAGATCAAGAGGACTAGATGCAATAGGATGCCGGTAGCGCTTGTCAGGCCCAAGAGTAGTACACTCCCCCTTGGCCCAACTAACGGCAGACCTTAAGTCATCCGTAGTGGGTGGCCTACCTGACAGAGGCCTAGTTCCTGCTATCCTTGTTGCTCTATTCTTGACATGTCTCATTGGATTTGGATATGCAATTGATTCATTTATCATTATGTTAATATCTTAACCCATTCCTACTATTCTCTTAATTGAACAATGCCATTCATTTTGAATTTCTTATAGTTGTAATTCATTCATTAGTTGATTGAGCATATGGAGGTTCATTTATACACATACGTATACATACATACATATATATATATATATATATATATGTACAAATGTATCATATTAATATCTATTGTATTAATCTCTATTTATATATAAATGCATTGTAGTAATATCTATATATACAAATGTATTGAATTAATATCTATATATATATGCACATATGAGTTCCCATGATTTATGTAAACCCTACTATGGGTTCCACAGAGTAAACATTGATTGGTATGTATTCTTACCTGTGTTCCTTGCTACGCTTTTCACCTTGTCACTATTCCTTTGCACTCCCTGTGTCCCTTTCCTCCTCATGGCTTGTGCTTTAATACCGGTGGGGAAGTGTTGGAGCGGACCCGTCCAGGAGGCATGGTCGCTAAGGGAGAAGGTGAGTGGTGGTGACTATTGGAGTCACCGTGACCCACACTACCTCTTGGGTGCCTTAGTTTAACAGTCGCCGCATACCATACAATGCGCTCACTAGTTGTAATACGCCCTTTCCTAATGTAGTTAAGGTATCTCATAACTAGGATGCGTTAATTATAGTATATTGATTTTAATATATTATAAATAATTTATATTGTATATGATACATTTTGTATTGGCTCTATTAATAATATCGTATGGTAATATGATATTATTCCATAATAATAATTATAATGTATTTTGATACTTTATATTGTATATCAATATTATATTTTATATTTATTGAATAACACATTATATGGTAAATATAATATTATGTTATGTATCAATAATTATATATCTATTTTGTGTTTATTCAATTAACGACATTTTATCGTAAAGTTCAATTAACAATTAATATTAATAATTAAAATATGATCACTATATTAAAATAAAACAAGGAGTCATCTCTGATTAGGTTACAATAATAATGGAAGGTAGAAATATTTTTATTAATTAATTACAAAAAATGTGGGGTTATGACAGTCCTCCCCACTCAAAATTGCTTGTCCTCAAGAAATCTGGGATTAAGATGATTAATGGTCTCATCTCCCTCCCATGTGGCATCTTCCCTAGGAAGGTTCTTCCACTTGACTAAGTAGTCCGTTATGGTCCTCCTTCTTAATTCTCTTTCTTGCTTGTCAAGGATGAGCTCAGGTTCCAAAATCAGCTTCCCTTCATTATCAATTGGAGGTAGCTCGGTACAAGAGGAAATGTGTAGGCCCAAAACCTTTTTCAGCCGGGATACATGAAATACATTGTGTATTTTACTGTGATCAGGCAGATCCAATTCATAGGCCAATTCTCCTATCCTTCTCAAAATTTTATAAGGACAATAGAATCGCGGTTTCAATTTCTCAGCTCCACTGATTTTAATGGATGACTACTTATAAGGTTGAAGTCTTAAAAATACCAAGTCTTCTACTTCAAAAGATCTTTCAATTCTCTTTTTGTCTGCATACTGTTTCTATTGATTTTGTGCTTGGTGAAGATTATCTTTAAGGGCATTCAAGATATCTTTGTTTTGCTGGAGGAAATATTTTGCACCTAGTACATGACTTTCTGAGCGGATGAGATCCCCAAAGGATGTTACTTCATACCCGTAGAGAGCTTTAAAGGGACTCATCCTAATTGACATATGATGGGTTGTGTTGTAACAATACTCTCCAAGATGAAGCCATTTTATCCAAGCATTCTGCTGACCTAAAACATAATTTCTTAGATAACCTTCTATCCATTTATTAACAATTTCAGTTTGCCCTTCAGTCTGTGGATGATAACTGGTACTTGGTGTTAACTCTGTTCCTGCTAATTTGAATAGTTCTTTCCAAAATATGCTAAGAAATCGTCTATCTCTATCACTCACAATATTCTTGGGTAATCCATGTAGCTTGAAAACTTCCTTAAAGAAGACGTTAGCCACTTGTGAGGCTCCAAAACTTGAAGGAATGGCCATGAAATGCACATATTTCATTAACTTGTCTACTACTACAAAAAATGCAATCTTAATTCTATACCTTTGGAAGTCTCGTTATGAAGTCCATAGATATACTCTCCCATTTTTTATTTGGGATGGGTAGTGGTTGGAGTAATCCTGAAGGAAAAGTGTGTTCTTCTTTATTTCTCTGACACACCATGCACTCTTGAGTGTGCCTCAACACATCTTCCTTTAGCCCCATCCATGAGAATCTTTCTCTAATCTGCTTGTAGGTCTTATAATATCCTTGATGAACTGCTAAGGGAAGGTCATGATAAATCTTCATAATGTCTACTTTCATGTTTGATTCAGATGGAATATAGATTCTATTTTTGTAGAGGATGAGATCATCAATTACCTGGTAATTTTCATCTGTTTCTTTCCCATCTAGAATGTTGCTAGAGAATTTGTCCTTGGCATATTTGGTACTTAGAGCTGCCTTCCAATCTGTAGATAGGGTTGATAAAGACCCCAAGTAGGGCCTTCTTGAGAGGGCATCTGCTACAACATTATACTTTCCTTTCATATATTCTATGTTGAATTTGTATGCCTGAAGTTTACTTACCCATTTCTGTTGTCTATCATTCAAATCTTTTTGATTGAGAAAAAACTTCAAGTTGTTATGATCAGTTTTAACTATAAACTTTCCACAAATAAGGTATTGTCTGAATTTCTCTAATGCATGCATAATCGCTAGCATTTCTTTATCATAAACTGAATAGGTCCTTTTTGTTTCTCTAAGCTTCATGCTTTCAAAAGCTATGGGATGCTTCTTTTGCATTAAGACAACCCCGATGCCTTCTCCTGAGGCATCACAATAAAGCTCAAAAGGTGCTGAAAAGTCTGGTATTGCTAAGACTAGGCAAGAACTCATCACCTCTTTAAGCTTTTCAAATGTTGGTTGGGCTTCATCTGACCATAAAAATGCTCCTTTCTTAGTTAAATCGGTTAAGGGAGAAGTTAAATTTGAAAATCCTTTAACAAATCTTCTATAATAACTGTATAAACCTAGGAAACCTCTAAGATGAGTGAGGGTTTGGGGCTTTGGCCAATTTTTTATGGCTTCAATCTTTTCTTCATCTACCTTAACTCCATGGGTACTGCTCTTATGACCAAGGTACTATTGGCATTTGTGCTAAGTATGTTGACATGATGATATTATGTTGTCATTGATGTCAATATGATTGAAGAGTGAACCGGCAATATGTTGAAATGTGAATTGGTATATGTGCAAAGAAGTGAACAAGTATATTGAAGCCAAATAGTTGGCAAAGTGAACTGATATAATGATATAAACCGGTATATTGAGCAATAGGTGAAGTGGTATGTTTATCCAAGAGAACCAGTATGACGAAATGTGAACCGACATATGGAATGTTCTCTATGAGGACTGAACATGATATGACTACCAATTGGTAGTCTTAGCTTAAGGGTTTTCGGTTGAATTGTTCCAATCCTGTGTGACTCAACCGATGACATTGTGTGATGAGTTAGCATTGTAATGAAGATCCGATCATGTTGCCACGTCAGCTTGAGCACGTTAAGGATCTTTCATGAAGGAGATTAATCCTATCTACCTCAGGAATGTGCGAAGTCCCTGTAAATGGTAGAGAACGTGTGATGGGTTAGAATCTGCCATGAAAACAGTGAAGAATGTCTTGAGATATGTTCAAGACTTTTGTATTCAAATGCAAAGTGTTCAATGGCCAGGATTGAACTGCCTAAATTGCTTAACCTAAATGTTTAGGGTTTAGGGTTTATGCCACCAACCTATCTGTTTCCTATAAGGTTGATGTTGTGTTTCTTTCTGAAGTTGTTGGCAAATGGTGTGTGTGTATCCAAGTGAAGAGATATGTGATTCTTGCCAAACCATATGAGATAAGAGGATTGATTCCTACATTGTGTGTGTGCAGAAGGAAGGAACTTAAGTGGATCTGCATTAGGCATTGAGTGCTACTATCAGATCATTGTAATACCTATTGATCTTTAACCACTTCAACAGTTGGAAAATCCCTTAACCGGGTAGCTTTAATCAGCTTTCTATAAATCCTTTAACTGGGTGACTCAAATAGATTGAGTTCTTGAAATCCTCTAACAAGGTAACCTCTAACAGGGTTTAACCCTTAACCGAGTATTTAACCATCCCTTAACCGGGTGATCTGTAACAGGATCGATTCCTAGCAAAACCTGTTGTAACAGTCTCTAACCGAACTAGGCTCCTAATAGAGCGGACTTCTAAAGAGTTCAAAAGTAGCTTGTGGGTATTCATCCCCATCGTGGTTTTTCCCAATTCGGTTTCCACATGTAAAATCTATGCGTCATGTGTGGTATTTTTCATGTCATGATTTAAGTGATTTGTGTCTGAAGGTAAATCATGTTGAGCTAGCTGTTATTATATTTCTGATGATAGATTACCTATTCATGCATAAGGGTGAAATGGAAGTGTAGTATTAAGTTGAGTGGAAAGCTAAGTGATCAACTGGTTAATGCTTGTCACAGTTATTCTTAGCTTTACCGGTTGCACTCTGTTTTAGACCGGTGTTACTGTCTGTCAGACATTTGCAGCGTTTGCAGTCAAACCGGTTAGGATGAAGATATTGTGCCTGTACTGATTCACACCCTCCCCCCTCTCAGTACCGGTTTGGTACTCATTTCTCATCATTGAGTTATCAGGTACAAAATTTCTTCCATTCCAAATTCACATTTTGACATTTTGGCAAAAAGAGAGTGTTGTTCAAGTAGACCCAATATTTCATCTATATGTCTCAAGTGTGCTTCCCAAGTTTTGTTGTAAATCAATATATCATCAAAAAATATTAACAAGAACTTCCTCAACTATCCCCTAAAAATGTGGTTCATGCATGACTAGAAGGTGGCGGGGGCATTTGTAAGGCCAAACAGAAGGACCAAAAACTCAAAGTGGCCATAATGGCATCAAAAAGTTGTTTTAGGAACATCTTCCTTCCTCAATCTTATTTGATGGTAACTTGATCTCAAATCTATTTTCGAGAAGTATACTGCTCCATGTAATTCATCTATAAGTTCATCCACCCTGGGGATGGGGTATCGGTTTTTTATAGTCTTCTTATTGAGTTCTCTATAATCAATGCACATCTGCATGGTTCCATCCTTCTTTTTTACCAATACAATGGAGGAGGTGAAAGGGCTGGAGCTAGGTTGAATGTGCCCCATTTCTAGAAGCTCTTTAATAGCTTTCTCAATTTCTTCCTTATAGCCCCTTGGATGGTGATAACCTCTTTTGGGTGGCAATCCCTTTGGAATGTCTTCAAACACCCTTTTATGCTTTCTAATAATGGGCTTAATATCAATATGAATGGCTTCCCCTTGGGTTGAATTCTTGTCTAGCACCATGCATTGGGCAGCCCACTCTCCTTGCCTACGTCTAAAAATCCTTTCCATTCTTTTGGATGTTACCATTATGGTTGTGCCATCATGCAACCCTTTGATTAGTACTTCCTGCCCCTTTGAGTGAAACATAATTCCAATTTGGGGTGATCGAGGTAGAATCTTTCCAAGGAATGTATCCAAGGGATTCCTAGAATTACATTTGAATCCCCTAAATCGACCACATAGAAATCTTCTTTGGTGGGGTGTTTCCCCAATGTTATGTTTAATTGAAGGATTTTTTTATTACATGAGGAAGTGGATCCATCGGCAAGGGCCACTTGGAACCCCTTAAACTCTTGTGTTGCCAGTATCAATCTCTTAACCAAGATTTTATCAATAAAGTTGTGGGTAGCCCCGCTATCTAGTAGTGCAATTACTCTCTGCCCTTTGATCATACTTTTGATTATGAAGGGATGGTGTTTTGAGGCTAAGGAAATTGTTGCTAATGATACTTGCACATCTTCGACAAGTTTTTTATTTTTTCTTGGGGGTTCATTGAGTTCTTCTTCTTCTTCGCTAGATAAGGCTTCCAAGTTGTGTGCTTGGCTCTTCCTCCCACATATGTGACCTGGTTGCCACTTTTCTTTGCACTTAAATCACAAATTTTTTTTCCTAAGCATATCTCTTTCATTACCCTCTTTGCAAGTGTGGCCACGTTCCCACTTCTCATGACAATGGTAACATAAGTTCTTTTTCTTAAGTTCTTCTTTTTCTTTTGAGGTGTTTCCCTTTTTAGGCCATTCTTTTGTATGTGTATTTTTAGTGAATGTTTTGGATGGTTTCTCCCAAGTTGAAGTGTCTTCGAAGCCCAAAGCTTTATCCATGGCATCATCCAGGGTGGGGGGTTTCAATGCTCTCATCAATCCTTTAATGGAGTCTTTGAGTCCCTCCACAAAAAGATAGGTAAGCCTGTCCTCATCCACTCTTGAGACCCTTACGATTTTTTTTAAAAATTCATGTATTCTTCCATTGTTCTTTTTTGTCTTAAAAGAGTTAATTCTTTGAAATCTTTATGTGGATGTTTCCTCTTAAATCTCTTAATGAGCTTTTGAGTGAACTCATCATACGTTGTTATACCATCATGACCTTGTGTGAGGGTGCCATGATACCACCATTCATGGGCTAAACCTTCTAAGTGCAAAATAGCAAATTGGATTGCATCATCTTCTGTCATGGGGCTGAGATTTAAATATGTATTAAGTTTTTGGATCCATGCTTGAGTTGATATTTTCCCTGAGCCATCAAAGTTAGGTAGTGATAGTTTATTAACTTTATGTTTTAGATCTCTACTAATTGGTTTCCTCTTAGGGATCTCCTTTTTCTTTGCTTCACAAAATTCCCTAAAAGATACAACCTCTCTTACTTCTAGCTCCAATCTAGCGTAGGCCACAACCATTTCTTCTATGTTATTCATGGAGGAGTTAGTGTTTGTTTCTTCCCTATTGTTTCCCTCTCTAGGTAGGAAATTGGGTTTTTGGATCCTTGAGCTAGAAGATATATTATGAGTGTTTTCAAAATGATTAGAGTTTTCTTCTCTGCCATTGGTATGATTCCTAAGAGTATTCATGGTAGTATTCATATCCTGTAAGGCTTGAAGCAAAGCCTGGCTTGTTTTTTCATTTTGCTCTATTAAAGCTTGAGTTTTTCTATCATTGTTTTCCATAAATGTTCCAAGTTCATTTTCCAATGGTTCACCCATGTTGTTACTGTTTCCCCTGGTTCTCCTTTGATAAGTTTGCATTAACAACCCCTAACAGGATGGCAGAATCAGGCTCTGATACCAATTGTAATGTCCCAAAATCCGCAATCTATATAAAACCATATAAACAATGCAATTCAAAATTTGTTTGCGATATGAATGATTAATCTAGAGTATAGTTTAGCAAATTCTCTTAAGGTTACTTTGTTATCAATAAGTCAATTCCATATTTAGTTCCTAATGAGATCAAGAGGAATAGATGCAATAGGATGCCCATAGCGCTTGTCAGGACCAAGAGCGATACACTCCCCCTTGGCCCAACTGACGGCAGACCTTAAGTCATCTATAGTGGGTGGCCTACCTGACAGAGGCCTAGTTCCTGCTATCCTTGTTGCTCTATTCTCGACATGTCTCACTGGATTTGGGTATGCAATTGATTCATTTATCATTATGTTAATATCTTAACCCATTCCTACTATTCTCTTAATTGAACAATGCCATTCATTTTGAATTTCTTATAGTTGTAATTCATTCATTAGTTGATTGAGCATATGGAGGTTAATTATACACATATGTATACACACACACACACACACACACACACACACACACACAGATATATATATATATATATATATATACAAATGTATCATATTAATATCTATTGTATTAATCTCTATTTATATGCAAATGCATTGTAGTAATATCTATATATGCAAATATATTGAATTAATATCTATATATATATTCGCACATATGAGTTCCCGTGATTTATGTAAACCCTACTATGGGTTCCACAGAGTAAACATTGATTGGTATGTATTCTTACCTACGTTCCTTACTACGCTTTTCACCCTGTTGCTATTCCTTCGCACTCCCTATGTCCCTTTCCTCCTCACGACTTGTGCTTTAATACCAGCGGGGAAGTGTTGGAGCAAACCCATCTAGAGGGCATGGCCGTTGAGGGAGAAGGTGAGCGGCGGTGACAATTGGAGTCACCGCTCTATTGGTGTCACCGCTCCCTAATCGACCCACACTACCTCTTGGGCGCCTTAGTTTAACAATCACCGCATACCATACAATGCGCTCACTGGGTGTAATACACCCTTTCCTAATGTAGTTAAGGTATCTCATAACTAGGATGTGTTAATTATAATATATTGATTTTAATATATTATAAATAATTTATATTGTATATGATACATTTTATATTGGTTCTATTAATAATATCGTATGGTAATATGATATTATTCCATAATAATAATTATAATGTATTTTGATAATTTATATTGTATATAAATATTATATTTTATATTTATTGAATAACACATTATATGGTAAATATAATATTATGTTATGTATCAATAATTATATATCTATTTTATGTTTATTCAATTAACAACATTTTATGGTAAAGTTCAATTAACAATTAATATTAATAATTAAAATATGATCATTATATTAAAATAAAACAAGGAGTCATCTCTGATTAGGTTACAATAATAATGGAAGGTAGAAATGTTTTTATTAATTAATTACAAAAAACGTGGGGTTATGACAATAACATGCCAAATTGATTCCCACTAATAAGGAATATCAATTACCAAATGGATTTAATATCTCAAGGGAAATTTTGTCAAATATGGAGGTACATTTAATGACATAAGAAAAAACTAAATTATTCTAAAAAGGGACTAATTAGAGAGAATTCAATCCCATGTATAACCCTTTGTGTTAAATAATGCACCAACTACATTTATGAAGGTGATGTATGAGGGCTTAAAGTAATATTTGGTAGGTTTGTAATTGTTTACGTAGATGATATTTTGATTTTCCATAGGACCAGGTAGGGGCACCTTAAGCATAGCATATCATTATTTTTACCTAGATGATATTTTGATTTTCAATAAGACTATGGATGCACACCTAGAGCATATCAAAACAACATTGTAGAGACTAGAGATAAGATAAGTTATTGATAATGTGAAGAAATGTAGCCTCATAAATAAAGAATTGCCATACTTGTGTTCATAATCTCAATTGAAATATTAAATATGATTGGAATAAATTCAAAGTAATTATCAATTGTCATACAACAACAAATGTTAAAGAGGTAAGATTTTTTCATGGTTAATAAATTTTGTATAAGAAATTCATCAAAAAAAATAGTGGTTTTTGTGTACCTATAATGAATAAAATGAGAGGAGACAAGAAGATTAAGTGGACATCATGAGTAAATAGGACTTTTTAGTTGCTACAGAAGAAGGTGATAGAATAATAATCTTTAGCATTTTTTTAATTTTATCAAGTATTCTAAGTGGACTATGATGCAAATGGAAGTGTAATAGGAGCAATGTTAATCCAAAAAGGAAGATTGGTAGCATATTTTAATGATCTAAATGATGCAAGAAGGAGATAATAAATATAAGATCAATAATTGAATGCCATAATTCAAGCTTTGAAGAAATAAACACATTATTTGTTACCAAAGGAGTTTGTGTTGTATATTTTTTTTTTAATAAGTAAATAGTTGCATAGGGGCAGTACCCTTGTATTAAACAAAAAGGAGGATACAAGGCCTGATTCAAAAAGAGCGATAGGGGGAAAGAATCAGGAAGAAAACCCCCTACCATAGCTCAAGTTTAAGACAAGAAAGATCAGCCCTAAGGGCTGGAATAATACAATCATAAACCAACCTCTTACAGAAACAGAGGTTTAAAAACATACAAGCTCAAAAAAGAAGAGAGATTGGAGGGCCTAGTGACAACCAGAGTCAAAGAGAGTCTTCAGAAGCATCATTCGCTATCGCATTAGCCGCATCAAGAACAATGGGACATTTTGTGCCACAATTTGAATGAGCAACCGATTTTGCCTTCTCCTTTGGGAGCCGGTAGTCGTCTAGGATCCACTCTTCGCCCAACCCAAAACCCCAGTCATTTCCATCTACCAGATCTTCATTCTCCAGAATCCCAAAGTCATCGACACCCGCAATATCTTCATCACAAAGAAATTTTGCTCACCATTCCGAAGTGAAACAGCTTTGTATGCTAGCCGCTTTAAATAGGAAATCAATGTTCCTGGAGAAGCCAGGCCAGGCTGCTTGGAGAGACTCAAAATCCAGAGAATTAACAATCACAAGATTCTTAACCTCCGCTCCATTGCCTAGCAACATATAGTAGTTTTGGGGTAGCAGAATTCTAAAAGTGGCATCAATATTGTCCAATACAAGATCTATTTCCCCCAACAAGCGATGCTTAAACATCATTTGCATTAATAGTTTTTCTTTCTGCTTACTAGTGCTCATGTAAATTATCATTGCAAGAAAAAAGGCTAGGATATCGGCGTTGGCTCTATACCTGTGATATGCTATGAGGAATTCCTTTCCTATAATCCTCTTAATGCTATGGAGAATAAGAGGATGTCGAGAGAAGAGGACCTCTTGCAGACGTCTGTCTGTTATTTCACCTAGGAAAACCATCTAGCGACAAGTAGCTTCAAGGAGGATTGGGGTCTCCATAGCGAATCACCAAAAAGAAAAGCAATTGTTTGATGGAAAGAAGGGTATAACATTGTTAAATAGAGCGACATCAAACCAGAGAATAAGGCACCCTACAAGCAATTCATACCCAATAAATATCCACATGCATGAGCTGCCAATATCCACAAACCATTTGTGCCAAAGCTCCTCAACTTGGTGTCGATCGACTTTAAGCATCAAGTGATTGAAAACAAATCATGAGAGAATCTAGTCGTGACTAGATGTTAAATTACACTTATATTTAATTGCCCCGAGGCCAAAACTGGCACTAATCAATGATGTCGCCAAAGAATCACATCACGTTGGTGAGAAGAGACCATAATAGGCAAATAGGGAAAATGGTCGATCTCTCCATTGAAAACCATGACCGGGGGTAAAGCGGCTACCGGGGAACAAAGAAGCAATTTTCTCCATAGCCAGAAGTTGCAGAATGAACCGGAGAGCACACAACCATCAATAGACCCAACCGGAGAGTGTCCCCCTAAACAGAGAGCAAGGATAGCATGTCAACCGGTGGAACCAATTCCACATCACCAACCGGCCCCAAAAAACATCATCGGTGAATAATCAGGTGGGATCACCTATGGCTATAGCCAATTTAGAAAGTCTGTCAGCTTCACCATTACCTTCCCTGTAGATGTGGCTAACCCAAAATTCCTCAAAGGTAGCTAGCAATGCCAAGATCAGTTGAAGCCACTGGTTAAGGCGCCAACTAGGGATGCTATTACAATGAATCGCATTAATTACATTTAATGAGTCGCCCTCCAAATGAATTCTCTACACCCCTAGCTCCTTCCCTAACTGAAGACCTCTGAAAGCCACTCTGAATTTCGCTTCATTATTAGTGGCCACACCAATCTTTTCAGAAATTTCTTTTAAACATAGACCATTAGAGTCCCTCAGAATACAGCCAACTCCACTTTGACCCGGATTTCCTGCAGACACACCATCAAAGTTTACCTTGCACCACCCAACCTCTGGTGCATCCCATTTCACCCCCACTCTTGGATTGATCCAATCCACTAGGGTACCCAGTTCGAAGATAGGAGGGATGAGGAGGTTTGGAAAAACCAACCTAACCTTACAATCCCAGTCCGTGAACAAATTTTTCTTTAATGATTTGGATTGGGCAGCCTCATTCAGAAGTTCAGTCAGGTGGTTCTCTATTTTCCCAGAAAGAGACAATAGGCTCATTTCTTTACCCCGAAAGATTCTACGGTTCCTTTCTTTCCAGATTTCCCAGATCAGAAGAGATGGGAGGATAAAAGGCAAATCAACAAAAACAGCCTTACCTGCCGGTTTAGGCCATTGCAAAAACCAGTTGTCCATCCCTGCTAGGAAGGGGTCAAAGATTCATAGTTTACCCATGAAATGTCACTAGCAATGACTGGAGAATTTGTAGTGGAGAAGAAGATGATCCATAGTCTCTTCCTTTTCCAAACATAAAGGACATCTGTTGGGTCCATTGATAGCCATTGACTGGAGCATTTCTTGAGTTAATATTTTTCTCTGACAAGCTAGCCAGGCAAAGGAGCCCGCTTTGGGAAGGAGATGTTGATGCCAAAAAAGATTAAAAGGCTAGTCTTGTTTGTCGATGGCCACTTCTTTCAACTTTTGTAACCAAAACATACTTTGTATTTTCCATCGGAGGAGCCACACCACCTAATAATGTGCTTATCAAGGGAAGGGAAAATAAACCTTTTGTTGAGAATGTCAATAAATAGGTCCTTCTGATGCTAATCCAAGTCCAACTGATCCAAAGAGTTCCATTTCCATTTGGCAATACCATTTTATTGGATCGGATAACCATAGTCACAGATATTGTGCCCCCAAAGGTGACAGGTTTCTGCCATAATAGGTTGCAGAGAGGGGTTACGGCATAGGGCAGCATCACCAAACCAAGAATCAAACCAAAAGGAGGCATCCCTACCATTCCTGACATCCCAAGTAACTTGATCACTAATGATTTCCCTGCTATCTAGAATGAAATTCCAGATAGTCGAGCCTCTGGGAGGGTTGTTGATAGTCAAAATCCTTTTAGGCTCTAGGGAATCCAGATATTTATGTTTCAAGAGCCTTACCCATTTTTTCTTCCCATCGCTATAGATCTCCCAAACAAGCTTAGCACCCATTGCTAAATTCATAATCAAGATTTGGTGAATGCCAGCACCACCTGCCTCTTTTGGTTGCCAGATCTTTTTCCAGGCTATCAAAGGGAATTTACCTTTGTCATCCAAACCATTCCAAAGGAAGTTTCTCATTAGAGAAATCAATTCATCTTCAATTGCCACCGGTAATCTCAAGCAAGCCATGGAAAAAACCGGTAGCACTGAAAGAACCGATTTTATCATAGTAAGCTTCCCAATAGAGGATAACCACTTTCCTTTCCAAGATGAAAGTTTGGATTTGCACTTATCAATAAGATGCTTCCAGTAGTGAGATTTGTTTCTACCAATGAAGAGGGGAGTACCAAGAAACTTCCGAGGGAAGTTAGTGACTGAGATTAAGAATCCTTGATAATACAACCTATAGGTTAAGCGGGGTGTTGACAAAAAACACTTTAGATTTATGCCAGTTGATTTTTTACCCAGATGCCAAATAGTAATCATCAAGGCATGATTTAATAGTTCTAGCTTCCCTCCTTCAAGCCAAACCAAACATTATGGTGTCATCAACAAACTGGAGATGAGTCATTTTTTCAACCCGTGTTGCCACATTAATTCTAACCCAATGGTCATCTTGCTGAAGAGCTCTAATAGATTGACCTAGAGCTTCAACCATTATGATAAACAAAAAAGGTGATAATGGATCACCTTGTCTGATTCCTCTTATCGAAGATAAAAAGCCATGGGATGAGCCATTAACCAGAACAAAGAATTTGGGGGAAGAAAGACAACTTGTGACCCAAGTGAGCTATTCCTTGCAGAAACCAAATTTATTAAGAACATCAAATAAGAAAACCCTATCCACCATGTCATAAGCTTTTAGGATGTCCAGTTTTAGAACCATACAGGAGTCCTTGGTCTTCCTAGCTGTGTGAAGCGTTTCATGAGAAATGATAATGCCTTCCACAATGGATCTTTCAGGGGCAAAACCGCTTTGTTCATCTGATATAATGTGATTAAGGAGGGGCTTCAATATGTTAGCTATGATCTTTGTTACAATCTTATATATAGTGTTGCATAGAGCAATGGGCCTAAAGTCACTCATCTATTGTGGATTTTGCTTCTTTGGAATTAGAGTAAAAAAGGTGTGATTGAAAGCCCCTAACATAGTCATCTTGTTTCTCGATTCTTCTACTGCAAGATGTAGATCTCGAGCAATGATGTCCCAGAAATGATGGAAGAAAGCAGTAAGGAAGCCATCCGGACCAGGAGTCTTATCCAGTTTCAGCTGGAAGGTGGTAATCCTTACCTCATCAATTGAAATAGGAGTACAGCTCGAGCTGTATTTTGATCACCAAATATAACATAAGGGATTGAGTTCAGAATTTTGGTTCTTCCTTCATGATCGATCTGATGGACCCCGTTCAACAAAGAGGCAAAGAATCTTATAGCTTCCTATGCAATGTCCTCATAATTCCTGACAGTAACTCCGTCCGATCTCATAATCTCCGATATTATGTTTCTATTTCGATAGGCAATGACCGATGGGTGGAATAATTTGGTGTTTTTGTCACCTTCCTTAAGCCATAACTCCCTTGATTTTTGACACCAGTGAATTTGTTCACACTAAAGGATTTCATTTAGGTCAGACTTGAGAGAATTTTCTTTGATAAATAGATCCTCAATCATTCTAGAAGTGATAACAGAGTTGGTTAAGTCTGCCAGTTTAGCCTTAATTCTTAATTTCTTCATATGAATATTCTTGAAATGGCTCTTATTCCATTCTTTGAGCTTGACCTTAATATACTTGAGCTTTTTATTGAGAATGAGAAGTCTCGAATAATTCCCAAAAATTGGTTCATTCCACCAAGCGGCTATAAGGTCATATAGTTCAGGCACTCTGAACCACATTTTCTCAAACCGGAATGAGGTGCCCCCCTCCGCTTGACCCAAGGCGACCTCCAGACATATCGGGTAGTGATCTGATCTGATAAGTGAGAGAATCAACAATTCTAAGCCTAAATTTTGTCCTAACCACACACCAGAGACAAGAAACCAGTCAAGTCGTTCAACAATATTAGTAAAACCTTCTCTCCAGTTCGTCCATGTGAAAATAGTACCATTTTTCGGAACAATGTCTAAAAGGTGATTCTGCTCAACAAAATCCAAAAAGTCCTTCTGGGATGTACCAGTTCTCTGAATACCCCCACTTTTCTCAGAGCCAAAGAGGATCGCATTGAAGTCCCCGGCTACCACACAACTACCGTCGGTAATATTGTTTAGTTTGCTGGATAAGAGAGCCCAGAGAGCCTGTTTATCACCGACAGTAGATGGTCCGTACACATTGAAAAGATTAAAATTCTCATTCCGTCCAAGAATGGTAACCGAGAAGTGTTGCCAATACTTATCTTCCCCTACAAGTGAGATCTTAACATTCAATGGGTTCCAAATGATACCCAAGCCACCAGAGGCTCCATCTGATTGCCTAAAAAGCCCATTCCACTTTTTCCAAACTCTCATTTTAGCAGCAATCTCAGCCATACTCCATTTAGTTTCCTGAAGTAGCCAAATATCTCCTTTAGTGTCATCAATTTGGCACTTAATCAAGCGCCATTTGTCAGGGGCATTGATGCCCCTGACATTCCAAGATAGGAGTTTCATTGCTCCTAGGGAAGGGTAATTCCCTTCCCTAAATTAAGTTTGGTACTGCAAGCATAACTTTTTTGGACTTGTGCCCCCGCACACCTTTTGGCTTAAAATTAGGTTTGTCAATAGTTGAATCTGATTTACCAAAACCTTTTGGAGTACCCTCCAGAATAAGATCTGAGTCCAGTTCAAAGTCTTCATCCCCCTCCGAGGCGAAGGTTTCAATTTCACCATCTTCTAGCTCAATGCCTGTCGAGGAGAAAATCTTCCCTCCCATTTCCCTCAATGTGCTAGTCTCCATAACCAGAGAGTGAAGATTGCCATCTTCAATTACCAATTGATTCCTAGGCACACAGGGGGAGGGTAGAAGTGAATCCGCTAACTTGGATTCAATATCTGCCTATAGGGTTTTGGTCTTCTCCAAAACTATGAGAAGATCTTGTTGGCTCTCGCATTGACCAGAGGAGGGAGGAATTATGATCAAAGGGGTTGCTTCCATTAGTGGAACATTCTCATTGTCAAGAGTGTTGTTGCAAATAGCTTCCCCAGTGTCAAAGGCAATAGAAGCATCCAGTTGCAGATTGACCTCAATAGGAGATTGCATACAGGAATAACTTCATTGAATCGTAGCCGAAACATCACAACTAATACCGGTATGATCTAAGGAAAAGAATTTAGGACAAATATGTAGTTGATCCTCTCTATCAATCTTTTGGATCCAGATCTTCCTTGCCCCAATAATTCTAACTTCGTTGGGAATCTTGGTGATTTGATTTGTGCTAATACAAATTCTGAGGACTCAGCTTCCCCATAATTTATCCTCCAAGATATCATCTGCCGATACAAAGGTGCCAAGTCTTTGCATATATCCTTAATGACATCAATGTGCCAATAATCTAAGGGACAATTATACAGTCTTATCCATACCTTGTTGTTCGGCAGTACATACGTTCGGGGGTTGAAATTGGGCTTCCACTCAATGGGGTGAACTTCAATGCCATCTAAGATGTATGTACCTTTATTTTTCGCTTGCCATTTATCCTTGTTGCTCATAAATTCAATCATATAGAAATCATTCAGGAGGATATTAATGTTAATATCCTTACCCCACTACGCTCTACACCAAGATTCAAAGTTATCTTTAACTCGCTTTCCACCACCCCACTTGATGAAAAGGCAAGACTCAAGCAAATTTGACCTAGCAGAATTAATTTTATTCCCATCCAAAAAGATGGTGGGTCTTGAGGTTTTTCTTACCGATTTATGAAAATGGGGTCGCTGAGGGAGGAAGGCTGCTCTTCGAAAGTCAGGGCGTCTTTCGTGGCTCGACCAAGGGTTCCGATCGTTAGGGAGAAAATTGGATCTCCAGAACTTGGCTTGGTCCGCCCTTTAGTTGTATTGCCTGAAGCACCCATTCCGCTTTTAGGGATTACAGTGATCAATTAGGGGAACCAAAAAAGAGTTATTGTGAGGATTGCCTCTCTCGGGTGCTGCACCAGAAATGCTAGGTTCAGGCAGTGGATACCAGTTTCGAGGAGCCTCAGATGCGGGATGCTTAGCCTTACGAAACTAGCCTTTGTTGTTCCAAATGAAACCATTCTCCTTCCACTTATGCGGGTCAATAGGGCACTGGTTGCCATTTGAGTAAGGGTTTCCAAAGTTTAATCATGATCTGGAATGTCTGTTGCCCTGGACCATATCTACTTTCCCAGCATTAATCGGTTGTTGAACACCCTACAATCTACCTATCTTGATGGGGAAAGAAATGTCCACTTCATTGATCCAAGACCCAACCTTTGAAGATTGAGCGCCAGAATAGCGCACATCGGTAACCCTGCTCCTATCGCTAGTGTCGATCTTGCTGCCATCCAATGCCGCTATTTCGCTCCGCTCCCCGCTCCAGTTTGTGTTGTATATTAGTCATGAATGATAGTAGAATTAAATAGGTAAGGTAAGTTAAATTAGAGACACATAAGATGGGTTGAGTTTATGCAAAGTTATACTTTGGTGTTGAGACATAGGAATAATAAATCGAACAAGGTTGTTGATGGATTGAGTACTAGGAAGAGAAAGAACATGTTAACAAAGATGCAGATAGAGGTAGTTGGCTTTCAAGAGTTTAAGAATTTATATAAAGATAATATTGATTTTGTGGAAGTAAGTAAATCATATAATGAGTTTATAAGCATGGATATAAGTAAGTGGATGAATAAACTAATTCAAAATGAAATGTTATTTAAAATTAATGTGCATCCTAAGAATCATAGTGAGAGAATTTGATAAAGGAGAAGCATAGTCCACCACTCAATATAGAAAGACTATGTTGGGGTTGATAAGGTACTGGCATGGGTGAATGAGAGTTAGTTTTTACCTCAAATATATAGAAGGACATGAGGAAGTTTGTTGAAATTTGTAGGACTTGTGAAGATACAAAGGAGAGGAGTTAAATGTTTGATTGTATAAACCATTACTTGTTGGGGAGAATATAAGTATATATTTTGTATTAGGGTTGCCAAGAACATTGAAATGGTATGATTTAGTATTTGTAGTTATGGATAGATTTTATAAGATGACACATTTCATTCCATGTAAGAAAAATAATGATGTGGTACATGTAGTGTAGTACCCCTGCCCTAATCAGATTTTAAAATTGGTTTGACTTTGGTTGACTTTTTAAGTGGCCTTCTTGGATGGTTGGTGTACCATGATGTAATGTTATAGTTAGATATTATGATTATTGTGCATACTTGTAAATGTTGTTTTCGCATCATTTCTTATGTAAGTTTATTTGTTCTTCTAATTCGTGTTATTAATCTTAGGCTAACACTTTCATTAAATATATATGTATGCATGTGTGGTTCGTGGTTGTAGGAAATTGCAGGTACAATACCACATAGATACGAGGTTCGTCTCCCCTTGGATTCGCAGGTTTGAGTGTACCATATCGACCTTAAGGAATTGGCTTAGGTAGTCGTAATACCCTCATTCTACCCTAGTCATGCTCAAGTGAGCGTCATCAGTCGTCTGTCAGTTTCCCCCTTGGTTGGGTTTGCAGGTCGTGTATTTGTTTGGCTTTCTTGGGTTGTGTGTTGTGCGTGTGGTAAAATTGATTATTTAATCTCAAGTATTTAATTAGATTGAATGTGTTTTTACGCATTAGTAAATTAAGGGACTAAATTAAATAGGATCCCTTTGTGTGATTAATCAATAATCAGATTGCTAAATTCATGTTTGTAGCAAGATTTGATTAAATGGTTATTTTTAAATGATGAATTAATTAAGTATATGCATTTTGAAAAGAAAGGTTAAATAGTATTTGAAAATAGAAATATTTTTACCCTCTTTGGAATTTTGAAATAGAAATGTTAGTTTTAATTAAATTAAGAAAATCAATTTTAGAAGAAAAAGCAAGTTTTCCATATTTAAATTGTTTGAAAAATGATTTTTATTTTGAGGAAAACATTTTAAATCAAAAAAAGGATTTTTGGTCAAAACATTTCCCTTTTAATCTAGGTTTTGAAAAATATTTAGTTATTTTTGGAATGGAAAATTTTGGGCATTTTGTGGGAGAAGGAATTTCTTGAGCTTGCAGGTTGGGCTCTTCAGCAAATCACTTCCAGGATTGCATATGGAGGTAGGATTTTTATTAATCTCCTTTGTTGTCAAGAAATTTACTGATTGGTTTTGAAAGAAATGTGTTTGTTTGTTGAAAAATCTTTCAGATTGGTGAATAGAGAAGAATACCAATGAGATTTTGAATTTATCCCTCCTTGAATTCATTCCTTTGTTTTCAAATCAATTTCTAGTTTGCTCAGATTGATTTCAAGATTGAATTTGGGTATGGGTTTTAAATCTATGCAAATTGTTTGTGCTTGGTTAAATGGAAGTGGAGAATGCTTGATATTTTGCCAAATTGGGTATTTTGGCATGGTGGTAGTTTTCAAAACAAAACAAAAAAGAGGCATTCCTTGTTTCCTTCTGATTTTTATCTTGTTATTTTTGGGGGTTTGTTTCTTATTTAAAAAAATAATAATAATCAATGAAAAAACCCGTGTCTGTGTGTGCAAGAAGTGAGGGTTTTCGTTTTTTTATTATCTTAAAAAAATTAAAATGTTCGTGGAGGTCTGCGTCGACAGTGTGGCTACAAAACTCTGCGACCACAGTGTGGCCGCAGGGGGCTGTGGCCGCAGTGGGCTGCGTCCACAGTGCGGACCCGCATCCACAGTGTGGATGCAAAGGTCTGCATCCACAATGTGGTCACAACCTCTGCAGTGAAAGCACCGCCTCCACTCCCGTGGTTGGGACGTGGGCCCCATGAGTTTCTCCTTTTTTTCCTATAAAATATAAAGATTTATCGCAGTTTATTAATTATATTTTATTAAAAAGTTTTAAATAGTATTTTTTATTATTAATTATTGATTACTATATATTTTATTAATTGTTAATTAATATTTAATTTGTATTTTTTTTTGTATATATATCTATGCAAGGGTATGTCCTGATTTTGAAAAGGTTAAATTAGGTATTTCAGTTTGAGGGAAATAGAAATGTTTTCTTTTCTTTTGTTATGTGGAGGGAGATGGAAATTGATTTTTTTTTTTTTAAATGAATATCAATTTTGGTTAATTAATATATATAAATTAGATTATATTTTTATATGTATCGTATATACATATAATTGTATTAATGAGATTTAAGTTTGAAAATTCAATGTGAAAGTATTTATATCATTTTATGATGAAAATTGAATTATAGTTGAATTAGTAAACCATAGGCGACATGTAACTAAACGAGGTAGACAAATCGCAATCAAATCTAGATCTATCAGAAAACAAGATCGATTGTAATGTTTAAGCGATATGGAATAATGATTGTCATTACATATTTATGTCAATGCATGTTTAATTTTCTGTATTCGCATTTGATTAAGAAATGGCAAGTCCTTGATTGTGATTGTTGGATATTCTCATATGGTTATTTTGGTATCTTCTTATGTCCTTGATCTCGAGCTTTGGACTGTGTTCATGTGATTGTTTTGCATCTGGTCATGTCCTTGATTTGCAAGTGTGAAATGTTGTTATGTGGTTGACTATAGCTGGTCATGTCTCTAGTTAGAGAACCGTCAGTCAGTGCACCTCGTATGAGGACTTGTTTGGCCAAGTGGGTATTCCTACCATATTGAACCGTATGCTTGTCCTGGTGTGTTCCTTGGTTTAGGAGTTTGTTTGATTATGGTCTAATGTCATATGGGAGAGTGGATTTCGAGTGGGGGCCACACCCAAAGTGGTTGTAGGGTAACTCATCGAATGTGTGTCTAAATAAGTGATAACTCAATAGCATATTAGAGAGTTTAGTTAATGAAAACACTAAGTAAGATAATTGTGCCTCACGCATGGGATGAGTGCTAGTACAGACTCAGAATGCAGTGAGAAAGCCTGAAATGGCAAACCAACAACCTTGTCTTCACGAAAGGATGTGTTGGATCCACATGAGACTTGGATGGGTCGGAGGTTCGGAAAAGGTTGCCAAGGTAACCCAATAGATGGGGTCGGGACCTATAAAAGCCTACCAAGGTAACCATACCGAGTTATGTGATGACACTTGTCCCTTATGTTCACTAGTGTGCAGTTTGTGTTGTCTCTGCTAGGAGCACTGTTGTGGAGTCATATCTAGTTGTTTATGCCTTTGTGAGTACCTGATATTCATGTTAGACCATGGGTTGCTTATGATGGGTTGCGAGGAATTAGTTTCACAGGTGCTCCAGTTGTTCTTTTGAGATTGCTTCTTATCATGTTCAGATGGATCCTTTTCTTTTTCTGGGATCATTCATGTATCTATTGGACCGATGTGGTTGTATGTATTATTTGTTTATGTACGCCTTATTGGCAGGTTGTAAATGGTTGTGAACCTTATGTATTATTCACCCTATTATTTATTAGAGGGGTCTTGTAGTTGAGCAGACCCGGAGATGTAGCCCACTGGGGGTGAACTCTGATATCATTTTGGTGTTAGGTGGTGTTTGTGTTCATCTGTTTCCTTTTTTTTTAGCATGTATGGATCTCATTATGGTTAAAATGTATTATGTGGATTAGATGATGTTAATCTTAAATGCATGTATGTAGTTATCTTATTAAATGCAGTAATATGGATCATGAAGAATGTAGGTTGGTATAATGGAAAGTATTCATTAGTTTTTAATCCAATTAAAGTATGCATGGAAATTAGATGCATGACATATGTTTTAATGTAAGATTGGACGTAATGTATGGTTAAATTGTAATGGATGAACTTAATCATGTTATCTATATTTTTAACCTACCGAACGAATTTATCCTTTGTTTAAAGTATTATCATATCATTAATCGACTTAATGGGATTAATTAGTGTGAGTTAAGTTAAGTGTTCTATCAAGTAATCACGTTGGGAAACTCTTTAGGTGTTAGTTAAGTCTTTCGTTGTGTAATCCGCACTTAATGATAATTCAATGTATCATTATGTTGTTTTAACTTTTAAAAAAAAATATTTGCACTCTATTCTTGTGTTTTAGCTTTATCCCTTCGGGGTTTCCTTGCGGGGCATTACATGTAGCTAATTTACTGTTTAGAGTAGTGAAATTACATGGTTTTCCAAGGAGTATTGTTTCAAAAATAGATACTACATTTATTGTTTACATTCGAAAGACATGTTGCATTCAATTCTTAAGAGACTTGGATTTCCACAAAGGCATTATTAGATCTTTGACCTCCAAGCAGGTAGTATTGATTAACACTCAATTTCTCTAGCTTGGCTTGTTGCAGCTTTATGAAGCTTGTGCCAATATAAGAGCACATCTTAATAGAGCTTATGGTGTGAACCACATCAAGACATAATTGTCTATGCAACAATGAGAACAACCCCTGACATGATATTTTTTTGCATTTAATAAATAAATTAAAAATCATAATATATTGTAATCTATATTCAATTTATTTAATAAATGAAAAAAAAAATTGTCTGGAATTGCTCTATGACGATATAGACGTTGCCTATCAATACACCCATTAATACATTTATTAATGTACTTATCCAAATGATTATATGATTAGATAATCTTTTTGAAGATCCTTTGATCATGATTGTATCAATAAATGCGAAGAGAACATACACAAGGACAGACATAAAAAGAGATATAAAAAACTAAACCTAATAAGAAATATACCACATATCAATATAATCATATTAAAATATTCTTTCCCGATAAATACCAAATTAAATGAAAAGTGGCCTCGATAAGAATGCCTGATCAGAAGGATGAAAACTTGGTGATGGTGAAATCTTTTTCGATTGGACCAAAAATGACCGTCCAGCTACACCATTGACAGAGGAATGCATTCAAAGTTAAAAAATTATGACTGACAAGGTTTGTAATTCCCTCCAAACCAAATTAATTTTTGTAGGCGTGCTTCCAAATTCATCCATACAAACATTGTTCAGCCTCCAAACTTAGGGTAGTTAATGCAGGGTCACCGACTCTGGTGTTCAGGTAAAATGGCGATTTGAAATCTTTTATAATAACCTCGCACCCTTCATTCCTTTGTCCTCGCTTCTCGAGTAATTCTATGTTTTTAGCTGAAGAAGATTGTGCTAAGATAACACTATTTTCTTGATTTCTTTTCACTTTTGGGGTTGCTTTTCTTCGACTGCAATATACATCTCTGCAACTGGATTTTCCACACTACAGAGATAACAACTTCGTGTGTATGTGTTTTTTTCCCTTTTTCTGATTTGGGTTTCTCCTGATGTATTAAGTTGCATCCATTAAAGCATATTTGGACCTCAAAATGGCGGGAAATTTCTATTTAGTATTTAGGATGCACTGATGATGCATAAGTGATACTGTATGAGAGTAATTTATGTAGAAAAATGGTGTTATATCTGTTTTATGCATTGGTGCATTGTAGAAACTGGATAACCATTTCCGAAATGATGTTGGGTCATTTCTTTTTTTTCGTGTTCTGGTTCAGTGGACCATCCAAATGGAAAGAACTGTATTGCCCATTTTAGCTCCATACTAATTTTCTGTCTTTTTACAGGAAGGTGGAACTAGTGTTTACTAATGGATTTGGAGAAGCGTTCTGAGGAAGATGCAAGGACTAGAGCTTTGGAATATGAAAATGCAGAGATGAGAAAGACCTTGAATGCTGTCAGAAAGCAGTTAGCCATATTTGATGACTTGGTTTTATACCCAACTTATCAATATGAATTGCAACATTATCCCAAGTCCCAGAAAAGCATGGTGGAATTGGCCATGAAGGCCAACTTCTTTAAGACCTCATATGAAATACGGCAGAAGACAGAGGAACACATGAAGGAGAGATGGTCAAAGAGGGTTAGTAATAAGTAAGCCCTTGTCTTAAGTAACAAGTTATATGCCATTTCATGGTTGATGGATTTGCAGCTTGACAAGGTCCCTTGCAGAGGCCTGTTAAATTTTGTATGCAGCCACTGTTTAGAAAGGTTAGGAAGTAGTTTTTAGATGGATATGTCAAGTTATTTTATGGCTTGTTTTTAGTGTGTTTCAGAAGGAAAATGTAATCTCATGTGGGCATGATCTTAAATTTTTTGTGCTTGTCTAAAATCACGCATCCTAAATTGTAACAGTTTAGAAAGAAATTCTTCTAAACTTTTTCATATTCAGTAAGTTTAAATGTAGTAGTTTTTTCAAGTTTTATGGCAATGGCTCAGTCTTTCTTCATATTTTATTTTAGTTTCTGTATCTAGTACAGTTTAAAATTGATTTATGAAACTGAAGGAGATAAGAAACGGCAAGTAAACACTGTACTTATGGAAGCAAGTTTCGTAGTTTCTATTTATGGAGAATATAAATCCAGTTTTAATTCTTTTTGGTAGATCTGTGAAGAAAACAGCCATGCAAGCAACAAGAGGGAAAAAATGGATTCTAAGAACATAGAAAGGATATTCACAATTTATTTAGAATTTTGATGCAACCTTGACTAACATGTAAGCAACTACTAATTTGGGATAGAGAAATGAGAGGCTATATTTTGGGATCTCTTGGATGGAGAATTATTATCCAGTTTAGAATTGAGGGAATTATGATCGCAAAGTTGAGGTGATAAGGTCTGCAACTTTTGGGATGAATTGTGGGTCAATGGTTGGAAAAGTTGATCATGGGCGGACCATGGAAACCCTATACCACTGCCTAGTCTGAGATGAAAATTAAACTATGGGAATCCCTTAAAAAACGGGATGATTTCCATGATAGACGAGGGAAACTCAAACGATGAATTGAGGATAAAAGAGGAATACATATAAGATAAAATGTGTGATGTTATATTTTAAGGCTAGATGGTGATTTAGGGGAGTTACAAACATTTTTAAGCATATAATTCTATTATTGTTAATATTTGGTTTTTGTGGTGTCATTAGTAATCTTGGGGTATAGTTATGATTGGATTAATTTACTGATGTCATTAAGTGGGTTTCTACTATTCTATGGCATCAGAGGAAAAATTTAAAGTCGAAAGGATTCAAAAGTTTAGGTCATATGACTGCCTTATAGTTCCTTTGGCCAACCCAATGATATTTAGCCTCTTTAAAATATAGGGCTGGATCAATGAATTGATCACTTATAGAACATGTAGTATTAATGTGATAGTTTAACTTTTTAAATATTGTCACACACATTTAAAGAAATCTGCTTTTATAGAAATATTTTAAATTGTTGGTCATAATGTCATTCTTAAATAATGACGATATAGGGGGATTTTGTCATTCAAGCAATCATTCATCAAAATTATGAGAAGTCTTTTAACTTTCCAATTCTTCCTTCACTCTCCTCATATATAATATTGTAAACTACCATTCTCTCGATAGAATTGAACATAGAAGTTAATGGTCTCAAGGAGGATGACTTAGGCATTCAATACATCCAACCACTCAAATTATAGATAGGACTTCATTTATTTATAATATGCATTACATTTCTTACTAAAGTGTCTAATTTATTTTCTTAAACCTTTTTCTCCTCATCATTTGCATTTCATTTAATTTTCATCTTCTATCATTCATATTTTGCACTTTTTCTATAACACTTTTAATTTCTTGAGTGTATCTATCCATTGAGTTTTATCATGGGTTGCAAATCAATGGTATCTAAGCCATTATACTATACATCATGTCTAATCTTTTAAGATATATATTTGCATCATGTCCCACTCTTCATGCCCATTCTTTAGGCTAGGCTACAAAAAGTTATGGGTTGAAACTTTTGAGCTCTTGACAACCTTCCTCTATAGTAACTCAAGATGGTATTTACCAAAAAATTTAAAATATCAACTATGAATATGCTCCAAAGAATAATAGAAGAGGTTTTGTAATGACAATGCAAATATCTAGACTAGCAATATGTGCATGATAAAGAAAGCTATCACTTTTCCAACTCCTTGTGAGTGTGCATCACCCTCGAAAACTCTAGCTATTCTATACCATTTAGTGGTTCTGTACCATACAAGATGCAAGTTAATCTAGACATTCCCATGTTTAAGGATAAATAAATATAGATACTCTAGATAATTACATTAATGATATATCTTATTCTCCTACTTAATGGTAAATCAATTCTCTAAAAAAGAAAGGATTACCTTTATCCTTTTGAAAGTTCCCATACACATCAAATAATGTTAACTAAAATACTAGGCACCCAAGAGGAAGTGACTTACATTACAATTCCAATATCTTATTTAACTCCCTACTAAATCTAGTTGGTAAGTACATGTGGATATATACAAACTTTGCACGATTTCACCAATAAAGGAGCAATATATGCTAGAGTACATTGATATACTTCACACTCTAGTTTCCAAGATAGGCATTGACGAGATTGAGAATAATTTCATTATCAAGTATAAGTATATTCAAGAGCCAAAGCTCTATTCTTAAACAAGAATATTTCTTTGAAGCTATCATTTTATCAAGTAATGAAGGCAAGTAAGTTATGGATGTAGAACCTAGAGTGATGGATAATACCAAAAACATCACTTCTTTGTCTAACAACAATTTAGAGGAAGCAAAAAGGTTGTAACTCCACCCTTAAATATAGCCAATAGATAACTAATGCACTTCATAGTTGAAAACAAAAACTAGAGGAATTTGGTTTCTCCCAATTTAATTCACAAATTAAACTTTTCATTGATGCCTCACCCCCAACCATATTTTATTTGATGGATTAATTTGATTTTAAAGAAATGTGTCACTCACAAATGTTACTTGGAGTTAGAAATCAGTCCCTTCTTAGATGTAGTCCTTAGTGATGCATGCCATTAGAGGTGGAGGTTCCTTACTTCGACACATATCTATTCCATCGATAAGTGATCAATAAAGAAAACCTTAGGAATGGTATCATAGATCATATTGTTTAAAATGAATAGTGAATACCAAAAGTAGTCCCTAAGTTATCATTCATTAACATCAAGTAATACAAGAAGCTAGGATTGGTTCTAGAAAAAGAGCAATCCCTTCCAAGGTCAAAGGTCTAAAAACAAGAACATCTTGGAAGCTCAAGATGGTATCATAGGCCCCTTAATAGAGTTTGAATAACATAATAGAGGAATGCAAGTATCTTTTCTAATCATCAAGCAAAGTTCCTTAAAATTTTGCTGTAAATTGTTCCATAACCAAGGTTGCACCTCTACCTAATGAATTTGATCCAAGATAACCTTGATGGGATTCATTACTCCTTAATAAAGGGTGAATAATCTGAGCATAACCTTTGAAATCAATTTGTGAACTACATTATAACACTTAAATTCCTTCTAAACACCCTTTCATGCTAGCATATCACCAATTTTAACTCCTATACATGTATTTATGCATGTTAAAAAATATCTACATTGCTTCATGCATAATTATGCAAGTCGTAGTAGTCCTATGTTGCATGTGCAACTATTCAAGACTCAACAATCCTTTGTATAATCTTGCAAGATCTAGTATCTCATCACTCTTATGTTGCTTTGTTCCTAGCCTCAAAATTCCTTTATGGAATCATGCAAGATATAGTAGATCTTTGATTCTAATCCTCATGCATAACTCCCTTTAGCATTATCCTTCACTTCACATGCTTTATGCTCTAATCTACCTGACATTGAACCACACATGTGAAACACATTGCATCAAATTTTCCATATGACATGTCACCATACATTAAAAATGTCTATTGAATTATGTTTCATAGAAAATGAACCTAGATACAAACTTAACATTTGGAAACCAGGTGACATTTATGCCATAAGAGATGCTAGCATTCAAGTTTGAAACTTGGTGACTTCATATCCACATATATCAAATGACCATACACATATGCCAACATAGGTATGTCAATTAGCTATAAATCTAGTGGTAATTCATTTTTAAATTAATACATTATATATTTTGTACAAGTTAACAAAGAGAAGCATACTAGCATGCTCCATATATCTAGTATCAATTTCAACACGGTCTATAAAAATTAGAAAAGACGTGTTACCCTTTTTTGATCAAGGGAATTCTCACTATTAGCCTTACTATTCTTTGTACATATATTTATTTAATCCAATTGTCACCAAATAGAATTATATAATTTTTCAATCTGTCACCACTTGAATGTGCAATAATTGATTCACATCTTACCTTTTAGAAATTTATTACATTCTATATAATATGTGATCTTGTTTGAGTGATTTTGAATCCATATATATGTTGCAAATGATCCTCTATGCATCTTCTAGGATCATTATGGATCTTCTTCTCTATACTACAAATCAATACTTGAGAAGTAATGGATTAGGACAAAATATAAGAACACATGGAACAAGGTCACACCAAGCCTAGATCTTTGTCTTGTGGTAGACCAATTGTTCTTGTGTCGATAAAGGATAATACATGATGACTATACATTGAATACAAATAACTCAACAAGTGCATGACGAAGAATTTCTAGCCTCTTCCCTAAACTAAGGATCTTTTTAGCCATATGTTTGTCAGCATGTTTTTCATCAAAATTTATCTTGAATATGGCTATCATCGTATTAATAATAAGCCCATAAATATATGGAAGACAACCTTTAAAGAAAAAGGAGGTTATTCTAATGGTTGATTATGTTCATCATCTTGACCAATGTACTAGCAAATGTCATGTGAATGATGGACAAGATATTGTGGTCTTTCAACAACTTTTTTTTTTTTATCTACCTTGATGACAACCTAATCTATAAAAAATAATGAGATGAAAATATATGTTACAACTAGTGTGCCTTTCACTTTGTGCCAACAAACTTTATGTTGATTCAGAAAAATATTTGATTGTTATGTAATAGATACAATATATATGATACATTATGGATGCATAATAAATACATTTTAGCATGTCCAAAATATACATCATCTAAGAGTGACCCACATTAAATAATATCATAGAGATATAAAACTTATTAGAATAGGAAAAATTATATAGGAGGTTTGTACATGGTTTCTCTCAAGTCATGGTTATTAAATTAAATCACCAGAGATTGAACAAAAATAACATTTTCTTATTCTCACACAACATAAAGTATTAAATTGATTAAAATGCACTCTATTCAATGTTAGTGTCATGCTACCAAATATTTAGTATCCATTCAAGATAGATAGTGATTCCTCTAATTATATAGTTGTAGCAATATTAATTTAATATGACCATGTCTAATCACCTTTCATTGAATGTCACTATAGTAATCTAGTAGTATCCCACATGACAAAGATCTTTATGTTGTTGTCTAGGAATATAAGTAATGAAAAATTTGCATAATATGAAAATAAATAGTGTTTCACAAGTCATTTTATTTCCTACAAACACAAAACAAGCTCCAACATGAATGTTGGGAAGTTTCAATCTTGTAGTTGAAAATTTGAGTCACCGTCTTATTTGAACTCTCCTCAATTTTCTTATGCATGCAGACATGAGACTAATACTTTTATGCAACCAATACAAAATTTTCTAAGATATGTCAAATCTTGGAAATCATAAGTCAATTCTATAATTCTACTTGTAGAATGGATTCCTTAAAATCCTCAAGCACTTGTGTGTACCATACAAGGAAGAGTGAGATTAATTCATATGGGAGACTCAATGGCAAGGTTGTAAGGAATTTTGAATTTGGAAATACCCTCATGGTATTGTACAAATATTTCTATCACTTGTATATGTAACCAAATGTTGTTAGATACATCCAATCATGCAACACATGTGTCATAGCAATTCTAGTTAAGGAACAAGGTATGTGTACAAGTTTTGATAAATCCTTGGGATTTCATTTCCATGGAATTTATGTCTAGTTATCCTACAACCAAGAGATGTAATGAATACATGTACATAGTGGTATATGTTTTCTCTAAGATGTCAAGTCTCATGCCCTACAAGAAGTCAATTTCAACTCCAAAAATAATTCAATTATATTTTTTGTATGGATCCACATTGGTTTAATATCCACTATCATCTTTGATTAAGACACCAAATATTGAGTCATTTTTGGAAATAAATTTGGTCATTAATAAACAAAATGTTAGAGAAATATGCTTTCTACCATCTACAAATCGATGGACAAATGAGTAATCAATAGTATGATATTGTCTTGTTGAATGCACAACTCTAGCAAGCAATATAAGTGGGATGAAAACCCTCCTTTCATTCAATAAAGTTAAAAAGTTTTATATATCTACATGCATAATTATTTTCAAGGTTTTTAAGGTTTCCATCCATTATCACCCATCAATATATCTTATCCCATGTCACCATCCTCTATGAAAACTCCTTTAGCTCAAGGAACATAACAAAGATATTAAATTCATCAAACATATTTAGTAGATATAAATAAATGCTAAGTAGAAGGAATTTCATAATTAACACCATATAGTGCATTAACTTAAATTTTATTATATAATTTAGCTATATTTACAAAAGGAATGACTCATGGGAGCTTGTTGCAAGATTCATTCAATTTGGTATAGGCCCTACATTGTCACTAAGCAAGTATGAGATAATATTTTTGAACTTAATCTTCCTCTCTACCTTGGTTTGTATCTTATTTTACTGCAAATACATTTTTCCATTACTATCTACCTTTGTTAGACTCTTTAAACACATCAGAGACTATACAATAGACCTCAAACCTAATCCTAATAATGTCACACTATCATAGAGTCATTATATCATTGGCATAAGTGACGCAGACACATAAACAAGAGATCTTTGTCTAAAATTATGAAAGTGGTTAAATTTATATTGAAAATAAAATGGTACACTAAAGTGCAATTTGTTCAAAACTTCTCATAATTACACATAATGTATTCTATTACATCTCATGGAAGAACAAATAGTCCAATAGGATCAAGGACACTCCAAAGTGCATAACTCTATTAGTAACAATAATTGCCTTTCACAACTTGTTAATAGCCTTGGAGTCAATCTTTTATTGCCTTAATTCCCAAGAAGAGGGATCTGTAGAGATTTAATGATTTCAAGCCTATTGCCTTATGTAACACAATTTACAAGATTGTCGCCAAAGCTATGACAAACTATCTCAAGAGTTGTTTGGAGAAGGTTATCTCTGAGGAATAGAGTGGGTTTTTAAAGGACAGACTGATTTTAGATGGGAAGATTACTGTAGACACCTAAAAATATCTCATTAATTCTACACTAATTATTTGTCTATTTAATTAAGTAATTCTTTAAATATTTGATTAAATTAACTATTTCTTTTGATCATTGCCCTTTAACACTTCTAATTATTCTATTTTTATTCTCAAATCATTTTAATCAGTTAACCATATCTCAATTATTAATTAAATATCAATTATTTAATTAATTACAACCTTTTCCTTAGTTAAATAATCTTTATTATTTAATTAATTCTATTTCCTAAGTTCAAATAATTTTATTTTAATTATTTTAATTAATTAATTAAATGTCTCCAATTCCCCAAATTATAATTCCAATTAATTCCATCTAATTTCATTTCATTTCTCCCAAATTTGAATTTATATTAATTTCATCTAATTTCATATTTCCAAATTCCCATTTTCCCAAAATCTGAATTTTAGTTAATTTCATGTGCATTTCAGCATTCGAATGACCAAATTCAATTTCAAATTCCTACAACACATGCTAAAATCACAACTGATTGATCAAATTAGTTGTCTAATCAGTTAACTCATCAATCATCATTTTTAACTCAAAATCAGCTTTTTATGACTAATCCATCAATTCAGTCGTCTAATCTATCAATTAAGTCATCTCCCTAGTCTATTTAGTTCACTAATCAATCAAATGAGTTTACTAATTCATCTATTCAGTTGTAGCGTCGTAAATTGTACGCACTTGCTAGGGTGGTACAATTTCACACCTAGTTTAGCACCCGCCTTGGCGCATTTTGCATTTTGCATTGCATTTCCCCTTTAGCACTTAATTAATCAAATTAATTAGGTCTAAGGTTCTATTTTATCATCTCCCACATCATAAAGTTGGGCCCTTTCATTAAAATGTGCCCTTTTCATTTTATTCCTCCTATACATCATTTAATCAAAAACCCTGATTAGGTCCTATTTTGAACTTGGGGGCTTGATTTCGGGGGTCAAAACATCTCGAAATCACCTGTAACTTTGGGATTCTCTCTAAAATCATCATATCCGACGGCCTTGAAAATTTGGTGAAAAGTTGTCGGGACCATGGCGCCCGGAGTGCACATGGTCCTGGACATTTTTCTCGAAATTTTAGGAGCGCGATCCAATCATAAAATAAAGCTTAACCCCAAGAAATTGGCGGGATATTCAATCTCTAGGTCGGCCAAAAGTCGAAATTAAGACCTAGGGTTTCATATATAAGAGCTCTCTTTCTTCATTTGAAAGGATGGGAATTTTGGCTTTCGAGGACCTTCTATGCAGCGAAAGAGCAGATCTTTGAAGACTTCAACAACATTCAACATCCATCCATCAAGCATTCATCAATTTCATTCATTTAGGGCTTGGGAGACATTGAAGAACAATAGGAGATTACCGACTGAAGATTGGCTTGTACTCCTCCCTTGAGGGTTGGGTATGATTTCATGTTGTTTTCATGTCTTTGCATAAGCTTTAATATATCCTTTATTCATGCTTTAGATCACTTTGCATCTTGATTTAGAGCATTTACATTATCATTTACAAGCAATTAGGGTTTACTTTCTAGGTTGCTCTAGTTTGCTTTCTTGCATTTAAGGACCTTGCACACACACTAGGTCTGCACACACAATACATTTTACAATACAACTTGGCTATTCGTGGAGGTGGAAATCACCGAAGCGGGGGTTTGACTAAGGCAAAACCCTATATAGCCACCCATACCCTTTTCAGATATAAGTGCAGGTTTCGGGACTCGGACGACGCCGCAAGTTACAGATCCGGAAGAAGTAGACGGAGACTGAACTTCACACCAAATTTCAAAGCAAAAGACCAGGACAGGGGCGTGGGGCGCCCTGGTCCCTGGGACAGGGGCGCTGGGCGCCTTGGTCCTCCTGACAGACAACATTTTCAGCATTTTTGACAGCTTTTCCAGAGTGCAAAACAGCAGTTTCCGGAGCAGTTTCAGGGGTAGAATCAGGACAGTGGCGCCCGCGCCCCCGTCCCGAACATTTTCACTCAGATTTTAACACCGGGTACGCATTTGCATTCTTGCCTTGTCCTTGTGTTTACAACTTTCCATTGTTTAAGTTCAATTCTGCAATCTCGTTATTAGTTCATACTTGCACTTTGGGGTTAGGGATTGAACTTGCATCATTTTATCTTTCAATTGCAACAAAGGAATAGAAATCCTAATAGGTAGCCCGTGGCTCTCTCTTCCACAAGAAGAAGTAGCCAATTGTGTGATACCTATAGGCTCTTTCGTATTCCACAAGTGTGTGGTTGAAAGTGAGATTAGGGCATGTTTGCTTAGTGTCACTTTTTCTCTCACCACGTCAGTTCACTCTCCAATCAATCTAGTTGACTACTCAATCAAATGAGTTAACTAGCCAATCAATCTTAGTTAACAAATCAAACAACTCTATTAACTGATCAATCTAAATCAGTTGTCTCCCAATCAACACTTGAGTTCTATTTCTCACCTCCTTTCTGTTGAAAATCTATAAATTCAATCTCTTTGCTCATTTCATTTTTTTTCAGATTTTGAGAATCACGGAACCACAGAATCACAATCTTCAATATTGTTGTCTATTTTATGCAAGAAATCAAGTGCAATACCTGAGAGCCACCTACATCAACAACAATGGAGAAGAACAATGGAAGCACAAGTGGAGAACAAGGAGTTTTAATTAGCTTAATCTTCTCATTTCTTTCATTGAATTGTGTTTAGAATCGGTTTAATTAGTTAAGGATTCTTGTGATTTGCCCTTTTAGTCTAATTAGCCTCAGATCTCTGATGATTTCAAGCATGATGACATTTGGTGAACCTGACATGAACTAACAACAATTTAAATTTTTGTGTATGCCTACATGTTTCCATTTTTGGCAAGTTTCTATTTCTGAAAAGTTTCTATTTTTGGTAGGTTTCCATTTCCAGAAAGTTTCCATTTTTGGAAAGTTTGCATTTTTGGCAAGTTTTCATTTCTAGACAGTTTATGTTTTTGGCAAGTTTCCATTTCTAGAAAGTTTCCATTTTTGGCAGGTTTCCATTTTTGGAAAGTTACCATTTTTGGCAGGTTTCCATTTGTGGAAAGTTTCCATTTTTGATAGGTTTCCATTTTTGGAAAGTTTTTTCATTTTTACAGGTTTCTTGAAATTTTTCATTATTGGTAGGTTTCCATTTCTAGAAAGTTTCCATTTTTGGTAGATTTTCATTTCTGGAAAGTTTCCATTTTTGGCAAGTTTCTATTTTTGGAAAGTTTCCATTTTTGGTAGGTTTCTGTTTCTGAAAAGTTTCTATTTTTTGCGGTTTCCATTTTTAGCAAGTTCCTCATGTAAAAAAAAAAAACCTCTTTATTATTTCATTTTTTCTTAAATTATAGTTTTTTAGTGTTCTATTTTATAACAAATAATTGATAAACACAGAAGCAGATTTTTTGTAACCACCAAAGGAAATTAGGTTGGATAGCCCACCATGTGTCTACTAACGTTATTTTCTTTGTAGGGTGAGAGTAGAGAACTTCTTTTGGTGCTTTTAAAAAGAACAAAAACAAATTATTTCCAGTTCTTTCACAAATTGCTATGAAGGTTAAAAATGAACACCATGTCTGTGTGGAGCAACATCTCCACTTATAATAGAAAATCATTGCAATGGAAGGAAAATAAATTTTGTTTTTTGTGTCTTCGAAGGGATAGGTATTATGCTCTCCCCTTCAATGGGTGATCAGAAAACCAAACTCTCTTGTTTCATGCTTTCATTTATTTCTTGCAATTAAATCCTTTAGAAGGCCTACCCTCCCGAGTTTCCCTTAGGGCGCCATTAAGGCCGGTGAGAGGGGAACGACCTAAGTGGCAACGACTAAAGCCAAATAATCCAAGCCACTATAAATATATGCATATGTGATAAAAATTATATGCGACGAGTGTTACATGATGTCACAACGACATTATGCCTCCCTCAGTGCCTATATGGCACGTTAAAATTTGTAGAGCGTAACCTCTATAGATTGGGAGATCTCCTTCAATAGAGTGTAAAACACTGTTGATTGTGACCACTCGAACAAAACCCTATCTAAACACCATAGAAATTAGAAACCAAACCGAGTCAGTAACCAGACATTTGAATTATTACAGTGCAAGGGTGGGGAAGAATCATCCCTCAAGACACTCACCATATATCTCCTAGGATAACGGGCCAATTGAGGAGCAATCTTCTTTGGTCTAATTTACGGAAAAAAGGCAAACAAAATGGGTGCACCTTAGGGTGTGATAGGGTTGATTGAGGACGCGGTATCAAGATGTGGATTGTGAAAATACTTGTGACCTTTTGACCTTAGGAGAGTCTGCCTGATGTGATATCAAATTGCCCAAATACAACAAAAACAAAATGGGGTCTTGAAAAAGACTCCAACATTCATGGGAATTTGGAAAAAGTTCCTTAAACGAGTATTCTTTTCATGGTTTTATTCTTTTTTATGTGTTTGTTCTGTCCTTCGCTATATTTCACCAAGTTCAAACATCTTATAAAATACCAAAAATAAAGTGGAATCTCAACCAAAGTTTTGTCAAAAACATCAACAAGAGCAAATCCCTCATCAAAGTCAAGTTTCAATATAAACAAGACCAAAACCCTACAACAAACAAACTTGTCAACATCAACATCAAATCAAACTTTTGCAACATTCTATAAATGAAGAAAATATCTTACATGTTGTGATCTTAGATTCAAACCAATCAAGCAAACATCATGGATTGGCGTTATACATTTCGTAGGGAAGGTGAAGAATTCATCTCTTCCATTCTTATTCCATCACCATCCATAGAAACATTAGCTCAACAAATCAATACTTTGCAACAACAAATGAGAGCCATGACTAGTCCTAGCAACCATAGGGGTTGGTTAGAAAATATGACGAGGGAGATGATAACCACAAGGGAATCATTATTAGGCCAACCTTCTTCTTCTTGTGAGACCATTCAAACATGCCAACCTTCATTCTTCAACAAAATCATTCCTACCTCAGTTCAACCAACATTAGAGTCATGTCAACCTTGTTTCAACCCAACATATCAATCATACCATTCATATCGAACTAACATTCAAAGTACCTCTTTCAACCAAAATCAAACCCCTTTCAACTAAAGTCCAAATCAAAATTCATTCAACCAAAATCAAACCTCTTTCAACCAAAATCATACTCCTTCAAACCAAAATCAAATCCCATTCAACCAAAATCCAAATCAATCATAGCTATCCACCATTTCATCATCCCTTGAAGTCACACAAGACCAACCCATGCCATCTCTATCCAATAACACAGTCTCCCAAGGGGTATCCATAGCACAAATCCAATCTAATCCAAGTCATGATTCAGAGAGTCTCGTTCAAGATCATTTCTCATCAAGTCAAAATATTGAAACCTTTCAAGAATCTCCCATGAATATCCAAACTCCTTCCCTATGTCAGGATGATAATCCAAAATCAAAAGAAATCAGTCATGAAATAAATCAAGATCAAGAACAAACCTTTTCATCCTACCCAGTTTTTTATGAAGACTCCACCTATCAAGAATCTTATGATGATCCCCTCATTCTTTTCTATTCCACTCATAATAACACCCTTGTTTCTCAAGAGCAAGATGTTCTTTCAAGTACCATCCAACATCCACCTCCTAAACAAGATCCCATTATCATTTCTCCTAGTCTCTCTCATGATTCCAATACACAAGTTGTTCATGAACCCCTTATCAATAAAATCAACAATCCAGATCATATTACACATGACATTCAAGCATGAAACAATTACAACTCATGAAATGATCCACTTAGTCAAATTAAGGAAGAAGGATGGAATGCTACTCAAACTTGATCTAGAGAAGGCTTTTGATAGTGTCATTGGATTTTTTGATTAAGATTTTGTGTAAATTTGGCTTCACTAAGAATTGATGCAATTGGGTTTATAGTTGTATTTCCTCTACCTCCACTTCCATTCTTGTCAATGGCATGGCTTTCAATGCCAAACATGGGATGCATTAGGGGTCCCTTATCCCTATTTTTATATATCATTCTTGCCAAGGCGTCAGGTAGAGATATCAAGGAGGAAGCCCACATAGGTTTTCTCATTGGCCTGCAAGTTTTGGGTGGCTTTGACAATTTTACTCACCTCCAATTTGTGGATGATACTATTCTTTTCGGTGAGGCTACAACTAGGGAGGCTAGAAGCCTTAAGCAAATCCCTTTATAATTTTGATGTTGGTCAAATGGTGAATTGCTCCAAGTCTAGAATATTCTTCTGAAGTAGAATTGTCTAGAGAGATTGTATATCCAAAACATTTTGGGGTTTAATATGGATAGTCTTCCTAGTAGATACCTTGGTATGCCCCTTCTCAATCAACAAGCTAAGGTTTCTAATTGGAGTGCGGTGATGGATTGTGTGCAAGGAAAGCTTGCTTCGTGGAAGGGTTGTTGGCTTTCCTTAGCCAAGAGGATCACTCTTATTAAGTCTGCCTTGGCTACCATTCTCATGTACACAATGTTAGTCTTCCAGATTCCTATAAAGTGGCTTGCATTTTTGAGTGGACCCAATACAACTTTCTTTGGAAGGGTAAGGATAATGCTTTTGAATTAAGTCGGTTAAATGGACAAAGGCCTACAAAATGTGTGGATGTGGGGGGCTTGGTTTGAGAAGGTGTGTTATAATGAATATGGCTCTCAGGTTAATCTCGTCTAGCGTATCTATGCAGAGGGCAATATGCAATGGAGTACGATTATACAAGAAAGTATTTGAGCAATGATTAGAAAATTTATTTAAGGATGATCTTCCCATTGGTTCTAATGATTGGAATGTTTTGAAGTCTTGTGTTGGCCTCATTGCCAAAGATGTTATGTAGAGATTAGGCAACAATTCAAAGATTAGATCCATTGGCTAGCCACTTCGAAGACACAGTGAGGGACTATGTTTGAAATTACATCAATGGCATTGGTGGTCAACAATGTTGGAAGAGTCTTGTGCCACTTGCTCGAGATTTTAGCTGCTTGCAGTTCCCTAATATTCAAACTTGATAAATGGCCCATCAGGGATAGTATTATTGATGACAAATTGTATTGGGGAATTATGTGGGTGCATCCCAAGGATGTCCCTCTCTTGCTTGATAGACAATTTCTGAAGATTAGAAGCCCTAGGCTATAGTTTATTTGGTCGAATGCTTCATTGTTGATCATCTAGAATATCTAGGAGACTATTTCAAGAGCAGGAGAAGGATTCTAGCAGAGTTTGGGACTTGGTGGAGAGCTCTTTGGCTGAATTAGGTGAGGTTCGCAGAGGAGTTCAAGTTCTTATATGATGAGGAATTGCATTGGGCCAATGCTTGGCCTCATTTTAGGTGGGTGCAGATCGATACTCACTCTAGGAAGAAATTGAAGACTAAGATGGATTGGGTGGATAAAATTTAATTTTGATAGTGCAACTAAGCGCAATCCATGGGAGGTTAGTAGTGGTGGTGTCTTCAAGAATGTGATGGGTCAACCTTTGGGGCTCTTCACTTCTAACTGTGACAACTCGACAAACAATTTGGCAGAAGCTTGGGCCTTGTGGAAGGATATTTTCTTGCTAGGGGTAGAAGTTGGGAGCAGTTGTGGGTGGAAGGGGGACTCAAAGTTTTTAATTAATGTTGTTGAGAGGAAGAGATAAAAAATTGTAGGCTTGATAGCCCCCACGGGTTAGAGTAGTTGGTCTTAAGTCTCGGGTTTTCTCCCTAGGGTCTTGGGTTCGACTCTCTCTCCCGAAATTATTCTACCACGGACACTTGGGGGTGGTGTTGATGGCGTCGTGGTAGCAGGGATTAGTCTTGCCCCCAGCTTGCCCCTTGCCTGAACCAGGGTAAGGTCGGGGCGCTGGGTTGGGGCCGCGGGGATACCTTGACGACAACAACAACAAAAAAATAAAAAAGAAAAAATGTAGGCTTGATGCTATTGTGGAGGCAATGATCTCAACTAAGCATGAATTTGATGTTGTTATCTTCATTCATATTAAAAGATCTAGTAATCGGATGATTGGGTAATTAATCATGGTGTCAATTTTGTGGCTAGGATGATATTAAGGTTTACCCCACTTGAGATGTTGTTAGTCGTTTCTCCTACCTGCAGTTCTTCCTGCTTGATTGCCAATGCTCGTTTTCTCTTGCTTTTTCTTGTTGTGTTGTTTTGGTCTTAGTCTATTCTACTTGTCCACTTCATTCTCTTTGTTGTAATTTTGTATTACTACTTCAAGCTTTGCCTCAACTTCTTGGTTTTTTTCTTTTGGTTATCGAATTTTGAAACTAGGATGTATATAATAACAAATAAAAATAGTTGTTGAAAAAAAAAGTTGTTTCAATCTTGTTTTTTAAAAAAATGTATTCAACTATTTATTATAGTTCACATTGCACATTATTGAAAAGGCAAATAATATCACAAGTGGAGTGTTTTAGTTGAAAGAAAAAGAAAAAGTTTTTAACTTTTCTCTTTTCAATTTGGACGTCAAGATTTGCACATAGATTTTGGTGTTGCTTTTAATCCATCAAATTCTCTTATGGTTTTAGAAGCTATAGGTAATTTCTAATTTTGAATTTTGCATAGTGGTTCATAGTTTGGAGATGTATATTTTTATGATCATAAGATTTTATATAAGATTATTCTACCATTTTTTTATTGTAACTGAATTTGGTACTATGAGTATATTTGTTTGAGTTTTGGAGGCTTAGTTTTTAAAATATTTTTTCATAGTAAATATTACATCATTGTGGTTAATTCTTTTGCATTTATTTTTTCATTTTATTAAATTATTAGAATATACATGCATGCATGTATCTCCTAATCAGTTAGTATAGAATTTTTTTCCATTATCAACTTCCTTTCAATATGACCTAAAATATTTAAAATCATAAAATATGAATTAAATTTAAGAAATGGTTCACATACTATCAAAGTTCAACCCCTCTTTATAAAAAGGGAAACATATGTTCATATGCAATACATATCATGTGATCAATTTGGAATTGTGTTGCATTTAATACTTGAAAGGAGCTAACTAACAATTTTGGGTGTACCCTTGAGTTTTCTACTTTTTCTCATGGGTTTGAATCATTCATACAAATTGTAAAACCATATATAACATATAGATGTATATGGGTTCAGTAAAATAATTTATCATTATTTTGTGAATGGTTAAGTTTGAATGCAATAATAGATAATATTTTTGATTAAGGATCAAACAGGTTTTGATGGGACCTAAAACCCCTAACAATAGCAATAATAGATATAGTTACAATGCTAAGTTTTTTATTCAAAAAAGTAAGAGCTTTATTATTATTTTTTGATCGGTTAATGATATTGTATTATTGAATAAAAAAATATTACATCTTCAGTTCATCCAAAAAAAGAACATTGTGAAACAACCATGTAGTATCAAACAATTTTTAAACAGACTCCCCCCTCGCTATACATACTAATTCAAAAAATAAGCTTCCCCAGTCCCTGATATTAAAGTCTTTAGACTGCATTATAAACAAAGTAGACGGTTTTGATAGATATATATCAAAAAACTAAATAGCATGTTGTGTTAAGCCACATAGACAATTTCCTTGCCTTCCTCATTGGTCTCTTCAGCCTGCTCCATCTCCTCCTTTGGGTCTTTGATGACATCGTTGTCTTCGGAAGGGAAGCCAATCCATAGGGTTTGGTGGCATTTCTTCTTCTTCGACCTCCTCAAACACCCACACTTGCATTTGGTGGATGTAGACCCCCTCCCCCTCCCCCAATTGGGAGGATTTTGCATCATACACACCCTACTTCTCCATCTCCAGTGTCACAAACCGGTTTTGGGATAATAAGTTTAGATTACTTGTTATTAAGATAGATACTTATATTAGTGATGAAATTTGACATTTTGATGCTAATAAATGTGCTTGACGATGTTAATTATGATTCTATCTAATACTATTTATAACAATAATAATTATGTGATGATGTTGAGAAAATTTTATATATGACAATCTCATCGAGTGTGAAGTTGATGCAAGGTTGATTGTTGAACGCAGACATATGACCGAGGAGGGGTCTCCTAACTCGTAGATAGCAACTCGCGAAACACAAACTTGTTCATACACACAGTAATAATAATAATTTAATTAATTAATTTAAAATATAAACTAATTTAAAGGTTTACAAATAAATTATCAATAAATAAATTATTGTATTAATTAAATTCAAATTTACGATTTTTTAAAATTAAAATATTAAAACATAAATTTAAACTTGTTTTAAATATTAACACACGGGTTAAAATTTGAACAATTTTGCATTCAAACTGGCTAATCTAATTCAGTTTTCCCTCACTTCAACTCCCCATTCACTCATGTTTTTTACGAATTTAGATCCATACTTCATGCATCGATTCAAAAGCTAAGAAAGTTTTAAAATGAGTTGAATATCATTTGTTTGAGGGGAGAGATTGGAAATCGGTTTTGGGTGGCAATGTGAATTTGGAAATGGTGGAATCGATTAATTGGGGGCTCCATGCATAGCGCACCTCCCTCTTCACCTCATTTTGTAGTTTCATCAACCTGCACAAAGACTTGGGAGATCGGTTTTCTGTAGGATACCAACCTTTTCTCCTCCTCTCCTCGCTAAGTTTTCTGTTGAATATTCTGGTAATTTTTGTTTCCATTGCTTTGTTTTTCTTACAGAATTTACTTGGAAAATGTGGCAGAGACATTAAGTATTGGTTTGATTTCATGTTAGCGGTACTTCTAAGTGTAGCCCAATATGTGACGATAAACGAGTAGAGAAAACCATACAAACAAATAAACTACAGTGAAACACAAATAGAAAATAAATACATAACACAGTTATTTACGTGGTTCACCATTACTGGTTACATCCACTAGAAAGCACGGAAATATCTTTATTAATCAATTAATTAATTACATGGCTTATACTCATCTATTTATACAATCATATTCATCTATTAAGTGAAGAATCTAGGAAGATGAATGGTCATGACCATTAGACTTCATATTCCTAACAATCTCCCTCTTGAAGGCTAACTAGTCAAGCCATGCACAACGACATCCCTGCATTTCCATTTCAAATCTCAAATTTCAACCAGAAACATCGAAGATTTCGACTTCACCAGAGACTATTCGCGAAAAATTTGAATGAGTCTTTTCCATATCAAATCAGAGTTAAAATATCTTCTCTTGCTATTTTACCGATTAATCCATAATTAAGCACACCACACCCAACAGGTACAAAATACACTCTTCCGTCACACGCTCATCAACAGAAAAATGAAAGACGTGTCATCTTTCTCAAACACCATGAGAGATGAGGCCGCCTCAATAACACCAACAATTTTTTTTTTTGGAACAAATCATCATATTACTACCAAAATCGATTATATCTTCCCGTCGTTAGGTGTGCCAGGCCCAAAAGTATGATTCGTTGTAAGATTTCTCATGCATACCATAGGAATTATTACAAGAATACAATAACTGCTTCAGTTGCTCCAACCACGTCATCAATGACTCTGTAAGAACACCCAGACACAATATTACACAACTGCCAGCAGCCTCGATACATGCTGATTCATTTGCTCGGTCCAACTCATCATCCATGGAAGGTGCTACGATATATGAGCGTTCACTGTCCACTCCCTAACAAAATGAGCAAAGAAACGCATTGGTCAGATCTCTAACTCCCATCAAGGATAGTGTGCATTCATCCAAATTATTCGTTACAATATCTGTTTTGTACTGCAGACCGTCAGAGATTACACCACCTTGGGGTTTGGTTGACTCGTGAGTGCTCTTCGACCACTGGGACACATTCACAGGTGTAGACTTGTGATTCATGTGTGCAGAGGTTGAATACTCCTCATTCAAGCCACGACTTTTCATACCATATGCAAACACCGTGCCATTTACAACAACAACATTGTTTGCTTCGATATAGATACCTTCATACCTACCATATTGAATATTTTCACCATCTCGTTTATAAAATTTTGTACCAATTCATTATGCCCATTGGGGCTTTCTAGGAAATGTATTATTCCCCAACTGTTAATTATTTTCCCTTGAAAAAACACCGTTCCCACTAATAATGTTCCATTGCCTCTTATCGTCTCTAGATTTCATCAGCTTGTGGTTACCCCCAGTATGCGTGTTATCACTTTGATCATTTCCTGGCTCACAATCATTCCAAAATCGGTAGGGTGTTTACTGTGCGTATGTCCTTTTTTCATCTTCCATGATTTGAGTAATTGTTTTCCGCCTCACAGATGACTTGACAACCTTCTGCAATGATTTTCCCTTTCTAGAGTTCAAATTATCCTTGAGAACCCTCCGCCCTTCACAAATTTCATAGAAGTCCATATGAACATAATTTTGTCTACCCGCTTTCTTTCCCAGGTTCAAACAAGGAAGGCAGTAACATGTTCTGCATAAAGTGAAGAGATGATCTCAGTTGCATTTAATCCAACATTCTTAGCTAGAGTCCTTGAAAGCATTGCAAAACTCTCATCAAACTTTCTGATTGTTGCATACTGACCAAATTTTCTGTTTGTTTGCACAAGAATCCCATAAACCCTCAATAATGTGTACATGACATCCGGAAGCAACACAGAATAGAGCAGTGGCATCATCAAAATTGGCAGCATCCACGTTGGCACCATCTCTAAGCAGGGCCTCGACGCAACAACCATGCCCTTGTGTCACCACAATATGCAAGCCATTCCACCCATGGGAGTCCTTGAGTGCTCCCCAATCTACAAAACCCCCTTCATTTCCCTACGTCAAATCCGTCACAACATTGAGATTTTAAGAGCACACAATGTGAAGAGGGGTTTGCCCTATAAATACCTTGGTGTCTTTATCTGCTCCAACATCCAAAATCACACTCACAATTTTTTTTAATATCTCGTATGGAGATGTTTCTACTGACACCCTATTCAAACTCATAAATTGCAAGTAAATTTTTCAAATCCTATCATTTTGCATCGCATGTAACGAACACAAAGCCCTATTCGCATAAGCACACATCAAAAACTTCTTCGGGGTATTATTCCATGAATTCAGTGTGCTCTCTTGCATCTGCAATGATTCGTTTACCTCCTTCACGCAACTCCCCTCAATCTTAGGCTGCTCATTATCCATGTCAACACTATCAACCACATCCATCCAATCAGGCTAGTGAAGCTCAAAGCATTCTAGTCGGGACAAAATATCTCCGTTCTCTCCCTGCGATGCTTGAAACTACTTGGAGTGATGCCCATTGTCCTCCGCTCCTATCAATGACCACTTTTTCTTCAATCCAGAAAACCATCTTTTATCTTGTACTACGTCATCCAAATCCATAGGCTCGTAGTCTTCATGGGAGTGCCTCATTATCTTAGCTGAGTCCATGCCATCTGCAGAGTCCTCTGAAGTCACAATTTCTCCTAGGCTTTCTTGTCCTGATACATCACTCCAATCTGCATCCTCCTCATCCTGGGAGTCAACAACAGATTCAACTTGGGTCTTTGATGGCATATAGTGTTCCTCCTGCAATCCCTTGAGTTCATCCTCTTCAACAACAACCTCTTTTCCAACATCTTTCTGCTCAGAAATTCCAGCGTCTATACAGGGACTATCTTCAACTCCAACCAAGGCATCACGGCGTTCAACCTTCACCACACTAATACCAACAACTTCTCGGCCATTAACAGTTTGGCCAATAAGTGCCAAAGCTGGCTCATGAGGAGAGCAAATGAGAATCTCAACATCCTTCTCTTGCGCTGGATTCTTCTCTTCAACTAGGTTCCCCTCTTTCTTCTAGACATCCCACTGATGTATGCGATGCTTGAAGCACAGTTTTACATGCAATGTAAAACTACCATAGAAGTTATGAATTTTACCTTCTCCTCCTTCTTTCTCCATTTCTTCTCAAGCCAACCATGACTTTGATACCAATTGTGAAGATAAACGAGCAAAGAAAACCATATAAACAAATAAACTACAACGAAACACAAACAAAAAATAAACACATAAAACAATCATTTACTTGGTTCACCATTACTGACTACATCCATTAGAAAGCAGGGAAATCTCTTCATTAACCAATTAATTAATTACATGGCCTATACTCATCTATCTATACAATCATATTTAGCTATCAAGTGAAGAATCTAAGAAGATGAACAGTCATGAGACCATTAGACTTCATATTCCTAACACAATCAACTTTATGTGGCTATAATGGATTTTTATAGAATAAGATCACACTTCATTTCCTTGATCTTTTTTTGACTTAGACTGTCAATTTCAATGGTGAAATGACTAAGAAAGGATATGATTTATCCTTGCCTTAATAATTCTCTGTCAGCTGGAGGAAGCCACCTTTCCTTTGTATTCTTTCTCTGATCTTAATCGATTATCTAGTAAATGTTGTAGCCATTTCACTAATTTCTTTGACTCCCTTTCGAAGTCTATAATGTTGGAATTGACTTGTTTGTGTAGATTTACCCAAGTCGATATGGCTGGCATTTGATATGTTTGTGCAGACTTAACTAGATGGACTCCTTTGTGGCCAAGAGAAACCCCACCATTCCCTTTTGTCATAGTTTTTGAGTTCAAAATTTTATTTACATTGCTTTTGGTCTGATTTAATGCAAAGATTAATATTCTTTCTGAGCAAGCCAAATTTCCCTTTTTGTCTATTACTGTGATAATATCGATTTGGCCTAGGCACAATCGAATTCTTGTCTCATCTTGGTTGGTAAAATTGGTACATTGGAGCTCCTCTCATGGTCGCTCCCTCTCTTTATCCTCTGCGAAATTATCCGAACTTCATCACTTGGTTGCTGAGAATATGATGGTTTTTGAAACATTATTGTTGTTTGACCCCCTAGCATATATAATTGGGTGTAACTTCATTTATTTCCTTCACCACTACTGGAAACCATGGTTTTGTTAATTCTATTATTTAGAGCTTGATTTGATTTCCAATCTTTACTAATTTGTTATCAATCACTGATATTCACCAATTTATTAGATTTTATATCAATTTTGTTAATGCTACTCTATATATAACTCATCATTCCAGTGGATATATATATATATATATATATATATATATATATATATATATATATATATATATACACACCTAAGATGTGTCTATTTATTTAATGAAGCTCTTGAAGTTAAATGGAATTTAAATTTCGTAATTGGGTTTAAATAAGAGAGAAATGTTAAGTACGGAAAAATATCTTAATAATAAATGAAAATCAATTGGGAAGGGTAATGTATTTTTCTATGATGGATGTATTAGGAAAGATGTGCTTGTTATGGGTTAAACCAAGGAAGGGTGATTTTCCTCTCACCTACCTCAATAGGGCTAATTTGGCAAAATAATTTAATTAATTTATCCCTGCCATAACACATGTAGCTAAGTTCAACAGTTTGGTTGTTAGATACTACATGCATGCATAGGTTCCATTCCCGATAATTGATTCCAGTTTTCTAGGAAAATTCGTCATGAGGGAAGGAAGCTTATCATGAGCATCGAGAAGCGTAAGCTTTATTTGGTTCGCTGGATAAAACGCCTCGGTCATATGTCTATCTTCTAGTTGTAGATGGAGGTGAGTTTTATGGCAATGGAGACACTACATCTGGAGTTAGAGATTCATATTTATGGTGTTGTAAAAATCCAATTAACTATTGTATTTTTTGTAATATCGTATTATTGTAAATGACCAATGTGGCCTCATGGTTATAAGCTATGTAAGCTACATACAATGACCTATGAGGTCTTCTGTAGTAAATGCGACATGAGGTCACCATGTAAGATATGACTAACAAAGAGGTAAGGAAAAACTACCAACCTACAAACATGTGTCCTTCTATGCATGATTTACTTGCTTACGTGTTTCCTTGTTTTACTATCTTTCCATCCATGAATGCATGGTCGATGATAATAGTTTAAGTTTGATTAAAATTTTAGTGGTTGTTAAGTTGGCATAATGTAGTACTTCAATGTATGTTAACTTTTAGTAATCTTTAATTTATCTTATTCATATGCATACTAACTATAATTTGCAATATCTATATATTTTGACATGATATTTCATATTCTTGCATAATTAACCTCTAGCTCTTACTTTACATATCAATCTTCTCATTATTCCATGTTATTACATTCACATCTTTACTTAACCTTTATATATTATATGTACGCAAAACCTTTATATATTATATGTACGCAAGTTATTTCGGTATGCATGTATGTTGAATCTTGTGTTTATATTAATGGTAATTTATATAAATGTATGTAGACTTTAATAAGATTCGATTATGTTAGTTAGTTTAAGCTTAGGACTAGTGGGTCCTTACATCCAGTTTCAGTTCCTGCCTTTCCCACATCTTTAGGTACTCCTTGAACCTATGCATACCTATCTGAGCAGATGCACGACATACCTCCTTGTTGCAGTTTGCGCTCCAAAGGAGGTATGGACTTATGTGAAGCCAAGACCCATTCAGACAAACAAACCCCGCACCATCTCTAGTCATCCTCAGGAAGCTCTATCAAATACTCCACACCACTCTTCGCGGACACATCCACACATTATCCACTTGACCTACTCTTTACTTTCAAGTTCGAAACACCAAGCCGCGAACATGGATGCTATTTCAACATTGGTTCGATACTTGAATTGCCCTCGTAGGGGGGGGGGGTAAATTCACTTATGTGAAGCCAAGACCCATTCAGACAAACAAACCCCGCACCATCTCTAGTCATCCTCAGGAAGCTCTATCAAATACTCCACACCACTCTTCGCGGACACATCCACACATTATCCACTTGACCTACTCTTTACTTTCAAGTTCGAAACACCAAGCCGCGAACATGGATGCTATTTCAACATTGGTTCGATACTTGAATTGCCCTCGTAGGGGGGTGGGGGTGGGTAAATTCACTTATGTGAAGCCAAGACCCATTCAGACAAACAAACCCCGCACCATCTCTAGTCATCCTCAGGAAGCTCTATCAAATACTCCACACCACTCTTCGCGGACACATCCACACATTATCCACTTGACCTACTCTTTACTTTCAAGTTCGAAACACCAAGCCACGAACATGGATGCTATTTCAACATTGGTTCGATACTTGAATTTCCCTCGTAGGTACTCATATCCAAAAACGATCTTGAATCTAGTGAGGAATTCTTTCTCCTCAAAATGGAAGATATTTTCCATCCTTTCATTCGATATTTGCCCCCAAAATGCCATCATTGGTCTCAAATCTTGAAATGAGAAGTTGGGCTCCATTCTCTTGCACCAGAAATTTACTACATCAAAAAGGAAGATTAAATGGTTGATAAACTATGTTCATTTGAATATCTTCATCATCTTATATCTAAGACTTGTCTGTGAAGCCAAACCTTACCCACCTCGGCATCCTTTGCAGGGTAGTAGTAAATGCACACAAGCCTTTTGAGTTTGGTAGTGTTTAATGAGTATGACACTGCAAGCATTCACACGCGAGAGGTACCCATCTACGCCACCACTTTGGTCCATTGTGGATGCCTTGTTTTAAACTCACCAAACTGCCAAAGATTTGGAAAGATTGCATTCACTCGTCCAAGTTGGGAGATTGTTGTACTTATGATTGACTTGCATTTATTTCCTCTATGTGACATCCTTCCATTGACATCCTTCCATTGATTAGCTTACGGTTCTAGTTGTTGCCTACATGGCAAATTTAAAACTTACCATGGTCTAACTGTTGGGGTGGTGTGTATCCAAAATGAAATCACCAACTTGCAAGTCAAAGGCTTGGTTGGCGCACACATCAACATCAATATTCCCTTCTCTTAGGACATGGGATACCTTGAAGCCTTGAAAGGTGTTGAGATGGTTTCTTATCCATTGAATCTCTTTGTCAATATTCCAATTTTGAGCTCCTCCCCTAGTTATAGCCTACGTTATAACTTGGGAGTCTCCTTCCAGATGGAGTTTTTCCACACCTAATTTCTTTATCACTTGGACTGCCAAGAAGGCTTCTTTTGCCTCACCTTCATTATTGGTACCCAGGGTCAAATGTTGCTTGCATCTAGTAATGGTCACTCCATTGCAGTCCTTGGCTACACAACCTACACTAGAAGCTATTGAATTACCATGAGATACCCCATCGAAATTAATTTTTGTCCACCCCAATTCCGGAGGGGTCCACTAAGAAAGTCTCATTGCCTGAAAAGAAGGATTAACCCTTTGAGACCCATTAACGGGTGTAAGAGCTTTATTATTGAATTTCGAATGGTTGATTTTTTATGTAGTAGTGAATATGGTTAATATGATTACTATGCACAAGGTTTGAGTAATTTTTTTACTAATGTATTATGAATGATAAATTTTTTGTGCAATAGTAAATAAGATTACCATGCAAAGTTTTATAAATAGATTTTTTTTAATAAATATTTTCTTTTTTATTTACTACAAATCCTATATACATTACTTGTATTATACAAATTTATTAAATTTTCCTACACATTATTACACCAAACAAACTTGTTTGGTACCTATGGACATATTGGTTGTGCTACAAATAATGAAGCAGAAATAAGAGCCCTTGAGGCTAGTCTATTGTTATGCAAACAGAAAGGTTTATCTAATGTGCAGATTGAAGGTGATTCTCATATAATTATAAATGGTGTGATTAACTCCAGATTACTAAATTGGAAGCTAGCTAAATGGCTTCCACGCATATTCACTCTACTCCAAGCAATTAGACCATACGAAATATCTTGCATTCATCGTGAAGGTAATCGATTGGCAGATCTCTTTGCTAATCTTGGTGTCAATTCGGACATGGCAGAAGTGTCAACGGATTCTACATCAATAAGTATGGAGATTACGGATCTGAGTAGAAAAGACTTATTGGAAAAGAAATATGATGGGGTTGGATAATGTTCCTGTAGTTAGGCCTGTGAATTTAGGATAGGTGGTAGAGGATTCAGACAATTTTGGCAGGCTAGCTACTCATACTTGCATCGACGACGTTCTGAGCAACATGTGATAGGAAAGAGTGATAGAAGGACAGATTTTTTGCAGATTGTGTGATCTTGGTTGATTTGGCATGTGTTGATCCATATGGAATCTTTTAGATATCTGAGTGCCTATTAATTGGCTTTCTTCAAGTCTCGGCCTCATTGTTTGGAAAGGTTGCTAGTTGGGTCACAAGCTTCTGGTTGTGCTTGAGCTTGATTTAGGTTTCGCCTATGGAACACTTCGGCAACATTGGATGCATGAACTATGAGGAGACGCTGGATTCTCAACTCCATGGCTTGTTTATCTCAAAGGAGCATGCCTACGACGCGATAAAGGGTCTTGTTGGGATCACACTCAATTTCGACCGCCACTGGTGTGATTTCACTATGTATGAAGTTTTTCTTATGCCTCTTGTGGATGTCATTGAGTCTAGAGAGAGAGTCGTGGAGTTGTGCGGATTTGTCAAACCCGTCAATGGGAATAGCATCGCCAACTCCATTTTAAGCTTGCCAGAGAATGAATGGATGAGTATCCTAAAGACCTACTTCCAACCGGAAGTATTTTTTCCCTCTGATTCTGAAGACGATGGGGAGGAGACTGAGAATGAAGAGAGTGATGATTCAGACAACAGTGAAAGGATTAGGGCCAAACACAGACGTTTAGAGAAGGAACAGTTAAGGGAGATTATAAGAACATTCAATGAGAACACTTGGGAAATTTTTAGGTGTGTTGTACAAAATGGGAATATGGCTCCATTTCACAGTATTACAAACTCAGAGGGATGGTGGTTTTCAGCTGGGGCTACTGAAACTGTGATTAATGTTGGCGAATTTGCTAGGGTCATCTTGCAGATCTTTAATGGTGGTGCATGATTTGTACTTGGACTGAGTCTGGTTCTGCCTTTTGGTGTGTTGGTTTAGGCCTCGGGTTTATGTATGCCAATTTTTGTAATCTTTATATATTAATATAGGACGCTATCCCCATTAACGATAGTACTTACCATTAAAAAAAAAAATTACACCAAACAAACACCCCATTAAATTTATACACAAAACATTTTTGTATATCAAAATTTTCAAAAAATTCTCATAATCAAATTTCTTTGTGTAATATTAAGAACTACATACCCTTGTGGTTTTTTTATTAAATTTTGGCTCACTTTGGTGTCTATCTTCTCTAGCATATTTTTAGATAAGTTTATCCCTTGTCTTTAGCCCTTTTCTAGCCATGGTGGGAAGGTCTTGCCTCATGTGATCCCTTTTTATGAGAATTAATGTTTCAGTAATGTTAGTTTTGCAACTTTTTGGCATTAGACTCTTTATGGAGTTTAAATTATTTATATGCTAACTTGGTGCACAAATATCCACACAACAAAATACTATTCTACGATAGTTCATCATTCAATAATCATTTACAAGTGTTTTACCACTTTCCACCTATCTACATTGGTGGTAACCACTTTGGAACAAACATAGATGACTCTCCAACTTTCATATTTCCCTCTTTACATTTTTGAACTTAGATCTCTCATTTCCACATTAAAATTATCAATTTTTACACTCTTACTAGTAATTTCCCACTCCTTTAAACATTCTTGAGCATTGTGGTTTTCATGTGAGAACTCTACATCATACTACAACACTCCTTGAAGGTCCAACATCCTCCTTCAACAACATTCTTGCCTCCCTCGACTTCACCAAGCTTATAAGGTAATATATTATTTGTTTACTTTACTCTTTCCTTCCATTTTTATTTATTTTAGCATCATAGAATCCTTTGTTAACCAAGATGACACCTTGGGATCTACATATTTTTACTATCACTCTCATTACACACTAGCATGCACTTGTTGAGATGCATCTTACAACATTATCACTAGTCTTATTTTCCTAGACACAGTTAAGATATGAGTACACACTATTTAATCATTCTCCACATCTTGGCTTCTTATGGAGGCTTAATGACCAAAGCAAGGGATTGGTCATTTTTTCCAAGCTCCCCAACAATTCAAAATCTCTTCATTTTAGCTTGCAAGTTATAGTTTGAAGTTTTTTCATGAAATGAAGCTAGACATCAATTGATTACAAAGAATTTACAATATCTTGAATTGTAAATTTTGTACAAATGCTTGTGCATTATGCAAACGTCTTGACTAGAGAGCTATAAAATATAACTCTAGGTCCCATCTTGTTTATTGTGTAATATTTTAGTATTAATTTTTCTAAATTTTTGTATCAATTAACACTTTTTCTCAGACCAGTAATCCCATTTGGAGTAAAGTTTGGAACAACATTCTGATCCCTAAAGTCAATATTTTCTTTTGGCTTGCTTCTCATAATAGTACCCTTACTCTTGACAACTTGGTTCGAAGAGGTTTCAAATTCCCTAATAGATGCGAGCTATGCCAAAAAGAGGAAGAATCAGTTGATATCAGTTGATCATCTCTTTTTTCATTGCTCCTTTACTTGGGAAATTTGGTATAAGATGTGGGAGAAATGGAAAGTTAACTGGGTTATGAATAAGAGTATCAAGGATATTATTTGGCAATGGAACTTCCCCACCAAATGCCAACTTATCAGGAACCTTTGGTCTTTGACCCTCCCCATGATTTGCTGGGGCATTTGGAAAGAAAGAAATAATAGAATATTTAGGGAAGCTAAGTGTAACTCTCAGGTGGTTTTTGAAAAAATCTGCAAGGCTATAAAAGAGAACATCAATATTCCTCAAAAGAATAATAAGCAATGGTTTGTTACTAATGTGAATGATATGGAAAAAGAAATCCTCACTGAATGGAATCTAATACATAAAGTCTACAGATCTGACAATAAGAATAGGAGAGATAATATTGTTTGGCGCTTTCCTGATCATGATTGGATAAAGGTGAATTTCGATGGGGCGGCTAAGGGAAACCCTAGGAAGTCTGGTGGTGGAGAAGTTATTAGAAATGCTCAAGGAGTTTGCATTGTAGCTTTTGCCTCTCCTTTTGGGATCCAAAATAATCATGTGGTTGAAGCTTTGGCCATGTTAAAAAGCCTCCAACTTGCTCAGGCATTCAAATTCAAAAAAATATGGCTCGAAGGGGACTCCTTAAACATCATTCAAGCCCTCAAAGGTACAAGCTCTGTCTCTTGGAATATCACTAACTTAGTTAAAAGTGCTAAATATTTGTTAAATAACTATGTTAGCATAAGCATAACTCATACTCTAAGAGAAGGCAACGAGGTTGCAGATCTCTTAGCAAATGAAGGGGTCAATTTAGAGAATGATGTTAAATATATTGGAGAAACTCATTGTAAAAGGGAGGTTAAAGAGCAATTATATTTTGATCAAATCAATGGGTCAAGTTAATATCATGATTACATTTAGGGGAACGAATTCCAAAGATAGATTTTGGGGGCAGATTAACTGCCAGTTAATGAGTTCTTTTTGGCATCATTTCCATGATCATATGTGTGAGGAAGATTATAATCATAATTGTTGGGTTTGTGTGGCCATAAACATAAGTTTCAAAGCAACAAAAGAGTCTCTGTTCTGTAACTCCAGAATTTACAAGCATTTAGGGTTTCATCTGCGGATTGTGAATTATAGTTGCTGGAACTTCTACCTGGAGATCAAAATGTGTGGTAATTTAAACAAGAACGAGCCCCCAGGATGCAAAAATTGGAAGAGTGAACAAAAAGTATGGAGAAGACTTCACAGATATGGCTTTACTGACTATATGGAAAAGCTTCACGGAAGCAGAAATTCTGTTTCTCATGGTTTTGCCAGAGGTCGGAGTAACAATAGAGTAACCCTGCTCGGGGAGATATGGCAAATTGACGAGAACTTGGTTGCAGAGGTCACGGGTCTTCAGAAGGAAGGCACCAAATTCTATAGAGATCGGAAGTATGCAGCTGAAGCTTTCAAAATCTTCCCGAAATCAGAGGATGAGAAGGGCAAACTTGTGAAGAAAGACAACATTTCCTATTACATTCCCCAGCAGGTAAAGCCCTTTTGGCAAAAAAATTTAAGGGTTTTAATGGAGTATTTAACTATTGACGGTAGATTTACAAAAATCTATAATTATCACTTTGCTATTTTGAACCACTTCTGTCATGGGGCCAAAATATCCCTGCCTTTCTATTTAGCATCCTCTTTGAATGAGAGTCTTGTTGACCACGCTAAAAAGCCTAACTCTCACCCTATAGCCCATCAGGGGTTAATATTGCTCATTTATGAACGTTTGAAGGACAAGGCTAGGGCGACCAAAGATGATCCTCTGATCACGAATGCTCATATCTCTGAGAGCGGCAAAGATTCGGATTCGGATGAGGATCAGCCTAATGCCTCTACCCACAAAAAAAGGAGAGCTAACATAGATAATGTGGAAATGGAGGTGCACTGTGATGTGGAGGAGGAAAAGGGTAAGGATATTGAAACTGATATGGAGTATGAAAAGGATGAGAATATTGGTGAAGAGGATGAAGGGGGTAACTCTAAAAACCCTCACTCTAACCCTATGGGCTCGGATAGCAGGAATGTTGCTCTGAATTCTAAGGAGGATGACAATCCTAACTCTGTGGGCACTGAACAGGGAAGGGATTCTATGAACACCATCTTGAATACCACCCGTAACTATACTCTGGAGTCCTTCAACTTCCAAAAATGGGTTGTTGACAAGATTACTAGCATGCAAGGTAAACAGAAGGGAGTTGGAAAACAAGATTAATAAGTTGATTAAGGACTCTGGGAAAAAGAATGATGAAACGAAAACCAGCGAAGCTGAAGAGGAAATCGAGATGGAGGATTGGCTAGAAAAAGATTTGATCAAAGGGGATTTGAAACACCTGGAGGGTGTTATAAGAACTTTGAAAGAACGGGCTGAAGAGGATAAAGACAACATCAACACCTAGGTTGCCCATACCGAGAAGGCTCTAAAAAACTTCATGAACCATAGTCTCCAGGTCCTTAAAGTCTCATCACAAAACATGAATGCTTTGGTGGATCATCTGGAAAGGAAAAATCAGGATAAGAATCTGGTCATCATTGATGATATTCCAACTTCCAACACCACCCACCAGACTCCTAGGCGCAGAACAAGGTAGAATACTATTGGGATGGAGATCAAAACGAAAGATAGCCAGCTGAGAGAGGAAAGCAACGACCTGAGGGAAGCGGCCAAGACGATGATGCTCTTGGTTCAGAATGCTAAGGAATCTATTAAAGTTTTCAATTAATTTGTAATGTTGGGTTTGGAGCCAACTTCTTGTTGGCTTCTTGTTGTCTTTTTCTTAGTTGTTGGGTTTTGTGCTGGTTTTTTTGCAGTTGTTTTGTTTCATCTCTTTCATGCTCATCTTTCGAATTGTAATCAGGTTTCGGGTCCCCTAAAACCTGTTTTTACTTAATCAAAAACAATGAACAACAATTCTTTATTTTAGCTCTCTTACTTCAAGAAATTTCATTTTCCCAATTCAAACAATTTTTTAAGATAATATATACATTTGAAGAGAGGGCAGGGAATTTCCTATAGCTCTCTTTTCCCTTCTCTAAGATATGGAAGAAGGGTTCAAGTCTCTAGAAGGTTCTAACATATAATTTATATGAAAGTAAAATCTCTTCACAAACAAATTGATTTTGTCTTGTTTAATTTGTCTTTGAATTTTATAGTCATGTATGCTTGTTAAGAAATTCTTAACATTTTAAGTCATTGTATATGGTGAAAATGGATGATGAAAATAATAATATTGAAAGGCTAACAAAGATCCAACCACAAAACCCCAACCCAACAATGAAAAGGATCCACCATACACAAATGAAGATACCTAAGATCATGTAAATCAACAAAATAAAATAAGATATACCATTCACATGTCTAGTAGGGTTTAAATCTCCATTTCTTCCTATCTCCATTGATCTTGTTTGATTTATTTGCTCTTAGATTTTATGTGTGCACAAGAGCTCAACAAAGATCGGAAATGTGGTTGAGAGCTTGATCGCTTGAAGGCTTGATTGCACAAGATTGATTAGATGATTAGGTGATTAGCTAGTTGGATTGATTAGATGCATTGATTAGGGTTGAAAAGGAAGAGGGCATCCTCTTATATAGAGAACACTATAAGAAATAGAGAGATAAGATTAAGAGATGTAAAGATAAATGGTTGGCTAGGATTAAAGGGTAGGTAGAGTAAATAATTAAATGATAAAGGGGGTAGGTAAGAGAAGAATTAAGAGATGAATGACATGTGTCATGGGTAGAAAAGACTAATGAATTAATTAAATAAATAAAGATTTATTTAATTTAGAAAAGACTTAGGGTAGAATAATTAAATAAATAAAAATATTTATTGAATTAGACAAGACAATTTTAGGTGTGTACAGTCACTATTTGTTTTTTCATCTCCTCACACATACTTACTAACCTCCATTAGCCCCCACTCATCTTATTCATTCAAACATATTTTCTAACCATTATTTTTCTTCACTCTTAGGTTAGATTCTCATGCGACTTCTTAGCTTATTTTGGCTAGTAGTTGTTGCTCAACTTTTTGAGTAGCAATTTGTGGAGCTAATGACTCGTGGAGAATTAAATTTGATGCTTATTTTTATGCAGCCCTCTTAAATCATTTTTCTAAATGAAATTTTTAATAATATTTCTTGAAAATAAAATTAGAAGACAAAATTGAATGCAAATACAAAGGAGAGGAAAAATGGTGAAGCCACATGTCAATATTCTCAATAAACAATTGTTGTTTATTCTAGCCCTTCCTTTTTTCTATAGCCTATTTTTAATTATTAAGCAACAACTACTTCACAAAAGTAGGAAAAGATTTCAATTTTCTATTTTCCATTAATTAAAAAATTACATGGGGACACTTTAACTACTTATTTTTAATCACAAAATAGACTTAAGCAGTTACATGGGAACATGGGGTTATGATGCATTATTGAATATAATGAGAAATGTTGATGTAAATGGAACTCATAATTTCTTTTTAGAACATTTCATTATTTTTATTGATTATAATTTATTTATGTTTATAAGTGATTAATGTTTATCTTTTTTCATAATTTATATAAACCTAATATGTATACATAACAAGAAAATAAATAATTATTTTAATAATTCATATATAATCAATGGGGCTTTGATTAATTGGTAGGATTAATTGATTATTGTGTTAGAGACCAAAATTAAAATATCCAAGGATATCATAGCAATGAAATAACATGCTATAGTATTGTCTTACAAGAGAGTGTATGTTGCAGTCCATCATAGGTGAAATTAGAAGAAGAGATTATAGAAGAAAATAGGAAGCACAACATTGAGAGTAAGTGTAGGTCCACATGTGACATCGGAGAATAATGGAGCAAGGAGGATGTGGGTCTAATGAACAAACCCTCACAATTCAAGGATGAGGGGATCCAATAGAAACCTTCATTAATTAATCTTTAAAAAATAGATTTTATATATATAAAGGACATGAACTTTTTCATATTTTGTGAAATTATGTATGTTTAGTTTTTTCAATGTTCCACATAAGAAAAACTGATATGAAAATTATACGAATGTATTTATAAATAATGTCAAAGAGTAAAGGAGCTAAGAAATTACACACACACATATGTATGTATGTATGTATACACATGTATATATGTGTATATATATATACATATATACACACACATGTATATATGTGTATATATATATATATATACATATATATACACATGTATATATGTGTGTATATGTACATGTATATATACATACACATGCACACACACACACACACACACACACACACACACACACACACACACACACACACACACACACATATACACATCCGAGTACACAACATGACCCCTTGGGACACCTTATGACCCCTTAGGACATCATATGACCCCTTACAACAATATGATGTCCTAAGGGGTCATATGGTGTATAAAGGGGTTGTATGGTATTTTGTCACGTGTTTGGCCCCTTAGGACCCCATTTGACCCCTAATGATACCATATGACCGCTCAGGACACCATATGATCCCTAATGACACCATATTAAGGAGGATGTTGGACCTTCAAGGAGTGTTGTAGCATGATGTAGAGTTCTCACATGAAAACCACAATGCTCAACAATATTTTAAGGAGTCAGAAATTACTAGTAAGAGTGTAAAAATTGACAGTTTGAATGTGGAAATGAGAGATTTAAGTTCAAAAATATAAAGGGACATATTAAAGTTGGAGAGTCATCTATATTTATTCCAAAGTGGTTACCACCAATGTAGATAGGTGATAAGTGGTAAAACACTTGTAAACCTTTCTTAACCAAGATGACACCTTGGGATCTCCATCTTTTTACTCTCTCATTACACACTAGCATATATGTGTGTGTGTGTGTGTGTGTGTGTGTGTGTGTGTGTGTGTGTGTGTGTGTGTGTGTGTGTGTGTGTGTGTGTGTGTGTGTGTGTGTGTGTATGTATATGTATATGTATATGTATATGTATATGTATATGTATGCATGTATATATGTATATGTATATATACATATACATATACGTATACGTATGTACATACATACATGCATGTATGTATGTATGTATGTATACACACACATATGGGTTATATATATGGTGACCATAAAACTATTATATTAAAGGAGATGAAGAAAATAGATATTTATGTTAAAAGCACAAAATGATGTTAATGATTGCTAATTTAAAATACTACTTGCTTGAAGGTAAAATTATAAGTTATAAAAGTTCTCAACATACACTTTTTGACATCATTTTACACCATTTTGAGCACATGTCATAATATATATCCATGGAACTTAAATTAACTAATTTGGTGTATAGTTAGTTAACTCCTACCCCAAAATCCAACTAACAACCACTACCAATGGTTAAATTCAATATGTTGAGAAACAAGTTGAACAAAGCTTACAATATTAAATTTCTTATATGATCACAAATATGAAGAAAAATATTAAATAAACATGAGATTGCAACATTAAACATAGATATAAAATCACCATACCAAAAGAGACACTAGGTTTATGTGGAGAAACTCTTTTGAGAAAAAACTCTACCAGATAACAAGCGTAAGAATATTACTAATCTTAAAAGTAGAGACTACAACAATAGTACACTTCACTTCACTTCTCCAACTAAACCTAGAGCTACTTGGAAACCTCAAAGAATTTTGTGATGATATTTTTTCTATCGTGGCTCTAATTTATAGCCAAGTGGGAGAGGAAAAATAACTACCATTTTCCTAAACAAGGGGCAAAAACTGACTTGCAAAAACCCACACCTTGGAGAATAATAGCCAATAGACATAATAAATTAATAAAAATCTTCAAGTTACTCCTCCTTGGGTGTGAAACCCAATTCCACTTAGATTGTTGACATTTTGAGTGCTCCATAACTCTTGATGACTTTTTAGATCCCCCAATGGACAACAAATCTCTTCCCAAACTTGGGCACCTAATGCATGACCCTTCATGCCCCAAAGTAGACATGGGAAAGAGTGTATTTTTCTATTTTAATTTACCTTTATTGCCATTTAATGTTCACCTCTTGAAAATGAAATTAAAATTAGCCATAAAGTATAAAATATTTAGTATTTTTCTCACATTACCTAGGTAACACTTTCCAAGGAACATGAAGACTTGTGAATGGCTTAGGATTTAAAGGTTAATGTTACCATAGGCTAATATTCTCCCACCAACATTATATATTGCAATTACATCCAAGAGATACATAAAATAAAATCAAGTATAATGATCAACACCCACATGACCTTCCTACACAAAGAGAACATTTTTGTGATCACTAGATTCATAAGAGAGATTGTAACATTATCATAAGTGTCAAACTTCTTTATCAAGAGCTTAAAACTCTCAATCATTTATCATACAAATTGATATTGAATAAACATGCTTAGTACGAGCATGATATATGGGATTCTTAGTCAAACATATAGCACTATGACTATCACATCCAATCCTTCATCATTTGAATCATACATATCCTCATTGTTCATGCAAAGGATTTGAAAGAGATAAATATATGGACTGATGCAAAACACCTAAAAATGTGCATATATTGGTAAGAAGGTGATTCCTAAGGTTGGAACCATTCTTATTTCCTTATTTAGGATATATAAAAATGTATTTACACTTGTATAATGATTTGATAACATACAAATAATACTTTTCCTAGCCTGAGATCCCTCTAAAAAATCATTCCAAGCCTTTGTTTGTGGGATAATCAAACCTATTGAGCATTCCACTTGGGTATCACACTTAGGAGCTATAAACAAAAATAATGGTGATAGTCGGTTGTGTGTAGACTCCAGTAACTTGTCTTCTTTAAAAGACAATTATCCATTACTTAATATGGAGGATATGCTATAGAAGAAAATTGGTTGTGAGATATTGTCCATGACACATGGGTTCTTAAGATATAACCAAGTGATAGTGAAATAATCTAAGCAATACAAAACAAATTTAACTAACCCTTAGGGGACGTGTGTATGTTTGGATGCCTTTTGGTTTGACAAATTATGCAAGAGTGACCTTTCAAAGGGAAATGGATGCATTGTTTATTTGATTGACATCATCATGGTGGTATATTAGGATGACCTAATTCAATACTCCAAGAAAGAATATGAAAACCACTGCATTCATTTGGAAAAGATCTTTGATAGATGTATTGAATGTGGTATTTCCTTGAACCCCCCAGAAAACATGTTTTGGATTATAAAGGGTAAATCAATTAGATATATTATTTCAAAAGATGGAATAAAGATTGATCCATAGAGGTTGATTTCTATAGAAAAATCCCTCAACTATAGATAGTCAAAGGTGTCGAGTCATTTGGACAAATAATTTCTTTTGAATTTGTTTTTGCAAATTTTGCAAAAAAGACCATGTTCATTTCAAAGATATTGAAGAAAGGGAAAACTACAACATCAAGAAAAACAACCCATTGACAATTTTTAGTATAATAAAGAAATGATCAAGCAAGATCAATCGATGGCTTCTCCAAACTTCTTCAATCAATTTCAATTATTTTATTTTGTCTTTTTTTGTACTATTTTTGTTGTATTGTTATAGAAAACTAATGATGGATATGATCAACTAATTTCCTTCTTCAACAAATCTATTTAGGTTGTTGAATTGAAATATAATTCAATGAAAAAGAAGGATTATGCCTTGGTCAAAGTGGTGAAGAATGTTAGACACAGTGCACCACTGAGAGGGGGGTGAATCAGTGGTTCTCAAACTTTTCCCTTCTAACTATTCTATGTGAGCATACTGATTAACACATCTAGCTGAATGTAGATTTACTGGTTAGTGAGAAGACTAAACACAAATGCCTTCACACAAAGGGACATCACATAACACCAGTATGTATGAGGAAAACCCAAGATGGGAAAAACCTCGATGAGCAATGTTGTTGGAGTCTACTACTCCAATCCAGCCTCACAATGAATCTTAGTTACAATGTTTAGGGCACCAACCCAAGGAGCTACAACCCCTGACTTATTTATGGGCTACAACCCTTAATTTAGGGCACCAACTCAAGGATCACCAACCCCTGACTGATTTATGGGCTACAACCCAAAGGAGCTATAACCCCTGCTAGTTTATGGGCTACAACCCAAAGAAGATACAACCCCTGCATCGAGCTACAATTCAGTGATCACAATTATAGCATCAAATAAAAAAGTAGTTATTCTATTACAAGTGACTCTTGTAACCATTTCATATACCTTACTCTTCTAGTGAGACACCTTATCTACTACACTGGTGCACCTCTCTCTCTACTGCTCTTATCTACTATTGTATTGACAGTAAAATCTACCGATTCACCTCTACTCTTCTTCTTCTCTGTTGGATCTTCTCCTAACTTCTCTGCTCTTCACCAGTACAACACTTTTTCAGTTCTATGTCTGCCTTCTCTACAAATTCCTTCACTTCTGCTCTATCGGTATGGACACTATCGATTCTACACTGCTACTGGTTGAACACTTCAACTTGGTTCTCCCTCTCACACTCTGATTCTTGATGAGCAATTGACTGATTTTCTCTCTTTTGCAGCACACCAAAACTCTCTCCTCTAGCACTCAATCACTTCGCAGCCTCTATATCCTCTTCCAGCCAACAACACCATTGATTTTTCTTTACGTATATATAAAACAAGTTTTCCCGCCAAAAACCATTTCAAACTTCAATCAGTTAGGGTTTCTTCCACTGATCAAATCTTCATCAGATCTGATCCAATCTACCTTGGATCAATTACTTGCATTGGATAAATGCATTTGTACATGTTTTCCATCATCCAATGCATATTTGCTAAAGATAGTAAATCTAACCCTATTCTTCAGCCTCAAAATCAGTCGACACATTTATGATCCAGCTGTTTCCTTCTCAAGATCAATCTGTAGTCGGATATCATGCATTGATCATGGGGCCAATAGACCTTTGATATTCCTCTATCGTTCATCTTTCATCGAGCCACACACTCTGCAATTCCTTTGTGATTGTTGCAATCAACATTTAATGTTGACGAATCACAACTACCTCTTTGACACCAGACATCACCGATCTCTGCATGTTCACCACCTCAACTCCATGTGGAATCACATTCTCATGCATCCAATCTCACCATCATAGAGCTGGTTCATGCTTGCATATCCCGCAAACCCTTACCAAAACCAATCCTTACTGATTTGCTTATACTGGCACAACCCTTGTCGATAAACCTTCATACCAACATCAGCTTAATCTTTCTAGTGTAACATGTCGACCGAGCACCAACCATGCTGGTCCTTCAACATCCATCAAGAGTAACTCAACATGTGTAACTTCATCTGATGAAGGTCTTTCACTTCTTTCCATTCAGATCACTCAGTTGCATACCAGTATCCTCATTTACCGGTAACTACCTAGATGACTCAATTCCATCATCCTCCATTAGATCTGCACTGGTGGAAATACAACACACCTTCTGCATTCCAGTAACACTATTATGTGTAGATGTAGACATAACATCATCTATTTAGTTCATCTCACATCCGGTTTGCCATAGTGGCAAAACTCTTCACTTTAAATCTTCCTTCACTATCCAAGTAACACATCTTGTCTTCACATGCTTATCCGGTGTGTATCTCTGATCACACTCTCTGGAGGCTTAACTGCTCGCGAACACTGGAAGAATTCACATCTTCCACTTGGTCATCTGGTCTATTCATTCACTCACCAACCTATCTCAAGGAATCATTCTGCCGGTACAAGTGTGACTTCATTGAGGGGAGGATACATCTTCATCTTGACATATGTCCCAATATTTTTCCATATGTCAGCATACTTACAGAAGCATCTTTCTCTTGTCAACCTATCACATAATTTGTGATAGATTCTTCATCCGGTGAGAGTCGTACTAGTTAACCTTACATTAGTAATCTGGTGGCCTACACATATTATACCATTAGTGTTGATGTGATCCAAATATCATTCCACCTCTTCATCACAATCAATACCCATCATGTAGTCTCTTCACTCTGGTTGTATGCACCACCATATCAATAAGCCTTTTACTAAGTGGTCACTTTACTACACCTCTAGCATACCAGTACACATTGGTTCCTCCTTCTGCATGAAGATGGTCACCTGGTTGTCACCAATGACAACACAACAACTCTTCTCCCATACCAATTCATCTTCTATTCCAGTTGACATAAAACTCTAATGCCAACAACCTCTTGTTCACTAGTTTACATCAATGTCAGTGATACTGGTAACATCCTATATTGGTTGACATCAATGACAACACAATCCCAACAATCTCCCCCTTTGGCATTGATGTCAACACATTTAGTATCCGGTATACTGCAATATCTTTCTCCCCCTTTGACAATAATGGCAAAGAGCACTATTAGGATAACATTCCTCCTTGTATCTACCGAGCAGTGACATAAATATTTCTCCGCCTTTTTACCAGGTGCATCTCCCCTTTTGAATATCATGCACAAAATCATCTCAATCACCAACACTTGAGATGGAAAGCTCAAGTTCCAAACAATCCTTAACAACACAAATTGGTCTCTCTCCTACTTTCGCTCAGAACCAGTTAAGGAAATGAATTTTTTCTCTTGTGCATGTGGTCCTACTAGTTTAACAGACTTCCCTTACTTTCAACTGATGACCCATAGTCAAATGAGCAATTTGTTTTCTTGTTTAAATTCTCTCTCGGGCAAATGGATTGTGAGTTTGATTGACAAGTTCAACACTGACAATTCTAAAAACACAATCATACCGATATTATCAAGCATCTTCTTGATCTTCTTCTGTGTTCAATATATCTAATATCATTCTAAAGATATGACTTTGAACTCCCCCTGAGCCACAAATCTCTGGTCTTCATTTTTCATCTGCCAGATCCTACATCGATACTCACATCTATACTTGTAACATCTACCATCATGACCACAATGCCAACTGTAGGTCAAATCCAACTGATTGACCCATAGATATGTATGCTCAAAAGATCAGCTACCGGACCAACACATGGCATTCAGGTCCTTTCCAATAACACTCAAGACATAGCCTTAACCATCCAGGCTACCAAAGTTACTGCACAGATCCCTCGACTCATTGACTTACATAACTTGCAATACTAATCAACATTCATGACGGTAACATGTTGCACATACCAGTCTCTTATCTCTATTGGGACACATTCCTCTTTACCTTTATCTCTCAAGTCCAATTACCTCTGCTACCATTCATTTCACCTGTAGCAGTAAACCATCTTCCATGTGTAGTCAAGGCAGTAACTACACACACACTGCCATTTCATTTGCTTCCTCTTATCGAAAGCACCTTGTTCGTCTTCTTGTCCACTTTCACTAAGGGGGTGAATGATCTTATCAGCATTTAGGTCCCCCTTAGACCTGTATCTCCTTTAAGCCATAGGAGATATGACCTGTGCATTGAGTACACAATGTCGGTGTTGGCATTTGCATGAAGATTGTATTAATGATATGTTAAGTTGTCATTGATGTCAATTAACCAGTAATGATATTGTTGTAATGATGTTTTGTAACTGGTAGGCAGAGCTAGTGAAGGAAACTATAACCGGTATTGCTATGTTATTGGAGAGTTGAACCGGTAAACCCTACCTATTGATTTGATAAACCCTAACCAATTGAGTTTGGTGAAATGGTTATATTGGTTTATGATCTGATAATGAGCGGTAATGATTATGACACGTATGATTATTGTATGAAGAGAGTTTCAAAGTGATTTTGGCATGTTGATGAAATGGTTTTTCTCTAGGGAATGAGCAAGTATATTGCATGCAATGCAAAGCGCGTGATGAGTTACTGAGTTTGATGAAGCAATGATCAAGGAGCAATCGAGGTATCTTGATTGATGTGCAAAGATTGCTATGTAATCCAATGGTCATACTTGAACCGACTTGTTTGTAATCTCTATGAGAGAATTAGGTTTTTATTGTGTTACCGACCTAATTGATTTGTTTATAAGGTCAATGAGTTTAGTTTCAGAGTTGGCAAAGTTTTAGTTGAGTGTGTGGTTGCCAAACTGGATGATGTATCTGCAGTTTGAGTAAAGGCAGATAGGAGCATGAAAAGGATCTGAACAAGCAAGTGTAGTGCTATTCAAATAGATCAACAAACTCATGTTGTTTTCTAAAAATTACGACATATTGAAATCCCCTAATTGGATCTAGAAACTGTGAAACCTAAAATCGGTAAAGCAAATACTGATGTACCAGTTCAACCAGAACAGATAAATTTAGAAGAAGAAGATGATAATTAAGAAGATGAACCTGAAGGTAATGATCATGTTATTCTAAGATATGTGAGACTCAATCACAATCCTGAGAAGATTATTGGAGATAAGGATGTTGGAGTACTTACTAGAAGAATAATCAAAGAGAATTATTGCATGATCTCCACTATTGAACTAAGAACTGCTAAGGAAGAATTTGGTGATGATCATTGGGTTAAAGCTATGGAGGAGGAACTAGATAAAATTGAGAAAAATAACACTTGGACCCTAGTACCCCAATCAGTAAATAAAAATGTGATAGGTACTAAGTGGGTATTCATGAACAAGTTGAATGAAGATGGTGTTATAGTTCGCAACAAAGCTAGGTTAGTTTGCAAAGGTTATGCACAAGAGGAAGGAGAATATTATGGTGAGACTTTTGCACCAGTGACAAGACTGGAAGGTGTCAGAACTTTACTTGCATTTGCAGCACATAAGAAATTCAAAGTATACTAGATGGATGTTAAGTCAACATTTTTGAATGGAATACTTGAAGAAGAAGTATACATTGAGCAGCCTGATGGCTATGCTCTGACTGATGAGAAAGACATGGTATGCAGATTGCATAAGGCTGTATATGGATTAAAATAGGTATCGAGAGCATGGTATGAAAGCCTTCCTACACATCTGATGAAGATAGGTTTTCTGAGAACCAGTGAAGATAGCAACATATATCTGAAATCTGAAGGAGATAAAATACTGGTCAACGAAGTTTTTGTAGATGATATCATATTTGGAGGTAATGATGACATGAGTAATGATTTTGCAGATGAAATAAAAAATGAGTTTGAAATGTCTCTAGTGGGAGAAATAAAAAATTGCATAGGCTTGCAAATACAACAAATGAAGAATGGTATTTTAATCACACAGTGTAAGTATGTGAAAGAGGTTTTGAAGACATTTGGTATGAGTGACTGTAAACCAGTTGGGACACCAATGGTTATAGGTTATAAGTTTTCTAAGGAAGACGAATCCATATTTGTTGATGAGAAGGAATGCAGGTCAATGATTGGAAAATTGCACTATGTTGTTCACAGCAGACCAGATATAGCTCATGCAGTTGGGCTAGTTGCTAGATTCCAGAAGAATCCCAGGGAAACACATTTGATAGCAACCAAGAGGATTTTTAGATATTTGAAAGGTATTGTTGACTATGGATTACGGTATCGATATGGAGGAAACTTTGACTTGAAGGTGTACATAGATGCAGATTGGGCAAGAAATGTTGATTACAGGAAAAGCACAACCAATGGAGCATTTTTTCTTGGAGGAAGACTTGTTTCATGGAGTAGTAAGAAGCAGAGTTGTACATCACAATCTACTACTGGAGATGAGTATGTTGCAGCTTACATGAATTGTACCTAGGCTATCTGGATGAGGTACATTTTGGAAGGTTTTAAGATGAATATTTTAGAACCTGTAAAGATCTTATGTAATAATACAAGTTCCATAAATATTTCCAAGAACCCTATTTTGCATGCACGCACCAAGCATATTGAATTGAAGTATCATTTCTTAAGGGAAAAAGTGCAGAGTAAAGATGTGATCTTGGAGCATGTTTCTACCAAGAAGCAACTTGCAGATATCTTTACTAAACCTCTACCTAAGACTAATTTTGAGTATCTTAGAAGTCAGATAGGGGTTGTACCCCTTCATGAGGTTAGTTGAGCATGATGTAAATTACATCAGTCCCAGAGCTACTTGCAGAATTTTACAGCGGATTGGTGTAGAAGTGGAGTTATTCCACAGGGGGGGCATCAAGTTGCAGGTTGTTGATGCTGAATAGTGAAATTTGACATTACATGTTTTACTTTCAATTTGGCATTGTTGTCAAAGGGAGAGAAGAACTATATGATTTGTATGATTGACATAGAGAAGGAAGACAAGCGGGAGACAAGGTGAATACTTGGTAATGTAAATTAGGATTCCTATTCACAATCACAACAATTAATTTTATTGATATTTGTATTGTCATCAATGCCAAAGGAGGAGATTGTTGCCATTTGTATTAATGATGTTATGTTGTCATTGATGTCAATTAACCAATAATGATATTGTTGTAATGGTTTTGTAACCGGTAGGAAGAGCTAGTGAAGTAAACTGTAACTGGTAGGAAGAAATTATGGAGTGAACCGGTATTGCTATGTATTCGAGAGTTGAACCGGTAAGCCCTACCTGTTGATTTGATAAACCCTAACCGATTAAGTTTGGTGAATTGGTTATATTGGTTTATGATCTGATAATGCATGGTAATGATTATGACACATATGATTATTATATGAAGAGAGTTTCAAAGTGATTTTGGCGCGTTGATGAAACAGTTTTTTGTCTAGGGAATGAGCAAGTATATTGCATGTAATGCAAAGCGCGTGATGAGTTACTGAGTTCGATGAAGCGGTGATCAAGGAGCGATCGAGGTTTTCTTGATTGATGTATAGAGATTGCTATGTAATCCAATGATCATACTTGAACTGACTTGTTTGTAATCTCTATGAGAGAATTAGGTTTTTGTTGTGTTACCGACCTAATTGATTTGTTTATAAGGTTGATGAGTTGTTTAGTTTCAAAGTTGGTAGAGTTTTAGTTGAGTGTGTGGTTGTCAAACCAGATGATATATCTGTAGTTTGAGTAAAGGCAGATAGGAGCATGAAAAGGATCTGAACAAGCAAGTGCGGTGCTATTCAAATAGATAAACAAACTCTTATTGTTTTCTAACAATTACAACAGATTAAAATCCCCTAACCAGGTTAGCTCTAACAAGCTTGGTTCTATTTAAATCCTCTAACCAAGTGATCCATTAGCTTGGATTTCAAATCCTCTACCGAGGTTACTCCTTACAGGGTATTGCTTCTAACAAGGCATTGTAGTCAATCCCTTGACTGGGTGGTTCTTAACAAGATATGTTCTTAATAGGACTTTTGTAAAGCTTTAACAGGCTAGGCTTCTAACATGGCAAACTTCACAAGAGTTTAGATAGTTATCTTGTGAGTCTCATCTCACCGTGGTTTTTCCCATTTGGCTTTCCACGTCAAAAATATTGTGTCAAGTGGTGAATGTTTTTGTGGTTATGTTCTTATGGTTGATTTGCTTAACTACTTAATCCACTTTGATAAGTCATGATAACTGGAAGCATTGGGAAATGAAGTTTTACTTATGTCAATAAAAGTATTTGGATGTTCATGAGTTTGAAGTTGTTTACTGTTAGCTTGTTGTAATAGTCAATCGGTTTATCTTGAGATTTTTTATCTTAACAATGATATTGCATTGATAGTTCTAAGTTTATTTTGAGAGATTGATTTTGAGATTGGTTAAGTTAGTATCATTTTTTCTATCTACTGATTCACCCCCCCTCTTAGTAGTTGACTAGATTCTTATTCTTTCATCATACCATCAGTCAGTCCATGGTCCTACTTTCCTGCTTCTTCCTCCATGTTTGCTTGGTCTCACTTTTCTTCCCCTTTTCAGTCTAGGGAGCGGGTTTCTTCTTCTCCTGCTGATTGATCATTACACTTCCGAATTCTACATCATAGTCGACAATGGTGCTATAGTAGCACACAACATCCATCCCAACTTCATGATTGGGGAATCTCTTAGCATACCGGTTAGACCATTTTCTTTTGCTCATCCCATTGTATCCTATTGCTGAAACTGGTGGACCCCTTGATCTTATGGGAACAAAATCTCTTCTACTTTTGTTCCATGCAAATTTTGTCTCTCATATGCTCTATATCCATTTCTATGTTGAGCATAGCTACTAGACCGGTAGTCATGTGACTGCAAGTTCATTCTTTTGTAGTTATGACTTTTATGACCAAAGCCATTACGTCTCCAGTAGATGAGATTATTGTTTCTAGGAAGAACATATTATCTATTCCTAGACTTCATTTTGCATTCCCCTTCCCTATGACCATAATCTTTACATGCAAAACAATAACCAGAGAAAGGATGCTTATTAGTTACAAATTTATTTTGCCAAACATGAGGTGATCTTACTGGTTTGGCATCTCCATATCTGCTTCTCCAGGAATGAATCCAATATTGTCCATTTTCTGGAGGTCTTCCATTAGATCCCTTCTTTTGCCATGCTTGTCTTGACTTGGTGGCAGCAACATTTCTTTTTCTTCTACTAGTAGGAGGTCTTCTCCTATTCATGCTACCGGTAACACTGTCTTTCTCCATCTTACCTTTTCCTTTCAGATCTACATTTTTTCTCCATGTAGCACCAGTTTTCCTCTTCATGTCTTCATTGGTTGAAGTCGGGTCAACCTTCTTCCTTGGAGTATCTTTGACTATGAAGGTCTAGCTTTTCCATTTTCATTTGAGGAGACAAAATGGATATCCTTTTGGGATATCTCCTTGCTTGTGGAGCATTTACGGGTACCACACCCTAATCCACCAGTTTCCTTGGAATGTTTCTACTGGCTTAACATCTTATCCAAGGCATCTATGCTACTATTATACTTGATTCTTACCTCCAGGTTCATCATGGATGAGATCTAGGACATCAACAAGAGTAAGATTCAGAAGAACTCATAGCTGATGCAATCTCTGGTCTAGCGCATTTTAGTTTTTTTTTCTTGTTCTATTCTTTTTTTGTTGTTGTGTGGGCTTGGCCCCTGTTTCTGTGCTTGTTTTGTTGTTGGTTCTAGACTGGTTAGTGACTACTTATTTTTTGTTTTTATCTTTGACTTTGGGTTTCGGGTCCCTGTAAAACCCATTTATATTAATCAAAAACTAATATTGTGGGGTGTAAAAAGAAGTTTCCTTTCAGATATGGAAAGATGTGGATTCAACACCTTGATTTTAGAAATATAATTCGAGATTTTTGGAATGTTAGTGTGGATGGTATGACGTTGTTTCGTGTAGCTAAAAGTATTTCTTTGGTGAAACCTAATGTTCAAAGATGGAATAAATCTACTTTTGGTCATATCTTTCACTCCAAGGCTTAAATAAAGTAGGACCTTGAGGGTATCCAACATTTTTCCCAACTCAATGGTGTTGATCCCAGGCTTATCGAGTGAGATATTTATCTCCTATCAATCCTTCATGATATTATTTTCAAAGAAGAATAATTCTAGAAGCAAACATATAGGGATCTTTGGCTCCATTGTGGTGATCGAAACACTAAGTTTTTTCATATATCCACTCTTAAGCACCAGGCCTTGAACTATATAAAATCCATATCCTATAATGGTAGTCTACTTAAAATAGATAGACATTAAGAGTGCTACCTCTGAATTCTTCTCTAACCTTTTATTTGATGATGGTGTGTTGGATTTGATGAGTCAATAGCAATTACCTAGTGTGATCCCTAAGCTGAATTTGAATGAGATGAATAGAACTCTTAGTAGAATCCCCTCGTAGGAGCAAGTTTGATAGGCTATTTTTTCTTTTTAAGGAAGAAAGACACTTGGGCTTGATGGTTTTCCTAAGTTTTTCTTCCAAACTTTTTAGGATATTGTTGGTAAAGATGTTGCATGTGTTGCTAAAGAATATTTTGGGAGTATAAATTTGCTTAAGGAGATGAATACTATGTACTTTCATTGTTCTCATTCCGATTTTAGATGGTTCTTGTTTCTTTGGTTAATTCCACCCCATTAGCCTTTGCAACTCCTATAAGATCATGTCTAAGGTTTTGGTTTTGCGGATTAAGAAAATTCTCCCTCTCATTATTTTTGATCGGTAGAATGGGTTTGTTCTTGGCCACTAGATTATTGACTCTATTTTGACCATTCATGGAAACATCCATTCTCTCTTTGTCAACAAAAAGATGATTTCTTATTGAATTGGGATCTTTTATAGGCTTATGATAGAGTTAATTAGAAATTTCTACTTAAGGTTCTTAAGGCCTGTGGTTTTGAAAACAAGGTGGTGCAAATTATTGGGAAGCTTACATGTCCACTCTATGATTTTCTATTATTATTAGTGGATCCTCCTTTGAGTTATTTGGAAGTTCTAGGGGCATTAGGCAAGGTGATCCTATCTCCCATTTTCTCTTTATCATTATGGTGGAGGTGCTTGGAAGATTTATTCACCAGTTTCTTATTGATGACAATCTTAAGGGGGTTTTCCCTTCTTCCTCCTACCATATCTACTCCATCTAGCATTTTGCTAATGATACTATCATTATGGGAGAATCTTCTATCAAGGAAGCCAAACTATTGAAAGGAATTCTATTGAGACATGAGGTAGCCTCCAGTTTGAAAATAAATTTTCCTAAGATTTCTATCTTCTTTCTAAATAATCTCGAGTGTAGATAACTAAGGATCATTTCAAATTTTAATTGCTCTTTGGTTGAGCTTCATTATACTTATTTGGGTTTGCCTTTATTTTCTAAAGTGATTCAAGACTCCTTTTGTTTTGGTCAGCTGGATAGATTCCAATCTAGGTTAGTTGGGTGGAAAGGGGCTTTGTTGAGCCAAGTTGGTAAACTTCAATTGGTTAAGGTTTCTTTTCAAAATCTTTCTGCCTATGCTATGCTTTTATTTAAGGTTCATAATAAGTTCTTGGTGAAAATTGAACAAATTTAGTGTAATTTCTTATGGATGCGGATTGAGAATAGGAATTAGATGCATTAGGTTACCTGAGATCAAGTTATCCTTTCTAAAAATCTTGGAGGCTAGGAAATTAGAAAAATAAACTAATTAAATTTAGCTCTTCTAGCTAAGAAATTGTGGAGATGCTTTATGGGGAATAATGAATGGACAAGAATATTTTCCTATAAGTATCTTGGTAATTATCGCAATCTTCATGAATTCCTTCATGATCAACATGCTACCCCTATTGGTTGTTCTCTTTGGAATTATATTTTGAATTCAAAACTTCTTATCTCAAAGTGTGTTAGATGGTGTAGAATGGAAGGAAAATTCTATTTTGGGATGATTGGTGGACTAGGGTTTCCCCCTCAAGGACCTTCCATGGGCTTCTCCTTTTAGGGAGGATTGTATCAGACTATTTGGTTATTACATTACTAATTATATTGTTGACAGTCAATAGAAAAACTTGAGTTTATTCAATTCCACTCTCTAAGAGTTGCATTGCTTTCCTTCTTGCGTCCATATTTGGTCTGGCTCTTTGAATGGTAGCTTTTCGATCTCTGGTGGTTTCAATATGCAATTTGATGCTTGTGTGCCTCCTTGATTCTGATTTGCATTGTGAAACCCTGAGATGGTGCCCAAAATCAATATCTTCTTCTAGCTCGTGGCACAGCACAAGGTGTTGACTATTGACAAATTATGCAAGAGGATCTTTATGTTTCCCAATATGTGCTACCTCTATGAGGAGGAGGTCGATAATTCCGTTAAATAAAATTCTTTGTTTGGTTGTAAGTTTGTGTGGGATATTTGGTTACATGTCTTGAATATTTGGAACATATCCTGGGTTTTTTCAAGCTCTTTTTCTAAAGAATGGGCCCAATGGCCTAGTTGGACAATACAAGGGTTAATTTTTTATTTCCATTCCATCACAATGTCTTTTGATGAATGCCTCATATCTCATATCTCTTAGGAGGGTAACTTTGTTGCTGATTTCATTACTAGTCTTGGTGTCTCTAGGGACTCAATTCATTGGTGGGGGTCTAAGGACCCTCTCCCCCTTTGAAGTGAAAATATTAACTTTCCATGATGCTAGACTTTGCTAATTTTTTGGCTTCTTTTCCTATCTTGTCTAAGCCTATTTTTTTAGTTTATCCTTAGGGGTTTTCTGTGTTTTTGATTCTCATGATCCCTTGGCCTTTGAAGTCATCATCCTTGTAATCATGTCTACTTTACTTGCCAAGGTGACATTGCCTTATGGTTTCATTATGACTCCTTATCATTTCACCATTAATGTCACATGAATTATGGGTAGATTTAGAAGTTTTCTCTACCTATTTTCCATCTCTCTCTCTCTCTCTCTCTCTCTCTCTCTCTCTCTCTCTCTCTCTCTCTCTCTCTCTCTCTCTCTCTCTCTCTCTCTTGGGTTTTCATTATGTTCATTTTACCTCAGTCCATTTTTCTTTCTTGTGTGTTTTGGGTGGTCCCCTTGAGATCATGTGTGGGGACATAAACTCTATTGAGATGCCTTCTTATGTGAAATGCAAAAAGGACCTAGAATTTGGAGTAAGTTATGTGCAGGTGGTGTCACTCCTTACATGGAAAATATCGATGGTTTTGATCCACATGACATTAAATAATTTCTCAATGGATGGACGAATGGTTCTCATTCGGTCTTCAAAATTTATTTGGTCATCATTAAAGATCTTATAGAGAAAATAAATGGTATCCTTGTGGACGGTAGAAATATCTTTAGTGACCACAAAGAATTGGAGGATGTCATCTCCCTTTTTTCAAAGACAATGCGAAGGACAAGGTGAAGAGGCCGAAGTTTGGTGGGTACAACTATGGGATAATCAACACCTTGTAGATCAAGATCATTGTTATGATGTATTTTACCCTATATGGTAGGCTTAAAAGTTTATTTTGTCACCATTTCTTTCTTCTTAACCACTTCTGCCATTAACATTTGCTTTTGTTCCCATTTTATTTGCTTTCCTCTTTGACTGTTGGTGTCAATTATAATAAGAAATGTTTTAGCTTTGTTGTCCTTCATGAGGGTCTCATCTTTCTTATTATGGAGTATGCTAAATCTATCTCCATTCTCCTCAAGCTATCCAAACCTAAAATTGAATTTGCCAAGAATGTTTGGGTTCATTACTAAGATATGTTTGTAGTTGATTTAGAGCACATGGTACCTGAGGATGAGGATGAATGGTATGGTTTAGGTGAAAAGGGGGGATCAAACTCTACAAAGAACTCTAAGAAACACCCCAACCCTAATATCTCTTGGTCTAATGGTTTCTCTATAGATAATGAGGATAAGAATTATGTTTCTTTTGTTGTCCAAAAGCCTAAACCTGATAAAAGGGATAAGCTTGGGGTTGAGGACAAGGCAAAGAGGCCTAGTGAAGAACAAAATTTGGAGATGGGGGATTATGTTAGACCCTATTTTGTTAAGAAATCTAAATTGAGTAAGAAAGCCAAAAGTGGTGGTGTGGGTAAGGGGGAAGGCTGGTATCGAGGATAAAGGGAAGTAGACTTGTATGGATGGTTATAATATTGAGGACACTTCTCTTGACTATAATTTTTTGAAGCTATATAAGGACACTCTGATGATAAAGGTTAATTTGGCAGGTGAGGACAATGTCTTTCCTAGCCACATTCCCATGGAGATTATTAAGGATATCAAGGGTACAACAAATAATGGGGTGTGGGGACAACTTAAACTTTCCAACTAGTTCATCTATGAAATTAACACTATTAAAGAGAGTATACAAACCCTTTATAAAGGGTTGATATCTTGGAGAGTGGAGCTGATTTTGGAAAGGGAAGGGAGGACAAATCAAAGATGTTGACCTTACTTGAAGATATGGTCATGGATGTGAAGGTCATGAAATTTGATCATGGCAAAATAAAAAAGATGTTGGAGGAGACTATCATCAAGCTTCACAAAAAGCTTGAAATATTGGTGAATGTCAATCAAACTGTTATCCAATATAGTGTTGCAAGTCTTCATGTTCTTAATAACAAGTTAAATATGGTTAGGGAGAATGAGAAATCGGCAAGCCTTCCGGGGCTAGTGAAAATGCTATTGGGGCTGGTGAGAATGTTGGTATTATTTTTTATCAACGTAAAAAGGGTGTTGTTAAGTCACAGGGATTTTCGGCCAATACTCTAGTCGGTCTAAAATGGCAAATGATCATTTCTAGGTCATTCAATACGTTATGGAGCTACATGATCAAATCGTTCAAAAGGATCTTGAAGTCGCCAAAATTTTGAAGGAATTACAGTTGGTTGGTCTGGGTTTGTGTCCCTTATTTAGTTGTTGTCTTTTTGTTTCCTTTTTATTGATGGTTGTTTGTTGGGTCTCTTCTGTTTTATGGTGTTTGACAACATTTTGATGTAATTTTGTTGTAAAGGGTTTCTGGGCCCCTTCAAAAGTTGTTTAACTTTAATAAAAAATATCATAGATATTATGGCATATTTGCTTGGTCTCTTTGATCGTTTTCACCATAACACTAAATCTGTTAGGGTTTCAAGCAGATTTGAAGCAAATATGAACTAACAATTATATGCAGATTTAAATACAAAAGATAAAGAAATAAAACAGGACACAGATAACACAGAGATTTAACATGGTTCACCTAGAATGGGTTACGTCCACCATACACAACCATCCAATCTTTCTTATTATCCAGCAAAAATAGTACATCAACCTTACAATGCCTTAAGCATCCCAGCCGCTTATAACATGCATTTTTAGGGCAACAAACAAAGTCGGCCTTTTTAGGGTTTTATTACAATGTCGGTTTTCATCAACGAAAAATGGAAAAAAAAAGTTCTTGGGGGCTCCCGCCCCCGAACCCCCGCTTTTCTCGGGGGCTGCCGCCCCCAAACCCTTGCCCGGGGCCCAGCCTGGCCCCGGACCCCAATGAGGATACGTGTTGAGTGTACAGTACTTTACTGATTAGTCACCACATTTCAACAATCTCCCACTTGGAGACTGATACTACACGACACCATTGTACAAGCAGCATCCGCTGGATAAAACACTAGGACTTGACTGGTATAAATTCCACAATTATCAATCAAGAAGACCAACAGAAACTGATGAAGAAATCAACTTCTCCTGTGGAACTGCCTTCGTGAACATATCGGCAGGATTCTCACTTGTGTGAATCTTCTCAAGCTATAACTGACCCTCCTCCAAAACAGTCTGGATCAAGTGGTACCTGAGCTGAATGTGCTTTGTCCTTGAATGAAAAGCAGAGTTCTTCGCAAGATGAATGGCACTCTGGCTATCAGTATACAATGGGCTATCCTCTTGTGTCTGACCTAATTCCTCTAAAAAATATTGCAACCAAATCATCTCCTTGTTGGCTTATGTAGCAGCAACATACTCAGCTTCAGTGGTTGAAAGTGCAACAACCTTTTGTAGCCTAGAAATCCAACTGACTGCATTTCCCCCTATAGTAAAAACATACTTTGTAGTACTCCTCCGTGAATCAATATCACCCGCCAGATCAGAGTCAACAAATCCACTTAGAGCAGCATTAGATCCTTTGAAACATAATGCCTTCATAGTAGTTCCTTTCAAATACCGAAGAATCCATTTCACAGCATTCCAATGTTCCATACCTAGATTACTCATAAACCTACTCACAACTCCCACTGCATGTGCAATATCTGGCCTTGTGCATACCATTGCATACATCAGACTACTAGCAACTGATGAATATGAGATGTTAGACATTTTATTAACCTCTTCTTGTGCCTTTGGGCACATCTCCTTAGTCAATTTGAATGACTAGCCAAAGGTGTACTAACTGCTTTTGCATCTTGCATGTTAAATCTTTTCAACACCTTCTTTATATACTCACTTTGGGACAAATTCAAGGTTCTATTTTTCCTGTCCCATGTAATCCTCATACCGAGAATTTGCTTAGCTACACCCAAATCCTTCATAGCAAATGACCTGGCTAATTTTTGTTTAAGATCATTTATATGTTGCATGTTAGACCCAACAACAAGCATGTCATCAACATAAAGCAATAGGATAATATATCTGCCACTATCAAATCTCTTAAAATATACACAATGATCAGAATGACATCTATGATAACTGTGTTCAGCCATGAAACTATCAAATTTTAAATACCATTGTCGGGGTGCTTGCTTTAGGCCATACAGACTTTTCTTCAACCTGCACACTAAGTTCTCCTTACCTTTGACCTCATATCCCTGTGGTTGCAACATGTAAATTTCCTCCTCCAAATCTCCATGGAGAAAAGTTGTTTTGACATCTAATTGTTCAAGATGTAAATCATCTACAGCCATAAGACTAAGTACAGTTCTAATTGAAGTCATTTTTACAACTGGAGAAAATACTTCATCATAATCTATACCCTTTTTTTGTGCAAAACCTTTTACCACAAGTCTGGCCTTATATCTTTTCTGACCTCCTTCCTCCTCCTTTACCCTATAAACCCATTTGTTAGGCAAGGCTCTTTTTTCTGTAGGCAAAGGGACTAAGTCCCAAGTCTTATTTTTCATCAAGGAGTCCATCTCCTCTTTCATGCCTAGCTCCCACTGTTGTTTGGCATCTACCTGCATTGCTTCTTCATATTCTTCTGGTTCACCAGAATCCGTTAATAAAATAGAATACAAAGAAGGAGAAAATATTTCAGGGGGTCTACTTGACCTCGTAGAACGTCTAACACTTGTAGGAGTTTGTGGGACAATCTATTGTTGTTGAGCATCAAGTACCTGTGGCATTTCATTTTCAGGAATCTCATCCAACACCACATGTTCTTGTTTGTCCTGTTCATGCTTCTTTTCCTGCATCTGTTCTTTATACATGACCTTCTCATTGAATATAACATCTCTACTTCTAATTATTTTCTTATTTTCAAAATCCCATAACTGATAGCCATATTCATCTATCCCATATCCAATGAAGGTACATTTATGAGATTTAGCATCAAGCTTGGTTCTATTTTCTTTATCAACATGGACAAAAGCTTCACAACCAAAGGTTTTCTGAAAAGAATAATTTACCTTTTTACCAGTCCATGCCTCCTCCAGAATACCACCATCCAAAGGAGTTGAAGGTCCTCTATTTATCAAATAGACAGCAATATGTACAACATTTGCCCAAAAATATAAGGGCAATCCAGCATGAAATCTCATGCTCCTTGCGCGTTCCATGATAGTCCTATTCATTCTCTCTGACACACCATTTTCCTATGGAGTTCCTGGAACTGTCTTCTGCTTTCAAATCCCATTTAAGGAGCAGTAATATTCAAATGCTTTGCTGCAATACTCACCTCCATTATCTAATCTGAGACACTTCAACTTTTTCCCTGTCTCATTCTCAACCAAAGCTTTCCATTTCTTAAAAGTTTCAAAAACATCTGATTTTTGTTTTAGGAAATATACCCATGTTTTTCTGGTTGAGTCATCAATAAAAATAACATAATAACAAGAGCCACCAAGAGATGATACCTGAGCCGGTCCCCATACATCTGAATGTACAAGCTCTAACTTCTCACTCTTCTTCTCTTTCCCAACCTTGAGAAATCTGACTCTTTTCTATTTACCATAAACACAGTTTTCACAGAACTCTAAATCAATCTTCTTTAGTCCTGGCAATAGATTTTTGGAGTGAAGGGTTTTCATCCCTTTCTCACTCATGTGCCCAAGCCTATGGTGCCACATTATCGAATCTGTTCTTGCAACATCTATTGTTGTTGTCCCTGCAGTAACTTTATCTGAAGCAGCTAGGGTAGAGTAAGTGTTACCTGTACACAGATATAATGTGCCTACCTTCACACCTTTAGCTATTACTAATGATCCTTTACTGACCTTCCACATACTGTCTAAGAGGGTAACTATGCAACCTTCACTACCTAGTTGCCCAGTAGAAATTAAATTTCTTCTTAAATTAGGAGCATGTCTTACCTCTTGTAGAAACCAATCATTTCCATTCTACAACTTGATCTTTATCTTTCCTTTTCCAACAATTTGACAGGGCTCATCATCACCCAGATATACCTATCCAAAATCACCTTGAACATAATCTAGAAAATATTTTCTATGGGGTGTAGCATGAAATGAAGCCCCGGAATCTATTACCCAGGAATCATTAACATTATCCAAACATAAGATTAAAGCATCTTGTAAAGTATTACTTGCAATATTAGCTTCCTTACTGTCATTTTCATTTTTGTCTCCTTCTTTGTTTTTCTAAGACCAACAGTCTTTCTTTAGATGACCAGGCTTTCCGCAGTACCAACAATCTTTCTTTCCTCTAGATTGAGAGTGTCCTTTCTTTGACTTCCCTCGTGACTTCTCATTCCCAGGGCCTTTTCCTCTTTCTTTTGATCTTCCTCTGTTCTCCACATTCAAAACACTACCCAATGATGTTGGAGTCTCACCTGTGCTTTTCCTTCGCATTTCCTCGCTTAGGATAACACCAACAATATCATCAAATGCCAAAGTATTTTTACAAGAGATAGAGTTACTTACAGCCATAACCAAGCTATTCCATCTTTCTGGCAAAGAACATAAAATCAAGAGAGCCTTAACCTCTTCTGCAAAGGTAATTTTTACCGAAGACAGTTGACTGGTAATTGTATTAAATTCATTTAAGTGCTCTGCTACATATCCTCCCTCTCTCATTTTCAAATTAAACAAACGCTTCATAAGAAATACCTTATTCGAAGCCGAGGGTTTCTCATACAACTTTGCCAATGTCGCCATCAAATCTACAGTCATTTTTGCTTCTGTTATATTGAATGCTACAGACGGTGCAAGGCACAATCAAATGGATCCTAGTGCCTTTCTATCTAAAATGTCCCACTCTTCATCTGACATTGTGGTCACTTTCTTTGCCTTTCCTTCCAATGGCTACCACAAATCCTTTTGATACAAGTAATCCTCCATCTGCATTTTCCATAATTGATAGTTCTGGCCGTTAAACTTTTCGACCTTGAATTTGGAATCCTCCATTGCTCCCACTCAAATCTAAGAGTCCTGCCAATTTATAGAAAACCTCGCTCTGATACCAATTGTTAGGGTTTCAAGCAGATCCGAAGCAAATATGAACTAACAATTATATGCAGATTTAAATACAAAAGATAAAGAAATAAAACAGGACACAGATAACACAGAGATTTAACGTGGTTCACCCAGAATGGGTTACGTCCACCATACATAGCCGTCCAGTCTTTCTAATTATCCAGCAAAAATAGTACATCAACCTTACAATGCCTTAAGCATCCCAGCCGCTTATAACATGCGTTTTTAGGGCAACAAACAAAGTCAACCTTTTTAGGGTTTTATTACAATGTCGATTTTCATCAACAAAAAATGACAACAAAAAAAATTTCTCGGGGGCTCCCGCCCCCGAACCCCCGCTTTTCTCAAGGGTTGTCGCCCCTGAACCCCTACCCGGCCCCGGACCCTGGCGAGGATACGTGCTGAGTGTACAGTACTTTGCTGATCAGTCGCCACATTTCAACAAAATCGACAAGACGAGGTTGACCAAAGAAGAACATTCCTTGTCTATAAAAATCCTAAAGGATTTCTATGGACACCATGCCTTGGCGAACATACATTATAGACACTAAAAAAACATATTTCAAGTATCAACTACTCTAAAGATCAAATCCATGCGCAAAGTTCAAATTTATGACTAGAGTTTATATTTGTAGACACATAAGTTAATCAAACATGAAATAAAATATTTATTGATTTTTAAGCAATTGTCTAACAATTCTTAATTTGTTGATGGATTTAATTTCTCCAAGTGACAAGTTATTAGTACATGAAGCATTAAGTAGTTATGTATAATTTAGTTTTACAGGTTGATTAGAATATTTTATTCATTGATTTTTTTCTAAAATTAAATTTTATAGAGTTAAGATGTTAAATTTTTAGCTTTACCAAATTTTAAAATTATTTATCTTCAATCTCATTCACTAAAATTGGTTTTGTGTCATAGGAGCAGATTCATTGGATTTCTAAAGTTGTGGTCCCATGGAGGGGCTTGGGGATCTATTTTTTAGGAGGAGGAGGTCTCATGAAACCAAATAAATGGTCCACAATTAATTAGAATCTTTCCTAAAATATAGTGGCCCCTACTTTTTAGAACTACACATTTAAGCAGGTGGAAAAAGTGGGGGACTAGAAATTGCCCTATCTCAAAGTTTTTCAATTTTTAGGAGTTAATTTATTTATTATTTCAATTTTTAATTGTCCTCTAGGATTAATTTGATTTTTGTAGGTACAAAATAATTATATGATTATTAACTAGCCAATAAGGCTCACAATTATATTAGACACTATAGCAATAAGAGTTCTCTTATTTTTAGCTTTATCAAATTTTAAAATTATTTATCTTCAATCTCATTCGCTAAAATTGATTTTGTGTTATAGGAGCAGATTCATTGGGTTTCTAAGTTTCTGGTCCCATGGAGGGGCTTGGGGATCTATTTTTAAGGAGGAGGAGCTCTCATGGAACCTAAAAAAATGATCCACAATATTTTCCTAAAATATAGTAGCCCTTACTTTTTAGAACTACACGTTTAAGCGGGTGGAAAAGGTGGGGGACTAAAAATTATATGATTATTAACTAGCCAATAAGGCTCACAATTATACTAGACACTATAGCAATAAGAATTCTCTTTATGATATTATTTTTATTTTATTTTTAATTCACACATTAAAAAAAAATTATAGTTTTTTTAGAGTTTTATAATATAAATAAATAATTTAAATATATAATTAATTCATTTTTTAATTTTATTCTCTGAGATTGGTTTGAGAAGCTTGGGACTGATATTCTTTTTTTTAAATAGCTGACAAATCTCACATTGAATGTTTGGTTAATTTTGAATATCAACCTTCATAATTATCTTTCCCACTTTCGGTTATGCTTGGTTTTGGTATAAAGGTGGATAGTTGTTTTAAATTCTCTTTTGGTGACTCAAATAAGCTGATAGGAAAGAAAAAGAATATGTTTATGAAAATCAAATATGATTGAAACTTGATAAGGGGAGTGATATGATTTTAAGATCTTTTAGGACGAAAGACTCCCTTTCTCTCAGATCCATGCTCTGTTATTTCTCTGTTTGACTTAATTATATTTAAGGTGAGAGCCTAAAGCCTATAGGTTGGGTTAAGGATTTGGGTAAGGCTATTTCCCACAATGCTATTGTAACCTAGGTAATCTTTCATCTTGTAGTCAACATTAAAAGGATCTTTGTGTTGTCTCAATATAAAAGATACCATGGTTGTAGTAGCAGTTGTGAAAAATGTTAGGAAAACCAGGTTATCTGATAGTTGTATTTATTGGCTAACAATTCATGAAGTGGTTTGTTTTTTTGTTTTTTTGTTTTTTTGGCAAGGTGGCAGTGCCACTTGATATATTTTATTAATAATATATAATTTTTATAATATATTTAAAAACTGGTTCAAACTGAAGTGGTTTGTTGTAGGGCAGTATTGAGAGTTTTTTTTGCAGGTATCAGAGATAACATTTAGCCCGAGGGTCATGATAGAAAAGGAAAGGAATTTATGAAAGAGATGACAAAATGTTGATAGAAGCAGTCCCTCGTAGGAAGACCATTGCTACAAAATGTGATAAGGGAGAGTAAAACTTTCGGGCCTATAGGTGAATGATCAATTCAGGATGACAGATTCTATTGATCACGTTGTAATCTCGAAATACTGTTAAGATGTAATTATGTAATCATAATTGGTCTTTTTTCTAACCGAACTTAATGTCTCGGACAAGGTTGGAGGTTTTCTCCTCTCCGCTCTTTCCTACCAGTGCCCGCACTAAGTGAAGAATGTAATGTAGTTTTGTTTATAATCTAATAAAATATTATGGCTTTGACCTTTTACCAATAAAAAAAATAAAATTAATTTTTTAATTTAATATATTATATTTTTAGATATTAATTATGAGAAAGGAGGTGAAAATAAATATATGATATTATTTTAAATTTTAGTGAGAATTTAAATATGAATAATTATATGTAACATTTTTTTCCTCGATAAAAGGTTGAGACCAAAGTATTTCTATATATAACAAAAAAATGTATATCAGAGGGCCAAGCCCTGTAATGGACCATAGTTTTGCTATTGAACCAAAGCTACCAACAAAAAAAATGTGAATTGAAATGTGGTAAAATTTTAATTTTGAAAAGAAAGAAAAGACATAATGCACTTTACAAGGCCACACAAAAGAATAGAGCATAAGCATTTGAACTTGTAACAAAATAGAGATTAATCCCAAGAGTTAGAGACGTTTAAAGGACCAGCCTCATTCTCTCCAAGGGCATGTGTATGATGAGCTCTAACTATCGGAGTTGCTCTAGAAATCATGTCTTCTAACTCCACGTCTGATTTTGTATTACTTCGATCATTGCTACCCATATCGTCAATATCTTCATCCTTTTTAAATTCCACAACCCGATCTGCCTCCTCATCCATTGCATCACCAATGACATCAACCAATAAAATGTCTAGTGTGAAACCCATGAGTCTTTTAAGAAATTCTAGACTTGTTTGAACAATGGGTCTTTTGATATGTGGAAGCATATCACCATTGATAAGCACAAAAAATATTGGAACCAATTCCCTAAAGAATCTGACAGTGAAGTAATGCTTAGGATAGGGAATGGTTAAATTCTCTTCCACAATGTGAAGCACCCGCTCAATGTCACCTAGAAAAACATTTCTGAATACCCTTTTGCAGAGCTCCTTAGCCATGAGCTTCTTCTCCCTCATCCATAAGACTGTTGTCAGAAAGAAAGTAGAGATATCTGAATTCAATCTATGTCTATGATTTTCCCGAATGAATTCACCTCCCAAAGTCCTCTTGATCACATGGATGAATAAACGATGAGAATGATTCGTCACTTCTATCGGGTGCTTATTGGTCAGTATGCCTAAAAAGGCCATCTGCCTCTTCTCAGAGATAAGCCTAATGGGTGAATCCATCTAAAAATCTACTCAAAACACCACCTCAGAAATCCGAATGAATTGAACCAAGCTAAGGAATGTATTTATAGAAAGATTTCCCAAATCTCTACTAAATTATTGATAATGAAACAAATAATTGTTTCATTAATATACGAAGATCGACCATCTTTTCCTTCACTTTGAAATGCTCAAAATCTCAAATATCAACCAGAATTTTAACAATATGACATGACTTAATTCTTGCGTGAAGAAAGTTGTACTAGCCTAGCTGTCAAATTACTTCATTAAATGTAAACATTCTCCTAGGATTTTGAATAGAAAACATAACATTTACTTAATGTTGAGTAGTAGTTGGCATGTCTTGTGGGGAAAGATGGCCAGCTCAACATCCCAAATCTTAGACCTAATACATCCAAAATGTCTTGCACTAACCAAAGAGAATAATCTAGAGATAATACCCACCATTCTAAATTATAAAATTTTAATATGAGGTACTCTCAACCTCTTATCTATATAGAACTTATGCCACTCCCCTAACATTAATTATTCATCAGTACGACCCAGTTTTCATAGGAGAAGTCCATCAACCATTGCATTGTCCAATTTATCTGCTATCCTATTACCTTCTCTATAAATATGATTATATGCCAAAAATGTGGGATCATCTTGCAATGGAAGAAAACACCTCAAACACACACATGAAACATTGCATTAGAGTTAGTAATCACAAAAAACATGTTAGTGAACCAAAAACTCTCAAAATCATTCCATGCTCATCTATCCCTAAAGATCCTTAATATTCAAGGCGGCCCTCACTTGGAAAAGCACTTGATCTCTTGGATGTCAACCAAGGGAACAAGATTCAAATGATGATTCTAGGATCAAAATGAATGCAACTAAGATCCTAGTGAATGCTAAGATGATGATATGAATGAAAGCTAAGGATGCAAGATGAAAATCTAGTTATGATCAAGATGGTGGAGATGATATGAGGTTAAGTTAATTCCAAATTGAATATTATGATGAGCTAATTAAGCTATATGAAGATGAAAAAGTATGAAATTTATATGCAATTTAGGCTAAATGATCTAAAACATAATGCAATTAAGATAAATGCTATGATAATAATGCTAGAAGACTTGGATGCTTGAAGATGACCAATGAGCTCCTTGATAACCTGCAAAAATAGTATAATTTGGATGCACAAGATTGGGTTTTTTAATCACATGTGGACAATGGACTTGGGACCTTTTGATATGAGACAAGAGCTCATCCTATAGAGTTGAAGGCTTAGAAATGGATAGCCAAGATTGATTACTAATCAAGGGTCAAGATTGAAGGATGAATGTGGTCCCAAGTTTTAAGCTTAGCCTTATGACAAATGTTAGAAAGGGGAGAGGGTGAGGATCAATGTGGTCCCAGATTTGCAAGCTTAGCCTTGTGACAAGTATCACAAGGGGGAGAGGGGTGAAAAGTCAATTTGGTCTGACATGTGTGGTCCCACCTTGGGAGAAGGGGGATATGTGCTCACACATGTGTGAGCAACCTTGGGAAGCCCAAGTGGATTAATTAGGATAATTCTGGGATTAGATAGGCTCTAGAAGGATGATTAGGGGAATAATAGAAAATGTAGGATTTTACAAGTGGGTGAGGAAAATAGATATTTTGGAAAATTAAAATGGTTTAATTTAGCTAAAAGGGATGCAACTTGCATTTGTAGGATTTTGCAAGTGGGGAGGACTATTCACAAATAAATAATGATTTATTTATTTGCAAAAGGGATTTTTAATTAAAAGTGAATTTAATCAAAAGGGGAAAAAGGGATTTTAATCAAGTAAATAAGATTTATTTAATTAAATGGCTAAGGGTACTTAATCAAACCTTAGTTTAATTAATAGGTTAGGATAGAAGAAGGAGATTTAATCAAATATTTAATTTGATTAAAAGGTCAATTAGAAGAATAGAGATATTAATTAAATCTTAATTTAATTAATTAGGAGAATTAGGGATAAGTAATTGAATAAAATTCACTTAATTCATTGTGCAACTTTTAGGTGTCTACATTTCGCCCCTCTTTGAGTCAACGTGTGACCACATGTTGATTCAAAGAAATGTTCAATTTGTCGTCAAATTTTTTTGATATGATGTTGTCACCAGAATTGTTGATATGATTCCCTGGATATGAAAAATTGATTTCGATATGATACACAGATGTGATTTTGTCAATATGAAGCTAATATGAGATTGGTATGGAGATTTGATATGATGATATGCCCCCTCAAGCGATAAATTGAGAAAAAATACGGTTTTTGAGAGAGAAACGTGAAGCACGACGATTTTTTAATTTTTTAGATTTGCGATTTTTTTGATTTTTTAAATTTTTTTGATTTTTTAAATTTTTTTGATTTTTTTTGATTTTTTTGGATTTTTGAAATTTAATCACTTGATAGATTTTATTAAAAAATGGGATAAGGACTATGTGGGAATAATGCATACATGCCCCACACGTCCACCGAGGCATCACAACCGCATGCGTCAACATGGGCTATATAAGCCTCCAAGGGCCCATTCCACCTCATTTGTACACTTGTCAGTTAAGAATTGGAGCTCTGGAGTGGAGAGGAGAAATGACACCCCCTACCATCTTCATCGATTCAATCGAGTTCGGCGATATCAATGGCCTCCGAAATATGGCCCACAAGTGAGTTTGATTTTCTAACCCTTCTCATGAATTTGTAGCTTAGATTTTAGTTGATTTTTGCTAGATTTTTTAATTTTTTAGCGTTAGGGTTTACTTTTTCGCCATTTTTATTTTTGAATCTTTTAGCACATTTGATTTTTTTTTAGCACATCCAAATTTTCTTTTTGCGCATTTGATTATTATTTTAGCGCATATGATATGTGTTTTACCACATATGATTAGGATTGTCATGCATATGATGTTTATTTTCACACATATGATTGATAAAATAGTGCATTTTATTGATAAACTAACACATTTGATGGATAAAAATAACACATTCGAAACAACGTGTATGATGTTTGTTTTAGTGCATATGAGATAGCGCACAATTTTTTGAATTTTAAGAAACTTTTGACATGTGGAATTTTTATTTTTAGGTTCGTTATGAAGTTTTACATCCTGGCGATGTGTCGGTTTGTGTCGATGTAATGTTGATTTGTTGATTTTTTTGTAACGGGCCAGTATGAGTCGGTCGTCAATATGAGTCATTTTAATATGGTTTAATTTTTGTATAGATCAAGTCTGTAAAAGTTGATATGTTTCAAGGTCGATATGGGTCACTTGTTGATATGGGTCAAATTTTGATGTGGGTCTATTTGTCGATATGGGTCAATGTCGTTATGGGTCAATTTTTGATATTGGTTTGGTTTCAATATGGGTCAAAGTCGATATGGTTATTGGTCGGTATGAGTCAAATTACGATATGGGCCTGAATTCGATATAAGTCTCTTGTCGATATGGGTCTTGATTTTGATATGGGTCTCTTGTCGATATGGGTCCTGATTTTGATATGGGTCTTGTGTTCGATATGGTGCTTGTTTTTTATATGATACTTGGTCTTGATTTGGTTTTCGATATGGGACTGATTGATTTATTCTCGATATGAAACTTAATTTCAATATGTTTTTTGTTTGATTGATAACATAGTCCTTGTGTGATGTCATGAATGTCGTCATTGGATAGATGCCCATGTTGTTTGATTGTTGATTGATTGATTTCTTAGGATACATTAAATTGATATAATACCCCCTTGTTGATATATGTCAATCGAGGTGTTCTTCAATTTCGGGAGAAATACCCGAAGACCTTATCTATGAGAGATCGTTTGATTGTCAATGATTTAGCAGTTATAGAGGCTTGTGGTTTGATACACTTGCTAGAGATGTCTTCCTACCAAAAGAATAGGGGTCTACTCACCGTGTTGGTCAAGAGGTGGCACAACAAGCACAACACCTTTCATTTACCCACTGGCGAGATCACAGTGACACTTGAGGACATTTATTAAATTCTTCGAATTTCAATTCGAGGGGAGATGCTTGTCTATGATGTGGAGGAGGCCGGTGGGATAGATGCTCTACGAGAGGTGTTTGGTGATCCACATCTTTCTGGTTATTTAGTAGTCTGGCAGGACATGGTGGATAGTTATTCCCCACTCCTTTCAGTATTGGTAGGCTTGATCGGTAGCTTCTTGATTCCTAACAGGAGGTAGCATGGGTTGTCGATTGGATAGGGTCGGGTTCCACAAAAGATGGTTCAACTGCGCACATGATATGCTTGGGGTATATATTTGCTCTCTCACTTATATCATGAGCTCCACTAGATTATCTATGATGAGGCGGCCAGTTTAGCTTTCGGGTGCACCCTATTATAGATTTGGGCATGGGCGAATATATCAGCAACTCATCCGATTGGGGATAGATTCAGACCAACAGGAGAACCCTATGTGATTATGTATAGCCAGCTCACTTCCCAACCCATGCTCGGAAGTTGGAGTATTGGAGACAGTGTAGTACCCCTCCTCGATCAGCCTCTTTCGTATGTTTTGAGTTACTTCAGTGACTGTTCTGTGGAACATTATTGTATATTGATTCGGATGTCATGCGATGTTATTTCATGCATTATCTGGATTTATGGTGTATGTTTTTTATGCAGTATCTCAGTGCTTATGAATAATGTTATTTTATGGATCTTTATCATGGACTAACACTTTTCCCTTATATTGTGATGCGTTATTTATATGTTGCATGTTTGTAAGTGTATTGGGATGCGAGGGGATGATTTTCCTTCACTCACTCTGATGAGACAGGGAACGTCACGATTCTCCTTCATCGATGTGCGTGCCATGTCTATATATATATATATATATATATATTGGTCTATATGCATGTGTGGTTCTTGGTGCAGGACATTGCAGGTACTAGTACCAGGTAGGTACGGGTTATTGACTCCACCCAGTTTCACAAGTCTGAGAATGCCTTATATATCTGATAGGAGTGGAGGAGATAGTTGTTGTATCCTAGCTTGACCCGCAGTTACACTCATGTGAGTGTTGTCAGTCGGTTGTCTTTCCCGTCTGGTTGGTATGCGTATCATGGTGCCTTGGTTTGGTCATTTGAGAGTTGTCATTTGATCTGTCTTGGTTTTACGTGTTTCCATTTATTTAAATGGATGATGCTATCTTGTGTTGGCGTAATCATTTAATTAATATGCTCTGTGATTATTGATTTATTTAAATTAATAATTGCTATATTAAATGGTTAAATGGCTTAATGTATTGTGTAAAGTTGCATTGATATTTTTGTGAAATAAATAAATTGCCTAGCCATTTAAAAAGGTTAAATGTTTATGTTGAATGAAGTAATTATGAAAAAAGAAATAAATAAAAGCTTCCCTTTTTATTTTTCCATTTGGCCTATTTAATTTAATCATTGGAAAGAATTATTATTTTTTTGGGAAAGAAATAAATATGATCGCCTTTTAGTTTTAAAATATTTAAATCTGATTGGATAAAATTACTTTAACCTAGAAGCTTAGGTTAAAAAGATATTTTTGGGCATCCATTCTGGGGATTCACAGGAAGAAAAGGAGGAGAATTTTCGAAGAGAAAATTCTGGAAAAACTTCTTGGAGGAGCTGGAAATTCAACCTAGTTGCAAGACTGGAATTTCTTCATCTCTTTGGTTGCTAATTGCTTTAAGGTTGGAGGTTCTCTTCTTGTTTTGAATTTGTTTTTTTTTTGAAATTGTCAGTTTGCTTCCTGTGTGTGGAAATTTATGCAATCTTCCTGTAGATGTTTGTGGAATAATTGGAATGGAAGAAATAGTGTTCATTATTGTTGGTTTTGTGAAATCTATATCACATGTTTCCATTTAGGAAGGAAATGGTTCATTTATCTATCTATTGTGTGTTTGATCTTGAAAATCAATTTATGTTTTACCTCTTCTATTTGGAATGAATGAACTAGACTTAGCTTGTTGTGTGCTTTCTAGTTTCATGTTGTATATATTTAGGGTTCTTATGGGTCTATATTTCATCTCTTACCTTGCTAGTAAATATCCATTTGAGAAAATTGGATTTGGCACTGTGTATGTGTGTGCCTATGAACTGATCCGGGAATGAATCGCTTTCATGTTTAAATGATTTGGTGGAGTGTTGATTTTAATGCCTTGGAGGCATGTGTTTTTGTTTGTTTCATAGACTTTACCGCTCCCATGATGGGCTTGCCTCGTCACGTGGGTCAGTAGTGTTTGCTACCCGCAGGTAGCAGAACTATCGACCGGTAGCACCGCTACGCAGTAGCAGTGCTACCGGTCAGTAGGACTGCCATCTGTTGGTAGCAGTGCTACTGGTTGGTAGCGCCTGCTACCAACAGTAGCAGCACTACCAATCAATAGTACCGCTACCAGTTGGTAGCAGCACTATCGATCAAGTAGTGGCTGTTACCAGCAGTAGCAGCACTACTGGTCGGTAGTGGCTCTTACCAGCAATAGCAGCACTATCGGTCGGTAGGGCTATTACCAGTGGTAGCAGCACTACCAATAGGTAGTGTCTGTTGCCTTGACAACAACACTACTATGGGTTGGCTTTTGCCACCGCTTGACCATGTGCCTTACCGGTGCAAACCGATAGGTGTTATAAATTTTATTTAATTTTATTAAGTGAACATGTTGATGTGGTTGTTTTATGTTAAGCATAAATGGCGATTTTTCATGTGATTTTTATTATGTGGTTAATAAATTTATCAATAGAAATCAAGGCATGAATTAGAGATTCAAATTGGTAGATTTGGATATATTTTGGAAATGAATTAAATGCCTGTTAGGAATTCATGTTATAACCGGTTGAATGTTTAATGTGGATTTGATTCCTGATGGAATATTAATTTGGAAATTGATTAGATGTGACTGTTGCAAGAGTGTTTTATTTCATTTTTCAATCAATGATGTTGCAAGTGTATTATGTGTTGTTTTGGTCTGTGGTTCAGTCATCCTGTGGAGGCGTATTTGGTACCTTTGACCAAGAGATATATGTTGGCTTCGTTGTCTTAACCATGTAGTGTCCTTGCCTTATGGTTAGCCAAGAGTCAGTATGTCCTTGTTTGACCACTTTTTTCTGATAGTGGTGTTATGGTTGTCTGCTTTGTCGTAGGGTCCTCGGGGAGTGACCATGTTTGTTTAGTGTCCTTTGAGAGAGTGGCTTTCACTTGGCGGTTGTGCCCAAAGTGGTAGGCATTATGACCCAGTAAAAGTCAGATAATAACTGGTAATCTAATGAATTGATTAGGTGGGTAGTATCATAACATTAAAAAGATAATTGTACCTTGTGCATAGGTGAGTGCTAGTACAGGGCTCATAATGTTGTGAGAAGGTCTAGAATGGCAAACCAACCACCTTGTCTTCACGAAAGGTTGGTAGGGTCTGCATGAGACTTAGTTAGAATTGGAGGTTCAGGAAAGGTTACCAGGATAGTGAGCCAAGACCTATGGAGGTTGTACCATGGTATCCATCTTAAGCTATGTGATGACACTCTCTCATTTGGTTCACTTGTGTGTTTGCGATGTTGAGTCACTCAGATTTTGTGGGGTCATTTTGTGTTGTCATGGAGTCATATTGTTTTGTCGACCATGTCATGCTTATGCTTTCTTGAGGGTCCTCAGCTATCTCCTAGCACGGCGGGGTGATTCCATTTGGTAATTATAAGGTCGGGTGGTAGTGCCACTTCCCATCAGATGTTCGGATTTGTACCTTCATGCGAGGATTGGCTTCGTAGGTGTTCCTATGGTTCGTGACTCATGCTTCATCTCTTGTAGAAGATTATTGTTATTTGGAGACCATTGTGGTCATTGTATCATTGTATCATTGATCTTATGCAGCCTTGTAATTGGATGAAATCTATCCTTATGTGTTTATTGAGAAGCTATGTATTGGAAGAGCAATGCAATCCTATGTTGGGATGTTTTTATCAGTTTCCCTTATGATGTTTGTAAATCCTCATTGAAGTGGAAATTATATTGTATCCTTTCTATCTTTCAATGATAAATCTTTATTTGCTTATGGCTTCTTGTGATCATTGAGTTAATGATGCATATGTGGATTTATGTTTTGTGGAATTTATTCTTGAAGTTAATTCTTCGTTGGTAACCCTTAAGGAATTATGGAGTAAGTCTTTCGCTTGTGTTATCATGCATGTTGTGTAAATGCACTTATGATGTTTATACTTTAAAAAAAAAATTGTTTCACCCTTATTGTGGGTTTTCCTTCAAGGTTCCTGGCGGGGCATTACAGACGGGCCCTAGATAATATGGAGATAGTGGTGTGGAGGTTGTATCAGCTTTGTGAGCCTTGGCCCTAGGATGGATTAGAGCTGCCATGTTTGTTTTGAGTAGGTTTTTGTTGGGTAGGACCCCCTATGTTGTAGACTGGTTCATTATTTTGCAGGTATACCGATAGTTTGGTCATGTGTAGCCTATGTCGCAGGGGATGGTCGTGTATGCTAGGGTGCACAAGGAGAGGATAGATTGGGGGCCGATGATGGATTTTTCCACAACCGGGGCCAAGTTCTACTCCTTTCCCTATTATGTATGGAACATGCAGGTGGACGTAGCTGATGTGGGCATGATAGATGATTATGCTTAGTATATGATGACATATGTTCAACCCAACAATAAGAATAATAACTCTAGTTGAAGTCTCAACCCGAAGTTTGGACATTCACTTTGTAAAGTTACTATTTCCATAGCTAGTGTTCATTTGATTGTCAACCCAGGGACGTAATACTTGAAATGGGTTTGCACTATATATGCACTAAGTTCCTACAATAGCTACCCTGCATTACTATAGCAACTAACATCTATGTAGAAAAGATAAGCAAGAATTGAAACTATTGAAAGGCTATAGGAAAAATTCTTCATTAACATAAATTCATTCAAGCAATACTGGCTAAGTTCAATTTTGCCAAACAAGAATTACTCTGTTTTGGTTTGGCTGCAGGAACAATTAATGCAAGAACGTCTACTGCAGCTAAAGAAAAAAACTAATTTTAACTAAGGCATGGGAACACTCACCAAGTGGGGCCCCTTGGATGAGTGATTCCAGGCTTCCCAAAAACAACTATAAGTGCTCAGAATAACATATCGTTATTCATTGTTCTTCGAAAGTCATTACATGATTCATAATCAAAAGAAACTCAAAACACTTGTAACTTTATTTCTAAAATCCTCTGCTCTGCTTCTTCTCTTTTCTATCTAACCTATGAAAAGAGATAAAGACCTTTATTTAAAAGAAAACAATTACTTCTTACTACATATATCACGCTGATAAGAAGAGGTGGATAACTAATCAAGAAAGGAAACAGTCAGAGTTAAGTCACTGATAATGTTGATCTAAACTAAACCACAGTCATAACACATCGTGGCGGTATTTATAACACTAATATCTACTTGAGTAAGACATCAGTAAGCATTGCACAATTACTTTTCCTCTACTGTTCCTTACGCTCATCAACATTTCTGTCGATTTGATCTTTTAGTCTCCTCCTTGAATATCTCTTTCTGCAACTGGTGTGTCAGGAGAGTCTTCTTAGCAGCATCGATTTCTTCCTACAATTCAAAAGAAAGAACATACACATCTATTTTAATTAATCAAAATGTCTGTTAATTCCACACATGATATTTCCTAAGACAATCTGCATGGCAACAGGAATGAATAACATGGCTGCAGGAACAAACTGGCAAAGGCAAAACATGTTTTAATAGGTTCAGGCTAACATCTGAAATACATATAGTCAACTTTTGATACGTCATTACTATTATGTAAATCAAAATATGAGAAAAGAGTTCTGGAGATAAAAATATGCTAATGTCTCAACTCATCACACCCCCAACTTAAGGTCTTGTTGATCCTCCAGCAAGAGGAAAATTCTTGATTCTGGCACTAACTCTTAAGTCATCAATGGTTCCTTGACTTGTTCCTCCTGAAGGTAAATTCCAATAAAACCCTTTCATCTTTTCTAATCTATACCATCTGGCCTCCTCTTAAGTTGCTTCATAGGGTTGATCTATAACCTTACATCCCAACAATGGCCACATAAGTATAGGGGGCTGAAAGATCAAAGGTAACCAATTATTGGTTTTCATCCTGCCCAGTTGGATATATTTAGGGGCTCTTTGCATAGTTGCATGAAAATTTAGCAGTGAATGAGGTTCTCCTTGTTTCAATTCTTCTGGCAAATCATTCCAATGCTGAGTTAGGCCTTCAATTGCAACTGCACTTTCATTTTGAACTAAATGCTCATATGCTTGGAATATTTCTTCCCTCACTGGCAACACTTGATTCCTCACATATTGCCTTACCAATAGCTTCTTCCATTCATAATAGAGAACTCTTGGCTCTTTTTCTTCCTTCCTCAATGGAAATGGATAATCAAATTCAATATCCCTATGTGTTCTAGCATGTTCTCCCATGTTGATCTCATTTTGAATCCATGACATTAAGGCTTTTATGTGGATATCACCAATGTATAACAAGGGATTCCACTCACTGTAAGAAGTTACAACATAGTTATGCAAGTAAATCTCACACAATAATTTTTCACAGCTACTGGGGAAGTCTGATAGGCATCATAAAATTCCTCAGGGGTTTCTATAGAAGGGCTAAGGTCATTGACAATGTGGTTTAATTTAAAATTTAAATACTACTCTTTCAAATGCAGAGCATAAACTCTTGGCGGTGCCCTACATTACATTAACTTGGGGACCATACTAGTTATTGTATCAGCTTTGGCTTCTAATTCTTCAATTTTATTATCCTTTTTTTCAATTTCCTTCTGTTGTTTGTCAATAATCTCCTATAATATATCCCTCTCTATCTCCAATTGCCTATAAAATGTTAATGCAATAGATAAACTACTGAGGGATGATGGAGGTCTAATAGTTGTTACCTTAGGACGTGGAATTTCTTCAACAGTTTCCTCAAGCTGTTCTGCCACATATGCCAGACTTGAAAGTCTGTCAACATCATCCTCCTTCTAAATTTCAACCTCTTCTGGGCTCTCTTCTTCTGATGCTTCCACTGAAATAACCTCTTTTGCATCACCTGCAGGACGGACTTTTTGGGTAGTACTCTGAGTTCTTCTTGCATAAACCTTTGGAGTGGCTGCAGGAACGGTTTCTACTTGTGGATTTGTTGTAGGAGTATTTCTCTTCGATCTACGCCTCTTGTCTACAGGGGAAACTTGAGTGGCCTATGGCTAAACCATAGGTTCATCATTTGCATTAATTACTTCTAATTCCTTCCCTTTTCTTTTAGAAGATGTCGCTTCTCTTTGAAAAGAAGTGGAGGGCTGCTCCATGTTTGTCTCAACATCTCTTCCTCCGTAATAGTCACAGCTCCTTTGACGATAAGAGATTCATTCTCTGTAGAAATTATAGGAGAAGAGGGTTCTCCCATTTCCTCCTTTTCAACTGCTAACTCATCTGCAACAGGAGCATCCTCAACCCTAAACTGCAATATGCCTTCAAATACCCCCCATTCCATCTGTGAAACATCCTTAAGAGAACGTTCTACCAACAATTTTATCAAACCATGATGGCTGATAGAACGATTTCCATTCTTTCATGTTTCTTTGGCACTTGTGATGATGAGGTGATATAAAAATTTTGTAACATTCACTCTCCGGTCATGTCGTAAATGACTAAGCAATTTGAAATGGGGTGAATGTAAATTTGAATACCTCCCTTTGCAATTAATGTACTTCATTACATACAAGACCACTTGGGGCCACTCTGCTAGAAGGGATACCCTTTTGGTTTCTTGCTTGTCCACTATTAGAGGTCCATCTATGGGGCGTGTAAATTCTGCTCTGGCGCTTCTAGAATCCTTTGATTCTAGAAACAATTCTCCTTCCTGCAGCAACCCTATAACCTTAGATATCCGCTGCTCTGTAGCAATGACCCTTAATCCTTTGACGGTAGCCTCCCCTTCGTTGAATGAATGCATGAACTCAGAGGCAATTTCTTCATTATAATCCGTTATTTTCATAAAGTAGACAATCCAACCATGCTGCCAGAAATAATGCTCACAAAGAGCATCATGTAGCAATGCATTATGGATTATTGATTCATGGTGGATAGGATCTCCACCCATTTCTTAATCCATTAATGTAGCAATCTCTACAACTGAGAAACAAAGAACCAAAATACTCTACAGACTGAAAATTGAAACTTCCTTACCTATTTCCAAATTTGGTGGCATAATTCATTACTTTCTTATGCCAAAGAATATCTCATTAAAGGAATGATGGCAAGCAATAAAATCAAGGTACCAAAAAGGATGATTAATTACTAATTTTGGAAACCGGACGATAAAACACCTCCCCCCCAACTTATTTGGGAACATGTCCACACATGCTGAAAGGATTTAGGGAAGTGTACGCGGATTTAGAAAAGACAATAATCATAATGAAATCACAAATGACTAATTAAAATAAAATAAAATAAAATAAAATAAAATATGTACATACCTGCAGTCATGCGAAAAGAGTGGCGAAATGAAATGAAATGACAGATAAAGAAATGAGATGAGATGATGTGGATGGAAAAATTTATTTATGGAGAATAATATTTCCATAAGACATGGAAATATTGTTATGAAATGACACTTGGATAATTATGAAGTGGCAGGTATGTTTGCTGCAGAGGCTGCATGAACCTTACCTCTAATACTTTGTTCTATTGCAGAAGGAATTTGCCCAGTTGTTGCAGGAACCTGTGTTTGGTCCTTCTTAGCAAATTGTTGTAGGAACTCTTCTTTGTTGGCAGGCTTATGATAAAGATACAATCTGTGACCATTTACTAAAAGCTTGAACCAAACTAGGTCAATTGTGGTCAAACAAATAGCTCCATTGTTAAAAACTTCCTCTATCTCATACGGACCTAACCATCTGGTTTGCAACTTTCCCATAGTATCTTTATATCTTGAGTCATACAACAGTGCCCAATCACCTGCTTTGAACTTTTTCTCCTTGATGTAGTTATCATGCCACTTGGCTCTCTGATTTTGAATCAGTTCTGTCTGTTGGACAACCATTTTTCTCCATTCATCCAAAGCATTCAATTGCTAAATACAATCCTTTTGTGCTTCAGAAAGTGTCATATTTAATTGCAAAGTTGTCCTTAGAGTTTTATGCTCAAACTCAATAGGCATCATTGCTACTTTTCCATACACCATCTCAAAAGGTGTAAAACCAAACGGTGTCTTCCAAGTTGTTCTATATGCCCAAATTACTTCTGAGAGTCTATGAGACCAGTCTTTTTTATGAACATTCACTATCTTGGTAAGAATATCCTCTAGCTCCCTATTTGTGACTTCTACCTATCCATTAGCTTGTGGATGATATGGGGTAGATTTTCTATGCCTTATATTGTATTCATTGACCAAGGCTGCAATCAATGTTGAAGTAAATTGTGGTTCTTGGTCTAATACAATTTTGCTTGGTACTCCATATCTTGTAAATATCTCCTCATAAAGGAACTCAACCACCTTATTATCTCTTGCATGTGTCATGGCGCGAGCTTCTACCCATTTGGTTACATAATCAGTACATACTAAAATGTAAGATTTGCCATTAGAAGGGGGATCAATTGGGCCAACAAAATCTAATCCCCATTTATCAAACAATGCAACAAATATTTTTGGATACAATGGCAACTCATCAGATTTAGTAGGTCTCCCCATGTGCTGGCATCTATCACGTTTCCTTGTATACTGTGTTGCATCCTTATATAATGTTGGCCAATAATATCATGTGTTCAGTATTTTGAGTGTTGTTCTCTTAGCAGCAAAATATCCTCCACATGATTCATCATGACATGCATGCAGGATATCATATGTTTCATCTTCTCTTACACATCTTCTCATGACTTGGTCAAGTCCAATATAAAACAAACAATCAGCAATCCATGAGAAGTTAAAGCTTTTCTCAACTAGAAACCTTCTTTCTTTAGGAGAGAAATGAACTGGCATTTTAGTAGCAGCTAAATAATTGGCAATATCAGCATACCAGTGAGTGTGGACTTGTATAAGGAATAGATGTTCATCCGAAAAAAGCATCATCTATGGTTGTAGGATCTTCCTGCAACTGAAGCCTTGAAAGATAATCTGCAACCACATTGGACTTTCTTGGTTTATCAATAATTGTGATATCAAATTCCTGCATCAACAGTAACTAGCGAGCTAATCTACCAGTAATTGAAGGCTTATTCATGAGATATCTGATTGCAGTATGATCAGTATGCACAAATATGGGATATCCTATTATATAATGCCTGAATTTGTTGAGTGCATATATAACTGCTAACATTTCTTTTTCAGTGACTATGTAATTTAACTCAGGCCCCTAAAAGTTCTTGCTAATATAATATATTGCACTCTCCAAGTTATCAACCTTTTGTCCTAAGACTGCTCCTATTGCATAATCAGATGCATCCGTATGAATTTGAAATGGTAAAGACCAATTCAGACCTTTAAGAACTGGTGCTTGGGTCAAAGTGTGCTTGAGCTTTAAGAAAGCTTCATTGCATGAAGAAGTCCATTTAAATTCCATATCCTTGGTAAGTAGAGCATATAATGGACTTGCAATTTTTCTGAAATCTTTGATAAACCTTCTATAATATCTTGTATGACCAAGAAAACTTCTGACATCTTTTTGCTTTACCGGTGCATTGATTTTTTGAATAACTTCAATTTTTGCTAGGTCAACATGTATTCCTTTTATAGAGATATGATGACCAAGGACTATACCTTCCTACATCATAATGAAGCACTTCTCACTATTTAATGATAAACTATAGTCTTCACATCGTTGCAAAAATTTCTTCAGGTTCTCCATGCTTCTTCAAATTTAGAACCATAAATTGTAAAGTCATCCATATAAATTTCCATGATGTCTTGGGAAATATTTGAAAATATGCTTATCACTACTCTTTGAAAAGTGGCCGGAGCATTAAATAATCCAAAAGGAAGAACAAAATATGCATATGTTCCCCAAGGACAAGTAAATGTAGTCTTCTCTTGATCCTCTGGGGCAATTTGAATCTGGTTGTAGCCACTAAATCCATCAAGAAATGAGAAGTATCTCTTCCCAGCCAAAGAGTCCAATACCTGATCCCCAAATGGCAATGGAAAATGATCTTTTTGGGTTGCTAAGTTCAAAGCTCTGTAATCAACACATACTCTCCATTTTACTCCTTTCTTAGGAACTATTACCAAAGATGATACCCATTGACTATCAGAAATAGGATGGATAAACCCAGCTTTTAACAACTTCTGCAATTCATCTTTAACTATTTCTTTTAATGTAGGATTGATTCTTCTTTGTGGTTGTCTAAGTGGGCTACAATCTTCTTTTATGTAGATATGGTGGGTACAAACTGTTAGATCAATTCCATGCAAATCCTTGTAATCCCATGCAAAGGCATGTTTATGACATTTAAGCAAGCCCATGAGTGCTACTTTTTGAGTATCCACAAGATCACTGTTGATATTCAAATATTTATTCAAATCAACTTCTATTATGATAGTAAGATCAATCTGGGATATATCAAAAAAATGAGAATTAAAAACTTCTTATAGCAACAGAGTATGCAATATATCAGTGGTTGCAATAAAGTCTAAATCTGTAATATTTAGTACCAACTCCTACAATTGTTCTTTTTGTTTTAACTCATTTGTCAGAATTTAATAAAGAATTGAGTCTTCATCATGGAATTGAATGAATGGTCCTCTATTAATCATCATAAGGTGATTAATAGAGTCAACTCCTTCATATTATTCTCCAAATTAGGCCAAACGACTTGTTGTTGTTCAAACTGGGGTTGAGAAGGAGAATACAAAGCTAATGTTTTTGTAGAGTTCCCATCTGAAATAATCATATCCCCTGATCTACATCCAATACATGCATCAGACGTGGCAAGACAAAGTCTTCCCAAAGTCACTGGATATCCTCCTAATGTTGCCTTTGGAGACAGGATCATAAAGTCTGTAGGGTATTCCAATGAATCCAAAGTAATAACTACATCTTCAATCATACCATCAGATTGAACTATAGAGCTGTCAGCAAGCTGTAGGACTGTGGGTGTAGGTCTAAGACTATTGATTTTAATCCACTGCATTACTTCTCTTGTCATTACATTAATGGCTTCCCCTAAACCAACCAAAACATTCTTTATCTGAGTGCCATTAATGACTATATTCACAACAGGACTACCAGGATCAGAATACTTAGGAATTGAAACTTTTCCTAGCATAATATTTGCCAGTTGACCCATTACATGCACTATTTGCGGATCTTTCTTCTTCCTGCCAGTATTTTTTAGACATGCTTCCCTAAGTGCCTTATTTTATATAGGAACATATTTTATTTCTTGTAACAATGGGATTGTAATACATACATGTTTCAGTTGATCTATGATATCAAAACCTTGCTCCTATTCTGTAAGAACTTATTTTTCTTGCAATCTCAGGGGAAATGGGGGTAGTCTTTGTTTCTGAGGTATTGTGTTGTTTATGGTAAAAATGGAAACAACAATATTGAAAGACTAAATAGATTCAACCACAAAACCCTAGCCTACCAACAACAAAGATCCGGCATAACATATGAAGATTACCTAAGATAATGCAAATCAAATGAAATCACAAAGATTATACCATCATATGTCCAATAGGGTTTGAATCTCCATTCTTCCTATCTCCATTGATCTTTCTTGATATATTTGCTCTCGTATTTTATATGTGCACAAGATCTCAACAAAGAACGGAAATGTGGTTGCAAGTAGGCTTGATCGCATATGAAAGTTCAAATGCTAGAAGGCTTCAAAGATCGATTAGAATGTCTAGTTGAGAATAGAATGATTAGGGTTGATAATGAGAGAAGCATCTCCTTATATAGAAGACACTATAAGAAATGGAGGGATAAGATTAAGAGGTGTAAAAGATAAATGGTCGGCTAAGATTAGAGGGTATGTAGAGAAAATAAGAAAATAATAATAGGGTAGGTAGTGTAGGAATTAAGAGATGAATGACATGTGTCATGGGTAGAAAAGGCTAATGAATTAATTAAATAAATAAAGATTTATTTAATTAATAGAAGAAGTGGGATAATGAAATAAATAAAAGTATTTATTTAATTTAGGGGAAGGATAATTTAAATAAATAAAAGCATTTATTTAAATGAGAAATAAGGCTAGAAGAGGATAAATGAATGAATTAAATAAATAAATATTTATTTAATTAATAGAAGAATTAGGCTAAAATAATTAAATAAATAAAGATGTTTATTTAATTAGACAAGACAATTTTAGGTGTCTACATTTTGCCCCTCTTTGAGACAATGCAGCTTGTCGCGTTGTTTCAAAGAAGATAAGATGAACTGATACAAAGTTGCCCCAAGATGGGAATGATATGCACCCTCGAGAGATTGGATGAAAATGTTTGAAAAGACCGCTAACAATCTCTTGATAAGAAAGAAAGGCTAGAATGGACTGACCGGATAGGATAGAGTGACAAAGTCACAGGATAAAGAAGACTGACATGGGAAACTAGGGCTAGGAAAGTCTATAAGATAGACTATGAGGGGAAAACATCATCATTGTCATCCACACATCCAAGAGATTAGAGTGCAGAGAAAGCATAAAGCAGTCAGCAGTCAGCAGCGATGGCTTTGGTGCATAGATTTGATCGTGTTCGCTGATTTCAGAGGCGAGCAGATGCAGGAGAGATGACAAGTACCACAAAAACCTCCTTGTACTTTAGCGCATTAAATGTTGTCATAAATGCATGTTAGGTAGGTAATAAATGCGCTTTAGGTATGTCAAGCAGGGGGAAAAATGTTAAGGCGTGTTTGCGTTGGTGCCAGGTGCGTCTAGATAGGCTAGGCATGTCTGTGAATGCAGCAACATCTATGTTCAATGTGAGCACGTTTGTGTCTTGCAAGCGCGTTTATTCAGGACAAGAACGTTAGTGCAAAGCAGAGGCACGTTTGTGTGATTTAGGTGTGTCTATGCAGAGCAGGCGCGTACGTGTAGTATGTAAGCGTGTTTGTGTCATGAATGCATGTTTATGTATTCAAGGCCAAATCGATAGTTCTGTGATGAGAATACGTTGCTGATTGGATAAACTACTGAGAGGATACACTCAAGCAGGTCCTCTAGGGAAGACTAGAATAGTAGATAGGGTTAGGATTGACAATTTTGTGATAGAACATACTTTGCCAATTAGGAAACTACTCAAGAGGATACAGTCAAGTAGAGGCCCTAGGCTAGGATAAAAGCAACACTTTTTGATGAACATGGAATGCTAGTAGGATAAAAAATTAGTACTTTGTGATGAACAAGGAGTACTAAAAAGAGCAGCACTTTGTGATGAAAAGGGAATGCCACTAGGATAGAAAGCAGTACTTTGTGGTGAACAAGGAGTACTAAAAAGAGCAACACTTTGTGATGAACATGGAATGTCACTAGGATAAGAAGTAGTACTTTGTGATGAACAAGGAGTACTAAAAAGAGTAGCACTTTGTGATGAACAAGGAATGCTACTAGGATAGAGTGTCATATGATAGATATAAGCACTAGGATAAAAAGAAACACTTTGTGATGAACAAGAAATACAATTAGGATTGACACGGTTGATTTTCTTGACTATAGGAGGACCTACCGATGTTGGAGTCACGGGAGAGATTCCCTTTGACTCAGAGTTTGCAAGCAGAGCTGACACTCGAGGAGAGAGTAGCAGTTCAGGCTATGGGCTTATGACATATTCTGTATGTGCCTGAGTTTCAGGCCAACATGGGATTATTGACTGCACTAGCTGAGAGATGGCACTCAGAGACTTGTACTTTTCATTTGTTGATGGGTGAGATGATAGTCACCTTGGAGGATGTATATAGGATACTGCGGATACCAATCAATGGGGAGTTGGTTCCTTATGATTGAGATGGAGATAGGGATGCACTGAGACAAGTATTTCAGGATCCAAGACTGGAGCAGGACACATGGCTTGGGATACCATGACACATACAGGATTGGCACTACTAGCAATGTTGGCAGGAGTGATCAGTGGGTTCTTGTGTCTGGATAGGGTGACACGAGGGTTGGCAGTGGGATGGGGGAGGACACTAGAGACATAGGTGACAGAGCACACCAGGTTTGCATGGGGACCGTGTCTGCTGGCACACTTGTATTATGAGCTGCATCAATCTGTGTATCATGGGTCAGCAAGATTGGGATGCGGGGTGACACTGTTGCAGGTATGGGCATATGAGCATCTGCCAGTTACACGACCAATACATTTCAGAGGTAGAGGACATAGGCGCAACTATGTTCACTTATATGATATGATTACATCTCAGCCACAGATTGGGAGACTGGAGTATTAGCACCAAGTGATTGACGAGATAGATAGTGTGGTAGAGAGGTTGTACTGGGACTGTGAGGAGTGGGAGGATGATGCAGTGGAGCTGTCGTATGTATTCTGGAGTAGGTATCTTATTGGTCGGAACCCGTATGTTATTGAGAGGCAATTCGGTAGGATATAATGGATGCCACAGGGGTCAGGGATGTATGCACAGACAGTGAGGGATCAGGTGCATTTGGGTTCATTATTGTCTTATGATCAGGAAGTTACACAGCTAGTAGAGATGATTCCCTTGCCTTGGGATATGTGGGCAGATATAGAGGATGCAAGGATGGATGCAGAGTACATTTCATATTGGGGAGAGCATCTGTTTCCATGACTAATGGATCCAGGGGAATCGATAGATGGAGATGGTGGAGGTGATGGAGATGATAGTGGGCATGGTGGAGGTAGAGGCCGACGACGAAGGCGGGGTGAGTGGTAGAGAGGAGAGTAGCTCCGAGGAGAGAGGGCGGAGAGGAGAGACAACCTCATGTAGTGAGAGGCAGAGGTGGATTGATGTTATAGGTGCCAACAACATGGGTTCCCAGATAGGTACAGGGTCCTAGACAGGTACAGGGATAGGAGCAGCCACAGGGATAGGATCAAGATCTGTCGCAGGAGCAGCCACAGGGACAAGGTGAGGGGGGAGGGGAGGAGGATGAGCTCCAGGATCTGGAGAGGGAGACATCTAGGCTCAGAAGATAGCTGAGGGACATTGAGCAGGAGAGTGATCAGGCTATTCAGTGCTACACAGAGGCTAAGACAACACTAAGGGCAGGGAGGCAGACAACAAAGGACATAGGGGCCAGATACGCCTATGTTCTACAGGCAGGGGAGGAGATAGCTTACTGGCGAGACTTGTACTATGGAGTGGTGCCACTAGATCAGCGGGCCAGGAGCTTCCGGAGATCATCGCGGACTACGGCGACCACTGGCGGGAGAGACAGGAGACAAGCATCTAGCAGTGGGGTTATGGGTCCTCCACCACCACCAGATAGAGCGGACGGGAGAGATGATCCTAGGGCAGGTCCTTCTAGGGCTTAGACTCTGTCGAGGCTAGCCGGCTCTGAGGGAGGGAGTTCATCATAGCCTTAGAGGCTCCCTATGTATTAGTTTTGTACCATTTTGTATGACGATGTAGACATCTTCGGGTGATTGTAGCCATATAATTTTGACATCATTGTATCATGACACTTATGATTATATATATGAGACGGTTCATCCTTGTGGTAGCTATATGCATGTGTACCTATGTGATGTATGTTTCTATGTGATGTTTATGATATGGATGCAAATATGTACATGATACAATGCAATATTTTTGTTCTTTTATGTTTTTAAATGTTATGCATGATTCAAATGTGAATGTATGCAATACAGATGAATATGATAATGCAAATGACTATTTACATGATGAAAATGTAAAATGTGCTAACATGTGTTGTGTGCAGGATGTGATGCAATTGTGATATCTATATGTATGTATGATATGCTAACATGTGGTAATGCAGGTGCAACTGCATGAAATGCAAGTACTTTTGGTGTGTCATTATACTCAGTCATGTGATAATAGGCTACACGGACTCAGAAAGGACTATGGAGGTCAATCAAAAAAGGGGGATGGAAGATAGAAGATATGAAAGTGAAAAGACCTTCTTATGAATTTATCAACATTGAGCTTTATTATGGCTACTTTATGACAATCCAGACATAGGTTCAATCCAGAAAGTCATTGTACCCGTTTGCATGGAGATAAGACAGTTGCAAATAAGGAATGCCCTAGTTCACACTAGATTCACAATGTCCTCATATCCTTGGATAAGTCATAACATTACTAAGAGACAATCCACAAACAACAAAGAAAAATAGGTGACGATACCCCATCCTCGCCTTTCTAGTCAAAGACATCCTGGAGATAAAATCTCTAGTGAGAGACATCCCGAAAAAGCTAAAAGACATGTCACCAAAAAGATAAAATCAAAATAAAACCAAGGCTTGACACCAACATCTACTGTAGTCCTCAAGTTTAGTGTCTCTTGTCACTTGTATAAGTCTATTTGATTGTGGTCACAATGTTTACTTTCACAAAAGGATAGATAGCACTGAACCATAATGTTTTCTGAGTCTGTTGAAAGATTTGATTTGTTGAAGCCCATTGTTACTATTATGTCTCATCTAAAACTGACTGAATCCATGAAACCAATACCTTATTGCGGAGAAGATGAAACTTTATTACGGATTGGCAATGCGAGTGTTGCTTTATTGTGGATTGTGCGTGGATAGACTAAAGAAAATTGAAAGAAACTGTACTCCTCGAAACATGTGATGCTCTTAGTTCCACACCCATCACTAGATGTAGGATTTGCCCTAGCCATAGGTAGGAGCTGATTTATTATGAATGGAAAGGTTGTGAGTGTGTGCAAAGTGAAGGATGAAAGTGAATCCTGAAGGAGGGAGGAGAAATGTCTCTACGCATGGCGCTGGTGACCTAGTTTTCACCATGGTACTTGCCCAGGGCACCACCAAAGTGGTTTTCACCATTGGACGAAATGTTTTTCTTTACTTTTTTGCTTTTTCAAAAAAACAAAATTGTGTCACAAGGCGCCTGTTTGCCAGGTTTTCACCAAGTAACAATTTTTTATGTTTTATGATTTTTTTGTATTTTGAATTTTTTTGTAGTTTTTGAATTGAGATACTCTGAAGAGCTATGTGTAAAACCTGCGAAGGTGCATGTTATTGATAGGATCCTCCAAAAGTTCACCATTTGGAGTTGAAAACTGATATGCACCGGATCCATAGGTTGTTGTAATGATGTAAGGACCAAGCCAATTTGGTTTGAACTTTCCCTTCTTCTCTCTGTCTTGCTGATTTTTGGGATTTTCTTTGAGAACTAAGTCACCTACCTCAAATGTACGAGGCTTCACTTTATGATTGTAACTGCGACTCATTCATTGTTGATAAGCCTTGAGATGATTAAAAGCAAATTGTCTTCGTTCATCCAATAGTTCTAGTTATTGCAAGCGAGAGACCTTGTAGTCTTCGTCACTGATAATGTTTTGTAAAGAGACCCGTAAAGATGGTAACTCATCCTCGATAGGCAAGATAGCTTCAGCACCATAGACAAGTGAATAAGGTGTGGCTCCTATAGGTGTGCAAACACTTATGTGATAAGCCCAAAGTATGGGATTTAGTTGGATATGCCAAATGCGGCCAACGTCATCGACTATCTTTTGTAGGATTTTAAGAATGGTTTTATTAGATGCCTCAGCTTGACCATTACCTTGGGGGTAATAGGGTGTGGAGAAACGATGGGTAATATGGAAGTGATCACAAAGTTCATGAACATCCTAATTTTTGAAGGGACGTCCACTATCAGTGATGATGGAAATAGGAATACCGTATCGATAAATGATGTAGTTGAGGATGAATGTAGCAATCTATTTTCCAGTGACTTGTGTAAGAGGCATGGCTTCAATCCTTTTTTTGAAATACTTTGTGGCTGTGATGAATAATTTGTGGCCATTGGAAGAAGGAGGGTGAATCTTGCCTATGAGATCGATTCCCCACTGGCAAAAGGGCCAAGGAGTCGCAATTGGTTGAAGTTCTTGTGTTGGCGCATGAATAAGGTCTCCATGAATTTGACATTGCTTATATTTCTTGACAAACTTCTATGAGTCTTTTTCCATATTGGGCCAGTAATATCCAGTCCTGATGAGTTTCTTGGCTAAGGTAGGACCACTAGAATGTGGACCACATATCCCTTCATGAACTTCGCGTAACGCAATCTGAGATTCGTCCCTTTCTAAACATCTAAGAAGAGTGCCATCTAGACCTCGACGGTATAGGATATCGACTAAAATAACGTATCGAGAAGATTGGCAAATGAAAGTACGACATTGATTGTTGGATAAGTCAGGAGGAAGGGTGTTGTTATGAAGGTATGTGAAAATAGAACCGTATAACTAGGAATCAGGGCCAACGACACATATCATCTCAGTAGGAGTGATCTCATACAAGGGAACCAAAATGTTATCCACCAAGAACTCATAGCGGGTTTCATTCTACGGTAGATCTATCAGTGAAGCAATAGTAGCCATGGCATCTACAGCTTGTTCTGCTCTCTTGGTAAATGCTCAAAGGTTAACTTCATGAAATGTTGTTTCAGGTCATCCACCATTTTTTTGTAAGGCATTATTTTTTCATCCTTTGTTTGGTAGTCATCAGTTACTTGACGAATTACAAGTTGAGAGTCCCCAAAAACATGAAGTTCCTGGATCTTCCACTGAACTACAATCCGTAGTCTAGTTGTTAATGCCTCATATTCTGCTATGGTATTAGTGCAAGGAAATGATAATCAATATGATTTTGGAATGGAATCTCCTTGAGGTGTGATGAAAATGATGCCAGTGCCTGCACCATGCTATGTGTATGAGCCATCAAAGTATAGTTACCAAGGCTTCATGTGTGATACCATCAAGATGGATTCATCTGGAAATTATGAAGTTAGAGGACCACCATCTATCATGGGAGCATCTGCTAACTGATTTGCGATAGCTTGTCCTTTTATTGCTTTTTTGTCTACATATTCAATGTCAAATTCATTTAAGAGCATCACCCATTTAGCCAGTCGACCAGTAAGCGCCGCTTTATTGAGAAGGTATTTCAATGGATCAATCCTTGCGACCTAGCATGTAGTGTCTTAATTTCTGCGAAGCAAAGACCACAACGAGACACGCACGCTCAATTCATGTGTAGTTTAGCTCATAGCCTACCAAAGTACGACTAATGTAGTAGAATGCCTTTTCTTTGCCCTCAACATCTTGTTGTGCTAAGAGTGCCCCCAGTGTTGTTGATGTAGCTGATATGTAGAGTAATAGGGGTTGTTCTAGAACTGGTGGTATCAAGATTGGTGGATTCAGAAGATAATCTTTGAGTATCTGAAAAGCCTATTGATAGTTATCATCCCATTTGAATTTGATGTTTTTGTGTAGCAAGTGCTGAAGAGGATGACATTTATTTGCAAGTTGTGCTATGAATCTTCGTATGGACCTGAGTCTTCCTTGTAAAGATTGAAGTTGACTGATATTTCTCCATGGTGGCATCTCTAGGATCACCTTGACTTTTGCTAGATCAGCTTCAATTCCTCTTTTTGAGACAATAAATCCCAGGAGCTTCCCGGAGGTTACTCCAAAGACACATTTCTTGGGGTTTAATCTTACTTTTTATTTTTCCAACCAATCAAAAATGACTGAAAGTATGTCCAAATGTGTAGCTCTGTCTACTGATTTTCCCAAGAGGTCATCAACATAGTCTTCTACAGTTACGTGCATGAGATCATGAAAGATGGTAGTCATGGCTCTTTGATATGTAGTGCCTGCATTCTTTAGCCTGAAGGGCATGACATTCCAGTAGAAAGTTCCCCAGGTACAAGTAAATGATGTTTTGTGTTGATCCTCAGATGTGATTTTTATTTGATTTTAGCCGGAGAATCCATCCATCAAAGATAACATCACATGACTTGCTATCAGATCTACGATCAGGTTGATACTTGGCAATAGAAAATCATCCTTGGGACAAGCTTTATTGACATCTCTAAAATCTGTGCATATTCTAATGCTACGATATGGCTTACTGACTCGTACTAAGTTGGAGATCCATTTAGGATAATCAATTGGGTGTATGAATCCGACATCCAATAATTTTTCAAGCTTTGCTTTGACAATAATGCCACTTGTGGATGCATCTTTTTTAATTTATGTTTTACTGGTTTTGCCCTCGGTTTAACTGTCAAATGATGCATTACTAAATCTGGATCTAGTCCAGGCATATCAGCATATGACCATACGAAATTGATTTGTCGCTCTGTGAAGAAACTTATGAACTTTGGTCTTTTTGTCTTTGTCAAAGATTGTGTCAAGAATATGTTATGTGGAATTTCTTTTGTACCAATGTTTGTTTTGATGGTCTCCTCTACCAACATAGATGAATTTTCTTCATATTATGTTGGGAGAATGTCGAGCCTTCCATCTTCGAGTGCCTCAAAGAGGTTTTCACCCTCAGATACGTCCTTTCTTTTTATTTTTTTTGGGGTCAGACAGTGCCACAATGTGGTTTTCACCATAAGACCCATGATTTGTTTTTATTTTTACATTTTTGCGACTGGAAGGCCCAACACCCTCACCAAAATATGCCACACTATTGAGTTCTATAGTGTATCCTACCTTATGGTCCCCAAGTGGAAGATCATCTCGTATGCCTAGATAGTCAATAAAGGCTTCATCGTTTTGGAATGTGTCAAACTGTATAGGTCCTTCATGGTCCCAATCAATAAGTTGGTGGTGAACAAGGGGAAGGCCTTCAATGTTTTCAAAGTCAGTGGGACTAAGGGTGAAGATGTAGTTATATTCAAGTATGTCAAGATAGTTGTTGAGGTCATCGTTGGCACTCTCCTCATCTGTCTCAATCGTGAACGAGTCCAAATTATCGTCACTAAAAGTGCATTCGGGGACGAGTGTCCTCATCCTTCGTGATTTCGACCTAGAACCTAGAAGCAAATATTGTGTGGGATCCTCAAGGGTTGTTTCTTGACCAACTTTGAATTTTCTATAAAATTCCTCTTCTTCTATGGGTTCACCTGGTTCCCTGAATGTCTTGATGAGTTCATAGTCACTAGAGGATTTTTTCAAACCCCATTCCCATTCATTGGGGTTTGTGGAATAGTGGTTCTCTTATTGATCTTTGGAAGCCTTGATTTATAATGCTTCTTTTGTCTTTCGAGTATTTACCCTAGAAGACATGAAACCAAGCCATTTTGAGCGCTCCTTTTTAAATGTCAATTCTGGTTGCAAAGGTTGAATGATACCTTCCTTTCTTAAACCAAGAGGACTTTTACCATCATACCCAAGCTTTTGTAGGATCTTGAACCCTTTGCCATATTTTTCGCATGGTATGTTGATGTGATCTTGTGTTCCATCTTTAGGGTTCTTGTAAATCATTTTGTATAAGTCTTCTTCTTTCATTTCACCCCACTTTTGGAAGATAGTAGGATCCCATTTGAGTGTAATGATAGATACCCATTTAGAAGGATGTGGTTGTCCATATTCTTTTGGTGAAATCATAACTTTTCGTAAGCACATGGTTTGATTCAAAGTGTATTCACCCATGCCTTTATCATGATATTTCCCTTTAAGCTCACCTTTTTTTGATGTTGAAGGTTTCAATGATTCAGGGTCAATGTATGTCGAAGAAGGGATAGCTTCTTTATTATTTGGAATGATTGTCTTAGCTTTTGGTCTCAATTTATTGTAGTATATAAATGGATTAGGATCACCATTAACTATTACTACAACTCCATTGTGAGGAAACTTAATGCATTGGTGGTATGTAGATGGGACTGCCCTCATCTCATGAATCCAAGGACGTCCTAGCAATATATTGTATGTGAGATCCAGGTCTAGGACTTGACAAACCACGTCTTTTGTAACTGGCCCAACCCTGAGAGGTAAGGTGACTGTGCCTTTGGTGAATGCTCTTCATCATCATATGTCTTGATGGTAATTTTGTTTGTAGCATTCATAGCTTTATCTGAATATCCCAATTGTATTATTGTGTTCAAAGTACATATATTGAGACCAACTCCTCCATCTATCAGGACTTGTTTTATTTGATGTTTGTGTAGGAAGGCTTCAATGTGTAAAGGTGCATTATATGGCTGGCTCACAGAGGCGTCGTCAGCTTTTGTAAATGTAAGGGAGTGTGGAACGGAAAGGTATCCCACCATGGCTTGAAACTGGTCCACGTTCAGATCAGTGGAGATGGAAGTGTCTCTTAAAGTTTTTTCAAAAATGGCTTTATGTGCGGGGGATATGCGTAAGAGCTCAAGGATGGAGATAAGTGTGGGTGTCTTCCCTAATTGTTCTACAAGGTCATACTCAGGTTTGGTTGATGAGGTGTTTTTAGCTGGAGCACCTTGCAAAGTGAATTTACCTCGACAGGTTGTGACATTACATTTAGAGGTAGGTTCAGAAGAAGATCCAATGCCTTTCAGGACAACCTTGGGTCTTTGGGTAGAATTCTCAGGCGTTTTGTCCTTGATGATAATGGTAAAGACATAATTGTCCATTGAAATGTGATTGACAGTTGAATCATAGTTATAGGATGCTCTGGTATAGTTGGTTTGGTCATCTGTGGCTTTGGCTTTTCCCTTGTCATGTTTTGGGAATGTTTCTTTAAACATTTCATGTTCTTGGTTAGATGAGTGTCCCTCGATCTCAATGTCGCCTCTATCAATAAGATCTTGTATGATGTTCTTTAGTCGATGATAATTTCCTATTTTATGGCCCTTGCTCTTGTGATATTCTTAGTATTCATCATCATTCCACCAATTTGGTTTGACCTTTGGCTCATATGGAGGCATATCTGGAATTGTTATTATTTTGTTTGCCACTACCTTCTTGAAAGCTGACTCAAGTGGTTCTCCCAATGGGGTGTACTTCCTTCATGGTTGGAAGTTGTTTGAGTATTCACTTGATTGTTTGTAGAGCTTGATCCATAAAAAAATGATTTTGGGTCGTATTGTATTGGCATCAACAACACCATCATTGATTGTTTTCTTGTTTTTATTCCAAAATCTTGGCTTGTCTTTTCCTTTAAAGTCTTCTTTATTTTCTTTGAATATTTTGGCGATGTCTTGCTCAATTAGGACCTTTTATGTTGCTAAGCCCTTTTCAATGACATCCTTGAAGGTGGACAAACAAGATTTTCTCAGGTCATAACCAATTTCTCTGTGGACATTCTGGGTGAACATCTCTACCATTTTCTTTTGTGGAATTTCACAAGAGCATTTGCTGGCTAGATTCCTCCATCTTTGTAAAAATGATGAAAAAGATTCTCCATCCTTTTGCTTGGTGTTGCACAAAGTGGTGACTGATATATCTGTCTCTATGTTGTATGAGAAATGTTGGATAAAAGCCTTTGCTAGATCACCCCAAGACTTAATTCCAGGTGGGAGTTGGGAGAACCATTCCATAGCTTGATCACCTGAGCTTTGTGGGAATAATCTCATCAAATATGTCTCTTTTGCTGCTACCTCAATGCAAGCTGTGAAAAATTGTCTTATATGTGCCTTAGGATCTCCTTTTCCTTTGTACTTATCAAACTTAGGTGTCACAAAATGTGTAGGAAAAGGAGGCATTGGAATGCTTTTGTCAAATGGATAGGGACATATGTTTCTCATTGTGTAAGTTGGCTTCGGTGTATTTATGTCCTCCATTTTCTTTTGTAAGTCCTTAATTTGTTGTTCCAAATTGTTCTTAGGTGGAGATCGACTTCTTAGACCATACCCCATGCCTGGACCACCGGGTGGAGGAGCATGTTGCATATATGGATGGTATTGATCATACACATGTTCATATGGAGGAGGTCTATAGTGATGTTGTGTATAGGGACCACTTGGTATAGAGTCATGATGAGGAATGGAATATATGTTTTGTCCATGTATACCATACTCTACAGGCATGTCATGAGTTTGTTCTAGTGTGTTGCCCCCAAATTTGGCGTGGGGTTTCCTTGTGTCAAAAACTTGATCATGCCTTTGGATATCCAATTGCTTTAGTGGTTGGTCCTTATCATTGTCATGTGATTGAGTATATTTTTTTGCATAAGACTTCCATAATGGTTTGCGAAGGTGAGTATCATATGCTTGACCATGTGCATGTGGGACCTCAAGTTTTTGAAACAAAGATGATGGTGATTCAGGCACAAAATGTGGCCCTCTATTGTCTCCACTATTAAGCCTCCTTTGATCCATGTTGATTTGAGGTTCTTGTAAAGTTTGATTTTCCATTATTTGAGACATGTCAAAATCATGAGGGATCTTGGCTCCACTTTGTGCCATCACTTGTAAAAAATATTGTCTATCTCTCCTCATTATTTCCTCAACCAATCGATTGAAATGTGGATCCATAATGGAGTCTTCCACTTCTGCTGAATGTATGGAAAAGTTGTCCATATTTTCATTGTGTGTATCATTGTTGTTTCTAGTGTCCATGTTATCAACATTTGGATTGTTTCTATAGGCATCCATGTCAGATAATGTGGTATGATCAGAATTGAAAAAGACATCATTGTCATACACATACGCACTCATGTTTGTGGACTCTTGAGCCTCTTTTGATTCTCTCCTAGATTTTTGGGAATGGGTTTCAACCATGAACTAGGTCTTTACCAAGATGTGGGAGACTAAATGAAAATGGAAAGAGTATGGAAGACCAAGAGTTGGATGGAATGTAAATGAATCTAAGGTTTACTTGCAATTTCCAAAGTGTAAGACCAAGTATGTATGTAGTAGAGTAGGTGTGGCTTCCAAAGAGATGATAGTTTCTCTTGATGAGGTAAGTTGACCTTGACTCTAAGTAAGACCAAATGAGACCCAAAGGTGATAGACCACTTAGCAAGATGTTGTTGTATGTATTGTGTTGACAAAGCAAGATGAGGACAAGCAAGTGACCTTTTGACTCAAGTTTAGACAAATGTGAATGTAATGCAAGGTGTAAAGCAATGATGGACTTTGTGAGACCCAGAAATAGGTTGAATGCTAGATGAAAACCTGGAGAGATAACCTAGGAAGCTCAATAAGTCTGAAATTGACTGCTCTTGTTTGTTGGACTGTAAATTTTTCCAATTCTGAACACAAATGTGTCTATATACTTCACAGATGCGGCTAAATGACACAAATGTGGTTGAACATTGCACAAACATGTTTCTAAGATTTTTGTGAATGCAATTTTGCTTAAGAGAACACAGACTCATTTCTGCCCTTCATAGATGTGGCTAAATGACACAGATGCGATTCTATCAGATACAGACGCGTTTCTGAAAACTGAGTGCAATTTTTCCAATTTATAAAGTTGTTTGTTGTGACCAAATTGAATTTGTGAATATTTTTCGTGACAAGAGAACACAATGTTGATGAAGACTCAATGTTTGTAAGTGTTTAGACTCAAAATGACTCAAAGAAAGTGTGTTGTTTGATGTAAAAATGTTTTGCATACACTTGAAGACACAAAAGACACAATGTTTTGATGTTTGATCTTGAATGTTTGAATATTCAAAATAAGACAAGCACAATTCTTATGGTTGGCCAGGACAATAGTTGTTGATCCCACATGGGGTTTCCCCCGAGGCTACACTATTCAGAGTGGATACTTAGATGCTTGACCCCACTGGCTCCACCCTTGGCACTCACTTCTCTGGGGCAGCCAAGCATCAGTCACCACGAAAACTCCCCGTGGCGAACTTTGTATCTCTACTAAGAACCATATGTGTGCGGGCTGCTTCAGAGGTCTGACCTCCTGCCCCAACAACTAGAAGGATTTTGGATTTATAAAACAAAAAGGTTCTAGTAAGGGCATTCGCTTGTGTGGCCATACATGCGACACTTTCAACTCTGTAAATACAGAAGGATCCCAGCCGGTAGGGGTTATGCCCTACAACTGATCAAATAAATTTGATCAAACGGGTTTATGGGGAGACATAGTGTCGGTATGAACTAATCAGCACATGTTACCCATGGCTTTCACCATGGATACAATTATTTATAGTGGTTCGGAAGAGGATGGCTTTTGCTTGCTACCACTTGGGTTGTTCTCTCCTCATTAGTAGTCCTAATGACCACATGGGGAGATAGGCCCTATAGAGATAAACAAAAAGAGTCTATTGCTCAAGACACAAAATACACTAGTTCAGTTTTAGTGCACCAATTGAAGTGTTTGCTACTCTATGAAAACAAGGCATACAAATGAAGATCAAAAAAACCTTGCCAAGATCATGCAACAAATATTTGTTAGTAGTTTGGGTTGTTTCAAATGATTACCCCTTCCTGCAAGCACACAAGTTAGGTAAATTTTAGATCCAAAAAGACTTTGTGAAATAGTGGCCTTCAACAAAATGATTTACTTTCAAGACAAACTGCACCAATTTTGTTAGCTAGATCACAAGATGTTAGCCTAATATAAACCAGATCTGAAATCCAAATGACGAAATAAAGCCTCAAAACTGGATCAATAATTGAAAATGCAAAATATGAGACACAAATGTGATTAAACCTAACTCAGACGTGACAGAAAATCGCAAACGCGTCTAAATTTGTCGCAGACGTGCCTAGATCACATAGACGTGACTAAGAGATTCACAGACACAGTTTGAAATCACAAATGCACCCCTGCAATCTGCAAAGTAAGATAAAATGATGTCGAACGCAAACACGATTATGAAGGTCACATATGTGAAATAAAAGAAAAAATGTGGTTACAGGATGCGTAGATGCGGAATAAAAGAAAAAAATGCGGTTACAGGATGCACTGATGCAGAAATGTCAAAAGTTTGTCGAAAATGTCGGATCTGCAACTTGAAAAATACAAAATCTACAACAAAAGATGTTGAATGCAAAAAGGACAAGAGTCCCACCGAGCGTGCCAAAATGTTTATGGTAAAAATGGAAACAACAATATTGAAAGACTAAATAGATTCAACCACAAAACCCTAGCCTAACAACAACAACAAAGATCCACCATAACATATGAAGATTACCTAAGATAATGCAAATCAAATGAAATCACAAAGATTATACCGTCACATGTCCAATAGGGTTTGAATCTCCATTCTTCCTATCTCCGTTGATCTTGCTTGATATATTTTCTCTAAGATTTTATATATGCACAAGAGCTCAACAAAGAATGGAAATGTGGTTGCAAGTAGGCTTGATCGCATATGAAAGTTCGAATGCTAGAAATATTCAAAGATCGATTAGAATGTCTAGTTGAGAATAGAATGATTAGGGTTGATAATGAGAGAAGCATCTCCTTATATAGAAGACACTATAAGAAATGGAGGGATAAGATTAAGAGGTGTAAAAGATAAATGGTCGGCTAAGATTAGAGGGTAGGTAGAGAAAATAAGAAAATAATAATAGGGTAGGTAGTGTAGGAATTAAGAGACGAATGACATGTGTCATGGGTAGAAAAGGCTAATGAATTAATTAAATAAATAAAGATTTATTTAATTAATAGAAGAAGTGGGATAGTGAAATAAATAAAAGTATTTATTTAATATAGGGGAAGGATAATTTAAATAAATAAAAGTATTTATTTAAATGAGAAATAAGGCTAGAAGAGGATAAATGAATGAATTAAATAAATAAAGATTTATTTAATTAATAGAAGAATTAGGCTAAAATAATTAAATAAATAAAGATATTTATTTAATTAGACAAGTAAATTTTAGGTGTCTACAGTGGTTGTTGGGCTAGAAATTTCTTGTTCTTCTTGCATTTCAGTTATAACTGGAGGAGATGGATTAGGCAGAGTTGTCCCGGATCTAAGGTGAATATCACTTATAGATAAATAATAGGTTGGGTATTGATTAGGATTAGCTAAATAAACTTGTTGTTGTTGCTGAGATTTAATATTAGGATTTGGCATTGGTTGAGTGGGCAACTGCATAGGTTTAGGTGGAACAACAGTGGCTGCAGGGGGAGGCATTATTGCAGGCAGTTGTGGCTGTTGACTAGGTTGTTGATAGCCAGAAGATTGATTAGTCCATGGTTGACTCCCCCTCCATTAAGGAGTAGGTTGCCAATTCCTTGAAACTGGTGCCCTTGTGCCTGAGGTGGAGACCAATTTCCTTGTGGTTGTTGCCACTGTAAAATTTGACTAGCAAAATGTTGCCCTTCACCTTAAGGACCATACCAGTTTGGATAACTACCAAAATTTTGAGCATATGGTGATTGCCATTGATTATTTGGTACATAAGAATTTCCACTATAACTAGAAAAAGAAAGTGAATCTGGAGGCATACCTTGTCTTTGGAAATTTGGCCTTTTTTGAGCAACATAGAAAACTTGTTCATCCCCACCTTGTATTGGCTTGAAGTCAGGAACCTCAAGATTTGCAACCATTTTACATCTGTAGTCCTTTTTTCTTTGTCTACAATGAGGGCAAAATTCTACAAGAAATGCATCAGCTTCTTCATCCTTCTTCTTAGCTAAGAGTGTATCCAACTAAGTGGCCATATTGTTTATGATATCCTCCTTAAAGTCCTTCAACAAATGGTCAAGTTCCATTCTAGAAACTCTAGTACTAGATGTTGATGAAGGAACTCCTGGCTTGAAACGCCTATTTTTTTTAGAAGTTGATCTAGAATACTTCTTAGAAATTTGTCCTATTCCATTCCATGTAGATTGTGTAATGTCACCTCCTCCCATAAGATCCAAAGCATCAGTGCATTCATCACTGATTCTTCTTAAAAATATCAGCTTGAGGGAATCTTCATTTAGAGTGCTATGCTTGGACTTTTTGACACTAAATAGAAACCTTTTCAGGCAATCCTTAAGACTCTCATCTTCTTTCTGTGTCATTCTAAAAATATCATCCCCATGGCGTTCAGTGCCTCTACAATAGTCTTTATACTTTGCAAGAAACAATCGTTTCATCTCGTCCTATGTATTGATTGTGCTACTACCCAAGCTCATAAACCATCTTAAAGATGATTCTTTCAAAGTGGCAGGAAATATTTTGAGTCTATGGGCATCTGTAGTATAATCAAAACTCCTATAGAGAACATCAAACTCAAACAAAAATGTGTTTGGATCCTCTGTCACTAATACATAGAATTTAGGGAGGGAAGAAGCCAAAATATTCTTGAGATTAGCATTATCATGTTGATCAGATATGGGAAACTCAAATATTGGGTCCAAAGGTGGGGGTGGATTATTCCCACCAAGAGGTGGGTTTCCTTGCATTGGACTTGTGGGGGGAGTTACTAAATGAAATTCTTCTTCTAGTGGTCCAAAAAGGAAATGAAGGATGCCTTTAGGAAATTCAGATTCAGGGTAGTTCAAGTTCTCTGGGGTTTGATAAAGTTTAGCAAAAGGATTTATATCTGGGGAATCAATTTCTACATGATTAGGATGACTGGGTAGAAATCTAGCTAGAACATCTCTTCTTCGCCTATGCATGCAAGTTCATAATTTTTTTTTGAACAATTAGGTATGCCAAAAAAACAATTAACTGAAAACTGAAGAGGTAATAACCATAATAGGTTCTTAGTTTGACACCATCCCCGAAAATGGTGCCAAAAATGTTCAACCCAACAATAAGAATAATAACTCTAGTTGAAGTCTCAACCCGAAGTTTGGACATTCACTTTGTAAAGTCACTATTTCCATAGCTAGTGTTCATTTGATTGTCAACCCAGGGACGTAATACTTGAAATGGGTCTGCACTATATATGCACTAAGTTCTTGTAATAGCTACCCTGCATTACTGCAACAACTAACATCTATGTAGAAAAGATAAGCAAGAATTGAAACTATTGAAAGGCTACAATAAAACTTTTGCATTAACATAAATTCATTCAAGCAATACTGGTTAAGTTCAATGCTGCCAAACAGGAAATACTTTGTTTTGGTTTGGTTGCAGGAACAGTCAATGGATATGCTTCCAATGGCTGTAGGAACAATCAATGCAAGAACGTCTACTGCAGCTAAAGAAGAAAACTAATTTTAACAAAGGAACAAAAACACTCGCCAAGTGGGCCCCCTTGGATGAGTGATTCCAGGCTTCCCAAAAAAAACTCTAAGTGCTCAGAATAACATATCTTTATTCATTGTTCTTCAGAAGTCATTACATGATTCATAATCAAAAGAAACTCAAAACACTTGTAACTTTATTTCTAAAATCCCCTACTCTGCTTCTTCTCTTTTCTATCTAACCTACGAAAAGAGATAAAGACCTTTATTTAAAATAAAACAATTACTTCCTACTACACAGATCACGTCGATAAGAAGAGGTGGATAACTAATCAAGAAAGGAAACAACCGGAGTTAAGTCACTGATAATGTGGATCTAAACAGAACCATAGTCATAACACATCATGATAGTATTTACAACACTAATGTCTACTTGAGTAAGACATCAATAAGAATTGCACAGTTACTTTTCCTCTACCATTCCTTACGCTCATCAACATTTCTGTTGATTTGATCTTTCAGTCTCCTCCTTGAATATCTCTTTCTGCAATTGGCGTGATAGGAGATTCTTCTCAGCGTCATCGATTTATTCCTGCAATTCAAAAGAAAGAACATACACATCTATTTTAATTAATCAAAATGTTTGTTAATTCCACACATGATATTGCCTAAGACAATCTGCATGGCAACAGGAATGAATAACATGGCTGCAGGAACAAACTGGCAAAGGCAAAACATGTTTTAATAGGTTCAGGCTAACATCTGAAATACATATTGTCAACTTTTGATACATCATTACTATTATGTAAATCAAAATATGAGAAAAACTTAAGAGTTATAGGGATAAAAATATGCTAATGTCTCAACTCACCAACACATAGGTTCCCATGACTTATAGGGTCAGGAGAGCCTATTCCTGCACTAGAGGAGGTTGATGATGATGATGATGATGATTAGGGCCGAGGAGGAGATCATCGAGGTGGCGGGTGAGGACGAGGGAGAGGCAGTAGGGGTGGGAGAGATGGTAGAGGTGGTATGAATGGTCACAGTCGAGAAGTAGGTGGTGACGGGGGTGGAGGAGGAGATGAGGGAGGAGATGGGAGGGGTGGAGGGAGAAGTTGGGATGAGGAGGGCCGGTGCAGGCCGAGGATGTTGCTCTGGTGGAGGTTGAGGAGAGCTTAGGTGATGATGGATCTGAGGGGGAGACTTATGATTCTTCTGATGAGGAGCCGAGTTTGAGGAGGTTGGTGGTGGAGGAGGGTTGATTGGATTGGGGGGGATGGCGGTTGATGAGTAGGAGGAGAAGGAGGAGGATGTTTAGCCACTTGCTCGCCGATGGAGGATAGATATGCCCTTGCCTGCCCCTTGACCAAGCCAAGAGTCCTCCCAAAATAATTTAGACCTACCATCCAGGATATCCCAAGAAATATGCTTCCAAATAAGTGACCTATAGCTAAGTAAGAAATTCCATACCATATAACCCTAAGGTGGGTTTGGAGTTCTAAATATCCCACATGTGTCATTATTCTGCAAGTATTTTTCTTAGAGAATATGGACCCATTTCAAGTGATAATCCTTATAAATCCTCCAAGAAACTTTTGCCCCAAGAGCCTTGTTGTGCCAAAGTTGATTTCTCAGGCCAACCCCTCTGAACTCCTTGGGCTTACAAATTTTGTTCCAAGAGATTAATACCAACTTCTTTTTCTCATCATTGCCTTACAACAAGAACTTTCTCATAAGTTGTATCAATTTTGAGTTCATCCTTGCTAAAAGTGAGAGGCAAGAAAGTAGATATATGTGAAGGGAAGAGATAACTGATCTCAACATGGTGAGTGTCCCTTCATAAGAGAGTCATTTACTTTTCCAAGAGACAGTTTGCTTTCCATATTTTCCTTAAGTGGATCCCATATTTTTGTGGACCTTAATCCTTTGTCCAAGGGTGACCTTAAATATATACATGGGAGTTTGCTTTCTTTGAATCCAACATACTATAGAATTTCAACTTTTGTCCTATGATCCATTAAGAATAAAAAATACCTTTGATTTTAACTGATTTATCTCCTGACTCAATCCTATCACATATTTCCTTAAAATATTTCTCAACTACAATGCTTCTCTTTTCTTCCCATCACCAAATAACATCATATCATCAACAAATTTTTGATGGGTCACTGTTGGTAGACCACTTGTGATTTTAAATCCTTTTATTAACCCTCTGTCTTAAGCAGACTTAATGGCTCTCTCCAATGCTTCAACCATGATAATAAAGAGGAAAGGAGATAAATGATCCCCTTTCCTTATCTCCTAAATAATTCAAACAAACATGTAGGCAATCCATTGATGAGAATTGAAAACCTCGAGCTTGACATGCAATAGAAAATCCAATTCTCTCATTATCTGTTGAAACCGAAGGGATCTAGATATTTTCATAAAAAACTCCAATCAATCTTGTCATGTGCCTTCTTAATATCTAGCGTAATGAGCATGCTTGGGGACTTGTTGCATTGAATAGAATGTATTGCTTCTTGAGTAAAACTAAATCCATCAATAATTGACCTTCTTGGAACAAACCTTGTCTGTTCCTCTGAAATTATATGAGGAAGAATGAGCTTTAATCTATTTGCCATGGCCTTTGACATGATTTCCTAGATAGTATTGCAAAGATAAATGGGTCTAAAATCATCTAAGCTCATTGTCATATCCTTCTTGGGAATGAGAGAAATGAAGGTATTATTGATCTCCCTAAAAAAATTACCTAAATTCCTAATTGCCTGAATGGCCCCAGTTAACTCCTTTACAAGAATATGCCAATATTTTTGGAAAAAACCAATAGGAAAACTATCTTGACTCGGGGCCTTACTTGGATGAAATTGAAATAGGGCTGCCTTAATTTCATCATTGGTGAATTTCCCTGTCAACATATATTTCTTCTCCTCAGTTACTAGGTTGGGAATGTTTTCAATGAAGTATTGTTAATTCTTCCAATCAAAACCCTCCCAATTATTTAGGATTCATGTGAAAAAGTGGACATAATACATAACAATTTCCTCTATATATCTATGAAGGTCCCATCATCTATCTTCTAGCTTTTGATTCTATTAACATCTCTTCTCTTCTTGGTTGAATTGAGAAAGAATTTTGAATTCGTGTCCCCTTCTACCAGCCAAGTCTCTCTAGATTTACGCCTCCAGAAATTTTCCTCCTTAGCCAATATATCCTCAGTTCTTGATAACAACTCCTCTTTGAGATATCTTTCCTGACCCATACTAGACTCCATTACTTGGTGATTCAGATTGTCCATTTCTTTTTATAAATCCTTTTTTGAAGCAAAAATCTCCTTGAAGTTCTCTTTGTTCCATTTGAGAATATTTTTCTTAATTTCTTTGAGCTTTGCTACAAAGCAGAAAAGTCTAGAGCTAGTGAATTGTTCTTCCAACCACCATTCCTCCATCAACTTGAACAAAATTATTGTCTCACATCCACATATTCTCAGACTTAAAGGACACCATACCGGTTTATTGTCTCCTATAATCATGAGTAGAATTAAAAAATGGTATAATCCAAAACAAGGCATTATGAATGCCTTGAGCCTAAAGGGGAAGGTAGAGATCCTCTTGGAAAAAAAACTCTAATTTTTTAGTTATGTTGTTGAATCCCATTCTTCTATTATTCCAGGTGAACACCCCTTACCTTGATTCAAATTCTAGCAAATTGTTTCTGTAGATCCAATCCTTGAAATCTAGTTGTGATTGACTAGCCCTATGAACACCCCCTCTTTTGTCAGCTGAACAGATAATATCATTTTAAAGTCTCCTCCAATAAATTTATGTGGACGAGGAAAGGCAAATAGAAAAAGATCTAATTCCTCCCATACTTCCCTCTTAGAGATGTTGGAAATAGGCCCATAAACATTAATCAATATAATATCTGACTATTGATGCTACCTCCAATCCAATTTTTACCATTAGCTATTTTGTCAAAAGAGACCCCTCAAGATCTCTAAAGAATAGTAAGTCCCCTAGAAGCACCTTCTAATTGAACCCATGTTGATTTCCAATTGCCAAGTTTTCAAAGAAACAAAGTCATTTCATCATTGGTTAGTTTTGTCTCTTGCAATAAGATTATATTTGCTTTTGAAGCAAAGATCCAATGCCTAACCACACACTATTTGTTAGGGGAATTTAAGCCCCTAATATTCCAAGTTAGGAGCATCATGGCCCCTAGGCAAGTGTTATTCTCTTCCCTGGTTTTAAAAGTGATCTTATTTTGGTTTGATCCTCTACATCTCCATCTTTAGATCTCAATTCAGATAGAGATTTCCTCCCCTTTCTTTTCACTGATGTAATTCCATAATCTATTTTGCATTTGCTAACCATGTTTTTAAGGATCCCCCCTTTAACTCCATCTTCCACTTCTTCTAGCACCGTAGGAATCTCTTCATTCCAAAATAGAGCATCCTACTCCACCTCTTCCAAATCATACAACTCCAAGATTTACCTTATCACCTTCTTCTTTTCTTTAATAGTATCTTCATTCTCCTATTCTATAGTTTGGGTTTAATGCCAAAAAATTCATTGACCGTTTCTAACTCAAAGCCCATTGAATTCATATCTTCTTCACAATTGTTTAGTAGACTACCCACTATGCCCTCAAAATTCATCCCTACTATTTCTAATTTCCCATCTTTTAGTATAGGGATAATGTCCCCATTAGCTAAGGTTTGTTGGCTGAGTTCATTTCGCTTAGTAGCGAATCTACCTTCTATTTCTTTTTGAATGGCCTCAACTTCATTTTTAACGATTGTTAATTCTTCTTCACTTAGTTTTTCAATATCTTTTGTCTAATTCTGATTTGTATTCCATTGGGTTCTCGAATATCCTTTCTTTCTCAGGGTTTGTAATCAATGACTCTATGTCTATCCATTCCCCTTCTTCCAAACCTAGATTGTTGAGTCCAATTATGAGTTTTGTTCTTCTACCTTAGTCCCATCCCATGGTTTGGGAGAAGGATATTTCATCCCAATGTCTAGATCAACCTCAAAATCCTTAGAACATCTCGTATGGAACCCATGCCCAAGGATATATTTACCTCACTTCTCATTCAAATCAATTTCTATTCTTTGTCTCCATTTTCCTTTTTTCACAATGATTTCTAGATTATCTAAGTATTTAAGATCGTTGTCTAAATCAACTAAGATTTTACTTGCACGCCTAGTTTTCCATAGATGAATTCTTCCTCTATCCTTATAAATGAACATAGGGCATCACCAATCATTGCTAGAGTCTCCAAACTCCAATATTCAGAAGGCAAATTTTTCATTTTTATCCATTTTCAGAATCCCTTAGGTTTATGGTTAATCAGATCAAAATTAGGCTCCCAATCTATTCGATACAAAATCCTTTATATAAAAATAAGTTTTCCATATAGGATTTCCTTCTTTAGAGATTTATCTATATAATCTATCAAGAAAAAACCATTTTCTAGGGTTTAGATGCTTACTTGGCCTTTGAATTATGTTGACCACCACTCCACAATATCCTCCCATTGTCTATTTTCTCCCATCCATTTCACAAAGAGTCCGCCTTCTCCAAGATGTCCCCACACGAGCCTTAAAGTTTTCGCAGGGATAACCATAGATCTAATTTTTTTATTATTTGGAGGGAACCATCCTTTCTCTTTGGTTTCTAGTGCCCCCCAATTAGATCCTGCTTCTTTTTTCTCTGCTTAATTAGTTTGAATCCTTGATTGAAAACTCTAACTAGAAATAATTCCCTACCACCATTTGGTCTATTATCTTTGATTGGTCTCTTCTCAAATTTGTGGGTAAATCTCCCCGATCCTTGGCTAGGCTGATTGTTGTTATGAAATCCTTTGCTTTGTCGAAGACCTCTATTGTGTGTGTTCTGATACTACCCATTCACCCGTTGACCGCTTGCCTGAGACTACTTCGATCCAAGTTGGATTAAATTTTCCACTGTAGCAAATTTTGGTATCTTTGAAAATTCATGCATGTGCTTTTCGCAAAATATTCTGCCTTTTGCCTTTTCATCTCCTACCTTTTTTCGCTCCATCTCACCTTTTATATGTAACAGTTTTTTTAATCTATATGTTTAAAATGTATTTATAAACTTAAATATATTTTTATTATATGAAATTAGATAATTTAGTATTCAAATTTATTTCATTTAATTTATAAGATTTTTTTATATTTTAGTGATAATTTAAATATGTATAATTATATGTAACATTTATTTTAATCTTTATCTTAAAAATATATTTATAAACATAAATATATTTATATTACATAAAATTGGATAATTTATCATTCAAATTGATTTCATTTAATTTATACTTATAAATTTATTTAAATATTCAAATAAATTTAATTCAACGGTGAATAATAATATTTATTAACTAGTATAAATATCTCAAATAAATCTATCTAAAAATATTATAAAGCATAGTTCAAAACTGTTGTATTTAGTAAAAAAATGATTATTTTATTTAAGTTTGAATAAAATTGGATAGATTAAAAATTAAATAAATTATTATGTTATTTGTCATAGCTACACTCATTAGTATATTACTTTCAAAGTATTATTCACCTACTCCAAAATAATTATAACCAACTCATCTATCAATTAAATTATAAATTCTTTACCTATCATTGTATGGATTAACATTAATATTATTATAAATATAATTATATAAACATTTTTCATTAAATTAGGATTAAAATTGTAAAAAGCGTATATTTTAGAAATATTAATATATTATATTATGATTATTGATACTGTCTTATTAAAGTAAAATTTACAAATGATATTACATTAATATAATAAAAAACTAAGTTTAAGATTAAATTTAATGCTTTTTTTAAATCTGCAAAGGGTCATAGCTAATGCTTTATATTAATATTGAAAAAGCTTTTTTTATTAAAAAACATTAGAAAAGTATAAGAATTTTGAAACTAAAGCTAGAGACCAAACCAGGTTGATCCTCTAGGATTCTCAGTCGAATGCCAAAGTTTTAGAGAGACATTTTTGAGTTTTTACAGAAATCTTGAAAGCCCTAACCACCATCCTAAAATGCTAGAGAAAATAAATCAGAACTTGAAACACTTGGATTATGGAGCATGAGATGAGGAGGGATTAAAATGCCCACAAATTGAACCTAAGGAAGGAAACTCCATTCCTTGTCCCGAAGGAGCCAAGTTGCAAATCGTAGGAACCTCTTTAATGAACTAGACTGGAGGAGTGCGGGAGAAGCTAATAAAAACTTAAGGAGGCTCTAGACCTAATTCTTCAACTATCTCTTCAAGCTCAGCTGCCCAAGAATTAATCTTTTCTTCAGAGACAATTAGAGGAACATCATCATCTTCTAGGTATTTATTAACCCATCCTCTATCATTAATCTTAGTATAACATAAAAGATTCCATAGGAAGTTTGCATTTTCCTCAATCCTGAATTTTCTCCCCTAGAATAGCTTCTCATCCTTCATGTAGAGAATGCAAAAATGAGAAGGAGGTTTCCCATTTCTTATCATTACCACGTAGTCCATTGGTAGAGGAATTGTCAAATTCTAATCAATATTTCTCATTACCCTACTAAGGTCCCCCAACAAGCTTGCCTTGAAGACTTTCCTATATAGGGTCTCTATCTTTTCCTTGGAGAGACCCATGTAAAGGAGTGTTTCCACAAAGAACACCAAGATCTCCATGTTAACTCTATATTTGTGATCGATCCTCAAACATTGTTCTCCCATAATCCTTTTAATTGCCCTAATAATAACTGGATTATCCAAATTCAACACTTCCTGTAGACACCTATCCTTAATTTCTCCCAAAAATGCCAATTTCCTTTTAGAGGCTACCAAATGGATAGGGGAGTCAATCTCACTTTTTGCTCAATAAGGGCACAATACAGACAATCTACAACTAACTTCAATGCTTTTGAAAAAAATATGTTTAAATGAATAAGGAGAAAAGCTAATGAGATTAGCTTGCAAAGGAAGCCACATCCATCTTAACTCCAAACCTAAAAAAAAGATTGCCTACTTGACTGAAGTTTGAAACCTTGGCTCCAAAAACTTTCCTCTGCTAAAAATAGCAAGGCAAAAGACAAAAGTTAAACAACTCTTTTAGACTCGATCCAAAATTGACAAGGCTTCAATCCCAATGAAAATTATTTAAGGATCATATGGTGTCCTGAGGGGTCATATGGTATCATTAAGGGTCATATGTTGTCCTAAGGGGCCACACGTGTTAGAATACCATATGACTCCTTTATACACTATATTACCCCTTAGGAAATCATATTGTTGCAAGGGGTCATATGGTGTCCTAAGGGGTCATAAGGTATCCTAAGGGGTCATGTTGTGTAATTGGATGTTAAAAAGGGTCATATGGTGTCCTAAGGGGTCATATAGTGTCCTAAGGGGTCATATGATGTCTTGAGGGGTCATATAGTGTCCTAAGGTGTCATATGGTGTCTTAAGGGGCCACAGATGTGCTAGAACATTATATGAATCCTTAGGACATCATATTGTCCTAAGGGTTGATACAGTGTTTTAAAAGGTCATATGTTGTCCTAAGGGGTCGTGTCATGTACTAGGATATTAAAAGGGGTCATATGAAGTCCTGAGGAGTCATATGGCATCCTAAGGGGTCATATGGTATCATTAGGGGTCATATGGGGTTCTAAGGGGTCATATGGTGTCGTTAGGGGTCAATGGGATCCTAAGGGGCCACACATGTGTTAGAACACCATATGACCCCTTTAGACACCATATGACCCCTTAGGACATCATATTGTCCTAAAGGGTCATATGGTGTCCTAAGGGTTCATATGGTGTCTTAAGGTGTCATGTCATGTACTAGGATGTTAAAATAGATCATATAGTGTCCTAAGGGGTCATATAGTTACCTAGGGGGTCATATAGTTACCTAAGGGGTCATATGGTGTCCTAAGAGGTCATATGGTGTCCTAAGGGGTCATATGGTGTCATTAGGGATCATATGGTGTCCTAAGGGGTCATATGGCGTCGTTAGGGGTCATATGGGGTCCTAAGAGGGGACACATGTGTTAGAACACCATGTGAACCCTTAGGACACCATATGACCCATTAGGACATCATGTGGTCCTAAGGGGTCATATGTGGTTGTAAGGGGCCACACACGTGTTAGAACACCATATAACCCCTTAGGGTGTCATATGGTGTTCTAGGGGGTCATGTCGTACATACTAGGATGTTGAAAAGGGTCATATGGTGTCCTGAGGGGTCATATGGAGTCCACAGGGGCCACACATTTGTTATAAACACCATATGACCCCTTAAGACACCACATGACCCCTTAGGACATCATATTTTCCTAAGGGGTCATATGGTGTCCTAAGGGGTCATGTCGTACATACCAGGATGTTAACAATTATATGATGTCTTGAGGGATCATATGAGGTCCTAAGGGGCCACACATGTGTTAGAACACCATATGACCCCTTAGGATACCATATGACCCTTTAGGACATCATATTATCCTAAGGAGTCATATGGTGTCCTAAGGGGTCATGTTGTGTACTAGGATGTTAAAAGGGGTCATATGGTGTCCTATGGGGTAAGTAGAGAGGTGGAGGGAAGGAGGGAGGGATGTATGAATAGAGAGAGAGAAAGAGGGGAGATAGTGATAAGTTTAGAGGGGGCAAATAGATAAAGAGAGGTGGAGAGGGAAGGAGATAGAGGTAGGTGAGATATACAAAAGTGGAGGGGAGAATTGGAGTGAGGGATAGAAGGAGAGTTATTCAAAGAAAGGAGGGAAGGAGAGGTACTCTTTACTCCACCTCTCTGTCAATTACCCATTTATCTATACTCTCTATCTCACCTCTCCCTTTATGTATTTATCTCTTCACTCTCTATGGATATCTATCTTCCCTCCTGTTCTCTATATCTCCTCTCTCCCTCTCTCTACCTACATCTCTTTCCATCCCTATCTACTTTAATCTCCCATAATTCTCTACCTCCTTCCCTCTCTCTCTCTCTCTCTCTCTCTCTCTCTCTCTCTCTCTCTCTCTCTCTCTCTCCCCCTGTTTATCTCTCTCCCTCTCTCCTTCCATCTCCATACTCTCTCTTTGGCTACCTATATCTATCTCTCTCTCTCTCTCCCCTCGTTTATCTCTCTCCCTCTCTCCTTCCACCTCCATACTCTCTCTTTGGCTACCTATATCTATCTACCCAAGACCTTTCTTTAAATACATCTCCTCTCCCTCACTCCAAGTCTCTCCTCCACTTTTGTATATATCACCTATCTCTAGATCTCTCTTCTTCCCTCTCCACCTCTCTATATATTTTCCCCCTCTCAACTTATCACTATCTCACATCTTCCTCTCTCACTTTCTCTCTCTATATCTCCCTCCCTACAATACCTCTATTTTTATCTTTTCTTCTATCTACCAAACCTTCCCTTATCACTTCTATCAATCTCACTCTCTCCCCTCTCTCTCTCTCTATTACCTTTTTCTCAACCTACATCTCTCTGCCTCACTACCTATATCTATACCTCTCCCTCTTTTCATTTCTCTCTTCTTATCTATATCTACCTACCTTTTGCACTTCCCCCATAAAATAATTATATGAATACCTAGATAGATAGATAGATAGATAGAGAGAGAGAGGTGCACAGAGAAGGAGAGAGATATAGAGAGGTTAGATAGATAGAAGTGGAGGTTATATTGAGAGAGAGAGAGAGAGAGAGAGAGAGAGAGAGAGAGAGAGAGAGAGAGAGAGAGAGAGAGAGAGAGAATGTATGTCACATATTTAGAGAACACAAAGGAAATATAAAGAAGGGTAAGAGAGATAGGTTTAAATACTGGAGGAGATGAGAGAGCGAGATAGAGAGAGAGAGCTTAGTGATTATTGAAATTTGATTATGTTTGAGAAATTATAAGATCTAAATATTGGGGAGAGAGGAGAGAGCAAGATTGAGAGAGGTGAAGGGAGGGTGAGAGAGAAAGGAAAATAGATAGGTCTAGAGCTTAGGGGAGACACAAAGTGTGAGATAGAGAGATAGAAAGTGAATGATGATACAAGCCCACTGATTATTGAAATTTGACTAAGTTTGGAAAATTATAAGATCTCCCAAAATCTAGAATCTACATTATGACTCCTAGAGATTTGAAACCACTCTCAAACATCCTGACAAAATATATGTAAAATATAACTTAACTGTTATATTTTATGTATATATCCCACTGAAAAAATTAAGGGAATGCTAAATGAATTGCATACAAGTCCATGTTACTAATCTAACTTTATGTAAGCAAAACACGTACGTGTTTTTCTTACTGAACATAACATGTACGCGTTTTGGCTTGGATTCAGGCTCAGTTATACAAGCCTTAATGTGAACGCATTCATGTTAATAGTTTTTAGACATTTTTTTAGAGGGTGTGCACTTTTTTGCACACCATCTTGGTGCACTTACCCAGGATCTAATTTTTAGGAAGAGCATCACCATCCTTTAAAGACTTTGAGTCCTTATGTTTGAAGCTTGGAATAGAAGAGGGAATATATTCAATCCTCCTCAATGATTCTAGAGATGATACCATTCCTAACTTCTTCATTGGCACTGATTGAGAACCTTTCACATGTTTCTGATCTAGTAATCTTAGAGACCTTTGATGATTTTGAATTTGATTCACTGCCCGACTTCTCTTTTTGCTTGTTTAAACTACCCATTGGTCTCCCTCTTTTGGCTTTCTGCGGGGTAGAAAACTCACCTAACCCCCTCAATTCATTCACTTTAGGTTGAGGGACTATCCTTTTGATAGGTTAAAGATGTTTCTTTGTCAAGAATATCTAGGATTTACTTAGACTTCCTCAACCTTTTTGTAGCGTCCTAAAATTGCGACACTTGCAATTTCGACTGCATTTGGGTCTTCACGATGGCGATGCAACACGGAACCTGAATGGAGACCCCAAAACTTGTTCATGACATCAAAAACTGCATTTCTCAGCACCCTGGCCTGATCCTCCTTGCACCCTACTGTCCCTGGAGGTAGGACCATGGCGCCCAGCGCCCTGGTCCTTCTGGACTAGGGCGCCCAGTGCCCTGGTCCCCCAGGACCATGGTGCCCAGCGCCCTGGTCCCTGGCCCTATTTTTTGGGGCCGGTCTCTTTTGGGTCTCGGATCTTTAAGTTTGCAAATTGGAAAATAATATTTCCTGGTCGGCCTAAGGTCGGGAAAATCAGTCTATCAGCCCTAATTGACAAGTATATAAACTACATTTCCTCTCTCAAAAAGAAAAGGAGGACATATGTGAGCAAGGCGCGAAAGCGATATTCAAACATTCAAGCATTCAAGCATTCCTTCAAGCAATTGAGCATTCTAAGTCTCCATTCAAGGCTAGGTGTTGCATTCAAGACAAGGATTCAACCATTGAAGAGGAGATCACATACAACATACAACATACTGCATACATTACACCTTCGCATGTAAGAATACAAACATTCTTACAACAAGGTATCAGTACTTGTTTACATTACAAACATTTACATTTACAACATTCTCATTTCTTGGTTAATTCCAAAACCAGGGTTTGACCTAAAGGCAAACCCCTCATCCCTAACCCCCCAATCGTCCTCTCTTTTCTGTGTGTAGGTTGCAGGTACGTGACTGTAATTGAAGATCTGGAATCCTTGTGTAGAGACGAACAGATCCACCTTCGTTTCACAGATTTTTCGGAGGACCGTGTGCACGCCGGGCGCCATCGTCCCGTCAACTTTCGCTCAAATTTGCAGAACAGCACCGTCTCGACATTTTACTGCTAATTCCAGGTCTGCAGCTTCATCCCATATCCCTATCTCTGTTTATAAGCGAATATTTCCTACTTTACATGCATTCCTAGTTCAATCTTTCTATCTACATTCTTTACAAAAGAGGGTATCCTTGATGTCTTAACCCTTGAAACTCATTTAGAATCCAATCTTGCATTGCGTGGGATTGGATCTTGTGGGTTTCAACCCCTCTTTTGAATGTAAAGTCTTTCCCAAGTGAAAACCATCAACCCTAGTGACCCTCCCTTCTCTCTCTTCGGAGTTGGGGAGGGGAGAACGACTAGTGTTCGATTTTTCCGCTTTACACTTTTTATGAATGTTTGACCGAATGTTTGTCCTTGAAGTTTTTCTTTCTACATCCTCTATCTGAGGCAATCTCCATTTCTTTAAGAGATCTATTTTTAGGCCTTGAATACCAATATTTAAGGAAAAGTCTCTGCTTCTTCAAAGACAAAATTCTTTTACCATCACAAGCCCCTTCTTTTCTCAAGTCATTACTTTCTTGCCTTTAGACTCAATCATCTCTTGTTCTTTGCAAACTCCTCCCAAGATTAAAAGATAAATTTGTTTCTTAAGTAGATTTCCTCGCTTCTTTTCCAGGAAACCCTCTCCAACCTTGAAACCAAATACCCTCCAAAGAAGTTTCCTCTAGTATAACTTTGATGGAATTGGGGAATAAGAATGTAGCCAGGCCTCTTCACTACTGATCTTACAAAAGAATAACTTGTTATTCCATCCCACTATTTGAATTTGAATAGGTAGATTTTCATTTGATAATTCTAAGTCGGTAGCTTCTACTATCTGAATATGAAGATTTTGATCTTTTTTCCCTTTGTCTTCCCCTAACAGTTGATTTGCAATCTCCTTTAAGAGTCTATCTCAAAACTTCCTCATACCAAGATTAGACAAAAGCCTCTAAGATTTCAAGGAAACATTCTCCTAAGGAATCTCAAAGCTCCTTGAAATCAGCTAAGAAGATGCTATGGGAGAACTAGGAGATGAAGTTTTAGGGAAGAATTCTAAAACTTAAAACCTATCCTCCATGAATTGACAAGGATTGAGATGGAGTTAATAATTGGGTCTGATTTTGAGTGGACTAAACTACTAGAAATTTTGATGTCTAGGCATGAAGAAGAAAGATGATCAGGTAAATAAAAAATAGCACAAACTAAACAAATTTTGGGATATCCACCATTTTTTGAATTTATCTGCAAAGAGGAAGGGAAATCTCTAGCTGCATCCATTAGAAAACATAATCTGACTAGGAGTTTCAAATTATAAAAAAAGATCAGATCTTTTTTGATGAATATTCCTATTTTATTACTAATTGCCTCTAGAATCTCAATCTCCCAGTATTCAAGTGGAAGGCTATGGAGTTGAATCCAAATGGAGATTTAATAGAGGTTGAAAAGGGGTTAAAATTAGAATGCCAAATTTTCATATGAAGACTTGAGCAATTATAAAACCAGGAATTGGTTCTATAAACTACAAGTCTATGTTCTTTTGATTCGAAAAGTGACACAAAAAAGCCATTCCCTTGATCTATTTAAAATACCTCCGAGACTCCACTCCAATTCTCTAATAATCATTTAAATAAACTTTTTTTATAAATAGAAGTTTTCCAAAACTTACAAATTAGTGCTCGTTGGTGAAAGTCTTGAGTCTGAGGGGAGAGGGAAGATTCTAATATAAAATGCTAAAATATTTACTCTTTTCCTCATTCCCAACCTAAGTCCTTTTCCTTTTTTGAAATTAGCTGAATCCATATGGGCTTTAGCATAAGAGCAATTATCCTCCTCTTCTTCTCTATGTTTTGTGATTTCTTTTGTTGAAGGGAAAGACTATTTTTATACTGCTTTCTTTGATGCTTGTTCCCTAAAGGAACCAAAAAACTTAGGAGCCCATACCTTATGATTATGAGGTTTCCATAAATGATTTTATTTGGGGAAACTCTTTCCAAATCTTGAGCCCATGGTGCTTCCCCAATCCCCTGATCCGTGTTGAGGGAAAGATAGAGACTTATGAGAAAGTGGAACGTTGTTAGGGAAGGATGGACGAAAGGAAAAACTTCTAGATCTCTCTTTCCTACTAGAATTAGAATTAGGGGGAAAACAGGCATTTAATAGTGTCTTTGAAAAGGGCTTATTCTTCCACCCATGTATCGACCTCATAGCTCATTTCTTCTCTTAAAGATATCTCCGTGTTCAACCGACCAAGCCTTCTTTCGCAAGGGAGGATTCACTGGAATCCCAGAAGGTTAGAGAGGGAAGATTGGTATATTGTTTGAAAACGATGCTGAGTTTTTCCCTAGAAAGGATCGTTGATATGAACTCCTTCTAACTTTTCTTTCTCCCTACCACAACGTAATATTTTCATACTGCTTTGGAGTTCTTCTTTCATAAGATTGTCTTTGATGATATTTTGGACGAAAAAAGAGTTGGTGTTCTTGACCAAACTAACTGAAATCCTTCCTAGAACCCTGAGAATGCCCCACAAATCTCTAGCCATCTCTGCTCTGATCCGATCTCCATGCTTTGCTCTGAGATTCCATATCTAACCTAATTTATTACACACTAGAATCCAGATTATGAATAAAAAACCCTAAATTTCTTCCTCTATAACTTAAAATGATCTTTCATCAAATTTATTGTTATAATTCTAATTACATTACATAGTTTTACATTTACAACAACTATTTTTTTTTATAATATTTATCTTTATTACAATACTATGAGGCAAGTACTCCCACTAAGTGGCATTTGTTATTCATTGTATTTTTCATCCAATGAAAAGTAATCTTTTTCCACCTAGGATAAATATTTATTCTCCATTCTTGCCAATGTAAACATGTAAATTTGTTAATTAATGTTTTAATAAAATAATTTATGGGGGTTACTATTGACTAAATAGTTTGAAATCTTATTAGAACCTTCAATTTACCCATTATTCAATGACAACACTTGATAACTTGAATTTTAATAATCATACCATTTATATGAAAATTTATTTCAAGACATGAACTTTAAAATAGTTAAAGATAACTATGTAAAATCATGTGGACACAAATAATGACTGTAGACACTAATTCTTCTATTTATCTTTTCAAATGAATATATTTAATAATTTTTTAATTATTAAAATCTTCCTCTATTTTCAACTTGCTAATTTGGTATTTATGAGAAGTAATTAAAGATTTTATTATTTATTTTCATAATATCTTCTCATTCGCTTTCTTCTATCTCAATCAGGTATGTTCATCTAACCAAAAATCTTTTCAATCTTAGTCATCCAATCAATCTCAATTTTTTAAATAATTTGCTATCATATTGTCATCATCTTGCTTTCAAATACACTTGCTTTGTAGGTGAGAGCTACAATAAATTTGAAGGAGAAATAAAGATAATGGAGATTTTTGCAATATTGGTTTGCTTTTGTTTTGAATCTTGCCTTTCATTCTTTTGTTGAATGTATTTGGACTTACTTTCATTGCAATTTAGCTTTTGTGGCTAGCTAATTTAATTGCTTTGATGTATTCCTAAATTCCTAGTTACAATGACAAGTGTCTAAACTATTTATAGTTAATTAATTTTTCTTATTTTAAAATTTATATAAAATTTAATGTCAAATATTATCATTTATATAAAATTTAATGTCAAATATTATTAACCCTGCTTCACTCATTAAACATATAATAAGTACTATACTAATAACAATTATTTATAAATATTATTTGATTAATTTTTTCTATGTATAAATTTTATATGTCAAATCTTATCAAACATCCTTTGTTAATTGTATATATATTATATTTATGAAACATAAGAAATATTGAGATATTTATTAATAATTTTTTTATATTTCTTAAAATTTTATTTTAAACATTATTTATATTATAATTATAATACTAACAATTATTATCTAATTATACTTATAATATAAAAATAATATTATATTAATAAATCTTATTGATCTAAGTTCCATACCAATTCAATTTTAAATTTGTACAACATTAAATAGATAAATTCTTAAATATATTATAACGATATAAACTAATCATTATATATTATATAAAAATTATCTACATCAAAGAAATAAATATTCTTATTTATATCAAATATGTTTTATTCCTCTGCAACAAGAAACAGCAAAATTCCAAATATAAAATGAAAAAGATGTTATTTTCCAAGTTGACAGGAATTATCTACTGACAACAATAGTCTAAATCTGAAAAAAAACAGCATTCTGTGAAAAAGGACTATAAAATCAGATAAAAGTTGATGAAATACCGCCGTCCTCGTGAAGTACCGACTGAAAAGCTGGCGAACAGCGGGGAGGAACAGCTATTGGCGGTATAAACTCAAGTCAAACAGAAATGGAGTGCGCCACCTGTGATACGGGCAAAGCGGGCCTCACGAGTATCCACTATTTTGGGAGGGCATGGTTGAACTGATGTCGTGGACCCTCAGGGCCTGAAAACGGGGTCTCCAAGTCCATCTCATAAGGTGACCATTTCATATTTAAATCCTACCAATACAAAACAGCGGTAATCTCTGCATATGATTGCCAAGCATATCATTCGAAATGGCACATTCTATACCAATGCAAAGCTTGTCCAGGGAATTCACTTCCTTCAAAAATAGGCGTCATTCCAGGTTTTTTTCCATTTTTTTTAGCACTTCTTGCAGTATTTTTTGATTTTAGTTCTCATCAATAACTGCTGGAAAATCGCTTGAATTTTCAAATCTGTTTTGACAAGTAGAGCGTGCCATGCTTACCAAAATGAGATTCAGAAAACGATGCTGTTAGACGAAAATTTGGGATAAATAAATGCTAAATTTTGAAAGGCTCTGTATCTCTTTGTGTGATCGTAGAAAGCCTACCATAGATCAAGTTGACAACAAGGATCAATACGGATTGATGTACTCCGAATAACATCAATCTTTACTCGTTTAATCTTTGCATCATCATTCCCCATTATTGCCAGGCACAAGTGTGCAGATCATTTGTATTGGTTCGACGGTGCAATAAAGCCAGATGAGTGCAAGAGCATTTAAAGGCCCTCGTTTGGTCTCTTGCCGTAGGATTGCTTTTACGAGTAAAATTACTTAAGGACACTCGCGAATTTTAGGTTTTCCTTACAATAGTTGGGCCAGCTTTCCACTATTTGATACATCAACTTAAACTCGGTCGAAGTGTGACAGTATCATTGTTGCTGTGCTCAGGCTTTGTTTAGCCACGGGCCTAATTAATCGGGGTCGGACAGCGGCCTCATAGCTTTAAATCGTTAATGTTTATTATATCAAAACGATCAGATTATAGGAAATCACCTTTGGATTTTTGTGCCTAAAGAAAAGATGAATGAACTGACTTCAGTCAAATTCCATTTGATTTGTCTTAACATAGCGCACTGTCTATTATTTTAGAACTGGCTATTTCTGGTCTTCTAAGTTTGTATGTTGTTCGTTCTACACTGATCTCAATCAAAAGACCTGAGTGATTAAGTACTAAACAGATTCCCCAAAAATATCAGGGTTTGATACTTATTATCTTAAAACAAGTCACTGCAGGGATTTATTCAGAAATATTTTAAACAGATCAATTAAGGATTGCTCTGTGTTGATCCTCATCTTTTCTTTATAAATTACTGTAAATAACTTGATTTGATTAAACTATTCCATAAGTTACAGAATGTCATAATCCTTGAAGACAGTTACATGGTTCTTGAATAAGATCAGATGAGTTAGGTAGTTCTATCATATTTAGTTTTCCAATAGATTAACAGAAATTCCTCACAGATCCAATTTATTGGAGAAAAGAGCATCTTCAATTGATCAAGCAGCAGGAAGAGGCTAAGATGAATTCTGAATTGTCTTCAGTCTGCAAACAGTCTAAGTAATAAAAGTATCAATTTTGACTAAATTATTTAGGTTATTAAAATTTCTGCTGTGTTCTTTTTGATAGGATATAATACAAATCAAGAAAAATGATTGAAATGTGATATGTCTCCCGTAACATCACCATTGAAATGGTTTCTATAATAGATCACAGGAAGAACGAAATGGTCCTCACTTGGTAAAATGTTCTTCATTTTCAAGATACAATATTATTCGGTGAGCATGTTATGGAACTACATGCAATTTTTAAAGGTCAGACATAGTTGAACAAGTTTTACAGAATTGATGTCATGTTCTCCAGGCTTGATATGATTTTCTCCTTTTGAATTGGTACACTATTGTTTGAAGTGGCATGAAAGAATGTATTGGTATATCCAATGCAAAGGAAAGATTCAGGGGTGCCTACTAAGGGAAGATTCAAGAGTCTGCACAATCCAATAGTGAACCATGACTTTGGTTTAATACAGTACCAAGCTCTTGATATTTATCTTGGTTATTGATGGCTAAGTGACACAGTCCACAAAATCTTGACCCTGTTCTCTTGAGTTAGATTTCCTTCCCCTTTTCATGGTAAGTAATGGGATCGGAATAGGTTTGATTTCAAGATGCCTATGCTAGAAGAAAGGGCACTGATCCTTGCCTACATATTTTGTTGTCTGAAGCCTCAACTAATTTACTTCTCTGAACTTTAATCATTTATTCTGCAGCTAGATCACAACAATCTTGCTGTGTAATGTCCCCTCTTACGAACACTAAAATATATTATCTAAATTGAAACATATTTAGTAATTGAACAATCAAGAGGAATAATAAATTGTTAGATGACTGAGATTGATTATAACTTCCTTAAGTTTCTGATATAAAATCTGATTACAATCCTTTGGTCCCTGCGGAAATGGTAGACGTTGTCTCTGATAATTAATCCCTTAATTTCCCGTGTCTATGGTGTACAGGGGGAGGAATCACCACCTTTAATGGTCTTCTTAGCAATCTGCTATGAATCGAATAAATAACCAAATATACTCTCCAATAATCTGCATTAATGACCCTTGCACTATTTCTTCTTTAAGATCCTCTCACATTGACTCTGATGTAGTTATCAGATCCAGGAACCGGCCTCCCCAAAATTTCCTCAATGCAACACAACTGTAACTGGTCAACAAGGATGTATATTTGTATATGAGATAATTGATCTGCTCTTATATAAGAATGGATAGATTCTGAATCGTATCCTTATAATTCTAATCAAGGATCTGATTGTATATGAAGACAACAAGATCTTTTGTCTCTGCTCGCTTTTTCTTAATATGAGCTTTATAATCCTGCGGTTTGTTTGACGTCTTTCCTGATTAATAGGCTTCATGTGTGTGTCCTTAGCCTTGCAGATGATGGAACCTATACCATCCCCTCTTGGCCTTTCAAAGGCTCCTATGGGCACTACTTGGTCTGAGTTCCGATATTCCCAAAATAACCAAAATCTTGGCCCCCTACCTTGGATAAATTATGAACCTCCTCAAATAGTCATTAAGGGGACATGATGTGAGGAGTTGTATCTCTTCCGATGTCTCTTTCAAACATCTTAACTAATCTTATCATTAATCGCTGGCTTGTAACTCTTCACTTCGAAATTATGAAACACATCTCTTCACACTCCGATCACATCCTTTCAATGTTTAGCAAATCACATCTTATGCGACTATAACTAAATTGCCATTCATTGATTGCTTGATAACTAGAATGAATCAATGCTGATAACAATAATATATCGCTGTTTCCAGTGTTGTTTACTAATGAATTATTTCCAAGTGCCGCTCCCCTTCAACAAGATGCACCCTTCACAAACTTTATCAACTTATTAATGACTGTTCATAGTTTTTGTATCGCGCCTTTGCCTTTATTAATTGCTGCTTTATTGTTTTCAATTGCTTAACAATGGTTAATGCTTTCTTTTTATTAATCACTGCCAAAACTTGTGGCTTATACTATACATGTCGCTGATTAATATAAACAAATTAAATCTTACTTAGCCACTTCTTTCCTGATTATTGTTTATAATTAATATAAACAATTCTAATCGCTACTTTAATGATATACATAATTACTGATTCCCTCATCAAGTCCTTTCTTTGATTAATCTAGAATCTCCATCTTATGAAGTTGCTTCTAATATGTTGGTAGTCGGCCAGATTGCTTTATGTGATTTCATCCTTAATATTATAATAGCTCACCACCCTCCTTTATCAATTTTTGTCTTGTTGCCATGCTCCTCCAGCATCATAGTGGTTATGTGACGAATGCTGCATACGTGGAATACATAGTATGGATTGTTGCATACAAATCCTTATCAACTACATACATGGATCGTTTTATGCAAATACTCTTGTGGATTGCTGCATATAATCTTCAATCACTTCTTCTTTAGAATACCTCTGCACTTTGTTATCCTTTCTAGTAGTCACTCACTTCTTAATCACTGATGATTAATATCATTTTGGAGATGTTTTTAATGAAATCACTGATGCTCTTTAGTTCCCTTTATTACTTCAATGCATAATTACTGTATTTGCTGTATGACCAATGGCTGCTTTTGTATTTGCCTTATCATTGTTCTCCATGATGTCCACATTTATGTGCATTATTAATGTTGTTCTTCCTTTGAAATGAGTCACTGCTCTTTCCTTGTCTTTGTAAAGATAATACAAGGAGCTTTATTTTAATTGTTTGGTTCTAGAGATTTAGCATTTGGATAGGGACATCACAGTCTATCCCTCTTGAATTTGCTTGTCCTCAAGCAATTTTTCTCCTCCTTGTCTTCTTTCTTGGATGAACCTGCTCATAGATTAGTAGTACCAAACATGCAATCATATAAATCAACGTAATGATAAATATTGGAAAGATTACTACTTAGTTTCTATTGCATACATTGCAACTTGGAGGGACTGGCTTCCTTGAGCCCTTTTACCCACTTGAGAGGGACTGGCTTCCTTGAGCCATTTTGCCCAAACTTGAGAGGGACTGGCTTCCTTTAGCTATTTTGTCCAAACTTGAGAGGGACTGGCTTCCTTGAGCCATTTTGTCCAAACTTGAGAGGGATTGGCTTCCTTGAGCCATTTTCGTCCAACTAGGGAGGCACTGGCTTTCTTGAGCCATTCTGTCCACTTGAGAGGGACTGGTTTCCTTAAGCCACGTTACCCAATCTTGAGAGGAACTGACTTCTTTGAGCCATAATTGCCCTACATTTCTTTATACTTGGAAGTAATGGAGACTTCCTTTGAGCCATTTCTACACCAAGCCTAAGAGACTTACTTGCTCTGCTTGGCGGCTTAGGTCAGTCTTTATGCCATTCTCATTCCCTTCTTTGGAAAAAGATGGGAAGCCTATTTTGAGCCATTTCTACACCAAGCTTAAGAGTGGTTGTTCTCTACAACCCTCTTACTCCACTTGGCGGCTCATGTTTTCTGTCCACATTCTCACTTCCCTATCTACTCTTTGGGAAGGAATAGGGCCTTTATTGAGCCATTCCTACACCAAGTATCTACTTGGAGGCCCTTAGCTTAACCTCCATTCTCACTTCCCTCTTTCTTGGTCGTTGTAATCACATTATTTACCTCTTTAAGGTAAGCCCCTTTAAGGTTCTAAATGTTCGAGGATGGACTTTTTCGTGAGTCATTCATCCTGATCATTCTAACTTTTACTCATATGCATTATTAACGCTTATGTAATTCAATTAATGATCTATACATTCTTAAACATAGCTGTCTTTGATGTAACCTTTGGTAAATACGCTTATGATGATCTTCCAATCTGCAACTAGCTCCAATCGCTCTTCCAAGTTTGATGATTAATTTTGCAATTAATTCATTGCCACGGTTGCTATGTCTGATAGAATCAATGATGTCTGTAAATCTGAAAGTGCTGCTTCTGATTTATCTTTTACCCTGCAGGATGGGAGGATCATGCTCTGATACCACTATAGAAGCTTCTCTTTTACAAAGCATATTTCAAATGAGACCCAAGCTGCTCTTTTACAACCACTACAGAAGCTTCTAGACATCTTTAGGTTTTCCCTCTCTTTTTTAATTTAAATTTAAATTGAGGAAATTAATAAGGTGACTTTATTAAAATCTCACTTGAATAACTATTAACATCATTTTATGGCTTTGTTAAATTAATTAAATGATATTACCTTCTAAATACGCTTTTGACGAACAATATTAATAGTCCCCCCTTCCTGAAATTGCTTGCCCTCAAGCAATTGTAGATTAGGATATTGTAGAATCTACTCTCCATCCCAAGTGGCATCCTCCACAGACAAGTCCCTCCTAATAAAGTACTCCTTCATTGTCTTCCTCCTCAACTTCCTCTCAATGACATCCAAAATCTCATAAGGAACCAAAACCAACCAACCTAACTAATCTAATGGTTGTAGCTCTGCTGAAGTAGTAATTTGCTTTCTTAGTGCCTTTGTGAGGCATGATACATGAAACACATTGTGTATCTTTTTACTCTCTGACAGCTCAAGCTCATAAGCCACTTCCCTCACTCTCCTGATTACCCTATAAGGGCCATAGAATCAAGTTTTCAACTTTTCTGCACCGCTTTTCTTCAGTGAAGACAGTTTGTATGGTTGTAACTGCAAAAATACCAAGTCTCCAACCTCAAAGCTATGCTCAATCCTATGTTTGTTTGCATAAATTTTCTTCTGGTTTTGAGCATTCTGTAAATTATCCTTAAGAGATTTAAGGATGTCTTGGCTCTCTTGGATCCTATCTTTGGCTTTGGGAGCCCTCCTATCACCAAAATCCAAATCCAAAAATGATGGAGCATCATAACTATACAACACCTTGAATGGAGACATCCCTATCAACATATGATAGGTAGTGTTATAGCAATGTTCTCCTAAATGCATCCATCTAATCCAAGCTTTTTCCTGCCCTGCAATGTAGTTATGTAAATACCCATTTATTCACAATCTTTGCCTAACCATCTTTTTAAGGGTGATAACTAGTGCTAGGGGTTAACTTTGTGCCATCTAACTTGAATAGTTTATCCTAGAATGCACTAAGGAACCTACTACCCCTATCACTGACTATATTCTTTGGCAATTCATGGAGCCTGAACAACTCCTCAAAAAATAAATCTGCTACATATGGTGTTGTAAGATCCCCTATATAATCTTGCCCAAATTTTCACTTTTCTTAATGAGTAGTTTTGTCAAACACTTTTCTTGCTTATGGTAATTGATTGTTTAAAGTTTTTTTGTTTGTTTTCATTTTATCTTGTAGAGGTACCATTCAACTTTGCAATGCACTCGAACAAATAGATAATGGCAAGAAGGAAGTGTCTCTATTCATAAACCAAGATATGACAAGTTTTACACAATATTATCTGTTACGAGAGCAGAAATATAATGCATCAAAAAAATGAAATTCTGACCATGAGTTGACTGAAATAATATTGCACAGATCTTACATTCGATCTGAAAAGTTTTCTATTACAAAACCTGATTAGTACACGGACATGAACATCAGCGACTCCAAGAATACTATGTTCATTTCATACACAATTTCCAGTATTGAACAACATCAAATAGAATAATGAGTCGCACTTCCCAAGCACACAAATATTGATGAAGCTTTCACACAATATTTCAGTTCTAAAAATACATATTGCAGCACTCAGAAATGTACAATAGCTCCCTTTTCGATGCAAACCAAAGGTTTCCAAACACCTAGCAAATCTCATGCCACAATGACTTGCAATGGGAACTTGGTGTCCAAACCCACAAGAAAGCTTCAAACAAATAACCCACAGTTAAATAGAAGCTTCAATATCAACTCTTCCAATACCAAAATGCTCATCACCTTCAATAAATCTAGATTCATCCAACAAAAACCCTTGTTTCATAACATGGCGTCTAGGCTTAGCTTTCCTGGCAAAACTTTGATCACTACAACAAAATCTGAAATTTCTCTTTTCAAAGACTTCATTAATTTCATACCATAACCATTGAAATATCGATGCAAAATCTAAATGATTCTGCCAATCATTAGCTACGAGCAATCTTTCACCACAGAAATTGATCTTCTCAAGAGGGTTTTCATCCTCTAGAAGCTGAGATTGTCCTCCAAAAGCTGAGATAATCCTCTAGAAGTTGAAGCCTGAGATGAACCAAGTTTGATCTCTAGAACCACAAGGGTTTCAATATGAGAAATAGAATAAACTCAACATACCAAATGAGCTTAGAATTCCCCAATTTATAAGCTTTTTAGGGAAGTTTTGAGAAACTCTATTTAAAAAAAAAAATCACTTTGTTATTTTATTAAGCCTTTTAACTCGAAAAATTGATTTATTTTATTTTGAAAACATTTTTGGCATTGAAGGTCAATTTTAAGCCTCTCATTATTTAAATCTTTTCATACTCTTTCCAACGAGCTATAATATTGAGGTGCTTAATTAATTATTTCAATGAAAATGACAACCTTAGTAAAATTAATTAAATATTGCTCAATAATACACCCAATTAGCAACAATGGTCAAAATGCATTTGGAATTGAAATTTGATTGTGTGTGGGTGATTTTGATGATGAAAGATGCTAAATGGACCCAATTGTGTGACTTACTAAAAATAGACACTCCCTCCAAGAATCTTGGAGCCTAAATCAAAAGTCAGAAATAACATTTGAAAGTGTTGTGCAAATTCACTAAACCATTTGAGCTCACTAACAACATCAAATTACCCCTTTGATCATGTTGACACAAACCTAGAATGTTAGCGACAACTGCATTGCTAGAGACCTAAAAAATGGGGGCATTATAGGTGTCTTATACTCTGATGAAATTGCAAAGAAATGAGAAAATTGGTCAACTGGTCAACCACTACAAAAATTACAATCTCTACCCTGAAACTTTGGTAGTGTAGTTATGAAGTGCATTGATATACTTTCCCACTTTTTCTTTGGAATAGGTAGTGGCTGTAGAAGACTAGTAGGAAAAGTGTGCTCTGACTTAGTTTGTTGACAAGTCATGTGTTCCTTGACATAATGAAAAACATAATCCTTGAAGCCCTTCCAAGAGAACCTCTCTCTGACTTGCCTATAAGTCTTGAAGTAATTAGGATGTCGTGCCAAGGGTGTGTCATGGATGGCTATCAAAATCTTCTCCTTAAGCTTAGACTCAAGACCAAATATATTTTGTTCTTGTAGTAGATGAAATCATCTACCACCTTACATCTGTCATCTTGAATCTTCCCATCCATTATTTCACATGCAAAAGTATTTTTGGAATGTCAACCAAAAGGTGAGACTTTCGATCAGCGAAATTCTCTACTAAAAGCAAAGCAATGAGTTTCTAGGAAAGGGCATCAACAACAATGTTCTTCTTACCCTTAACATATTCTATATCAAAGTCATATGCCTAAATCTTACTAACCCATTTCTATTTCCTCTCATTACGATCCTTTTGCTCTAAAAGTATTTCAAGCTGTTATGATCAATGCTGACAACAAATTTCCAACCTACTAAGTATTGTCTAAATTTTTTTAAGGCATGCATGATGGCAAGCATTTCTTTGTCATATATGGAATAGAGCCTCTCTGCATCCATAAGTTTTCAACTCTCATAAGTGCTGGGGTTCCTATTCTGCATCAATATTGCCCCAATTCCTTTGCTTGATGCATCACATTCTAGTACTAATAAAGGGCTAGATGAAGTCCGATATTGCCAATATTGGACAAGTGCTCATCACCTCCTTGAGTTTATCAAATGCCCGCTTAACCTCGCCTATCCACTTGAAAGCTCCTTTCCTAATGAGATATGTTAGAGGTGCTCCAAGCTACGAAAACCCCTTAACAAACCTCCTATAGTAGTTGCATAGCCCAATGAAGCCTCATAACTCTATGACTATCCGTGGAGGCGGTCAATCAATGATTGCTTGAATCTTCTCTTGATGCACTTGAACTCCCTAAGCATTGATGATGTGACCCAAATAAAAAAATCTTTGTCATTCCAAATTACATTTGGAAGCCTTTTCATATAAAGACTTTGCCTCCATGATACCCAAGACCTCATCCAAGTGTTTCAAGTGATCCTCCAACAATTTGCTATTTATGAGTATGTCATCAAATAATACTAGCAAGAACTTCCACAACTGCTAATTAAATATGTGATTCGTGCAGGATTGAAAGTTGCAGGAGCATTGGAGAACCCAAAGGGCATAACCATAAACTCACAGTGCCCATGATGACGTTTGAAAGCAGTCTTGTGGATGTCTTGTTATTTAACTCTGATTTGGTGGTATCTAGATTTGAGATGTATCTCTAAAAAGTAAACTGCACCATGTAGCTCATTAATCTTGGGAATGTGGTATCTCATGTTGATCGTTTTCTTATTTAGGGCACAATAGTTAATGTGCATTCTCAGGTTCCCGTCCTTCTTCACCAAGACACAAAAGAAGCAAAGGGACTTGAACTAGGTTGGATGTGTCCCATATCTAATTATTCCTTGATGGGTTTTCAATTTCATCTTTGAACTTATTGGGGTACTTGTAAGGGGTAGTGATAGTTGCTTTAGATCCTTCCTCCAACTCAATTGTATTCTCAAATTCTTTGTCCAAAGGCCTCCTTGGAGGGATCTCATTGAAAACCAAACTTTGTTTATCCAAAACTATCTGAATGTCATCCTAATAGTGCTTAGGTTTGTCATTATAAACCTTAGAATATATCAAGCATTGGGTAGCCCAAGCAACATCACCATGTCTGAAAATGCTTTCCATCCTATTAACTAATACAATCTTGGGAGCACCATTGGACATTCCTCTTAAGACAATCTTTTTGCTATCAACCTTGAATTGGAACCCCATTGTTTGAAAGCTTTTAGAATATTTTTCAAGGGAGTGTAACTATTGAATGCCCAAAATAGCATTATTATCTCCAAGTCAACCATATAGAAGTCATCAGTAATTGTGTAGTTTCCTAGAGTGGTACTTAACTATGGGACCTTCTATAAGCATGCAATTTGATATCCATCTGCCACCATAACATTAAATCTCATGTTCCATAGTTTGAAGTCCTTTCCTAGCAATCTATGCAAAGTCTATGAAATTCTGATTAGCACCACTATCAATTAGCATTGTAATTCATTGCCCTTGTAATACTCCGCACTTTGAAAGAGTTGAGTTCTAGTGTATCCAACATAGTGGCAATAGTACCACCTTTCACCCCCTTAGGTGATGATCTATCATCTCCCAACTGCTCTCATCATTTGAATCACCGTGCTCACTGCCTTGAAGGTGTTCTAACTTCTCCTCTTCCTCATTATTAGAAACCACCTCAATATAATGTACCTTTCCCTTTTCAAGACATCTATGTCCTAGTTCCCATGGTTCCTTGCAACTAAAACACAATCTCTTTCTACACAACTCATTTTTAGCTTCATCATCTAATTTGTCCTTCTAAGGCCACTTCTTGTTAAAAGGCTTTTCATCCTTGCCAATTTGAAATGAAGATCCTTTGGACTGAAATTTATTCTTACCGGTAGCAAAACCCATGTCTCTAGCCTTCTCGATGGATTCTCGAAGAGTGTTAGGGCTAAGCGCTTTTATCCATCCCCTTAGAGGGTCCATCAATCTATCCATAAATAGCACAATCAATCTTCTTTCTGATATGTCAATAACTAACATGGATAGCCTCTTGAAATCAGTAATGTAATTGTCCACTTCGTTTCGACTGAGCTAACTCCTTCAAATGTAATTTAGGATCCTTCTTATCAAACCTGTCAATTAGTGTCTCAATAAACTCTGTATAAGATGTATTATGAGTGTGCCCCATTGTGATCATTCCATGATGCAACTATTCACGTGCAACTCCAAGGTGAATAGCAACACATTTTATAGCTTCTTCTTCAAGCATGGAGCTAAGTCGGAAGTAAGTATCTACCTTTCGAACCCATGCTTTTGTTGTAGTCTTATCAGATCCATCAAAGAAAAGAAGGCTAAGTTTTTGTTGACGTGTATTTTGTACACTATCAAACACAGAATAAAATACCCAAGGGTACCTTATCCTCTCTTGAGTAAAGCCTCTGATTGCTGAAGATATTGCGCAAAAGGATCAATCAGGATGACTCCAAGGTTCTTCGTTGTAGGATCTCTACGTGTGGACAAGCTCTTTGTGGTATGATGTGATTTGCTGGAATCACAAGGGGACTTACATTTGATGATTGAACGTCTGATCTGCTTTGCTGGAACACAGGATTTTCACTAGCTTAGATTTGAAAAAATGGAAAAAAGATGAGGGTAAGGAAAGAATCTAATCCTAATACTAAGAATGTAAGAGCAATGAATGATCTTTGATGAAATTCTAACTAGGTCTTGTTTTGACATCACAGGACCATCTCCACAAGGCTAGTGCGATCTTCGAAGGAAAGCTTTATGATGTTCAAATCATCACTGCAGGCATAGACACCATCACGCTGATGCATATCAATGAAGAAGCGATAATTGAAGTTAGGCTTAAGCTGAACGATTCCAGTTGACTACGCAAGGCAAGTCTGCAATCAACAAACTGCTAGTAGTATGGATATACGAATTTCACCATCAATCAAGCACATTTCTTCCACTCATCTAATAACATGAAATCAAATATGAGAAGTATAAAGACCATTCAAATTGTCGAATCGACCCATAAATTTCACCATTTCTTCAATGAAGTTACAAGTCTTTTACAACAACATCTTGGCAACAATCTTTGCCTTCTCTCTCTACTCTACTCTAATTGCTATTCTAATTATTTTCAACTCTCTAACTATTCTATTTTTGCCTTCTAACTGCTTCCTATATCCTTCTAACTGCCTTTACAAATGAAATGCCAGGGCTTATATAGTGCCCTCAATACAATTCGATGGCTTAGATCGATTTGAGATCAATGGCCAAGATTCAACAATGAAAACCCTAATTAGGGTTTGTTACAACCATTACATTACATTTAATGCTTGACCAATGATAAAATTGTATTGCTTGGACACATGTCCTCTCTGGAAAATTCCACCAATGAATAGCCGGGGTAGGTACATCGAAGTATGTGTCACCTCCCATGAGTTAGGTACATTGAATCTGGACATGCTGAGGTGGACCACACTAACTGGAGAAGTGATGACTAGGATGCCACCTCATTTGACACTTGGTTGATACTCAATTTGGTAACGTTGAGAAGTTAGCCTTAATTAATTCTTCTGGAACTATCTGCTTCTTCAACGAACCCTTTGCTTTGACTTCTTGTGTCCTTGATTTGCAGGATGATGATGTACCTCGCCTTGGAATGCTGGATTGGAAGAGGTTGCACTTATCCTGATGATGCTAGATCAAAGAAAGTCATCCTTGTCGATGCTAGGCTGGAGGAGGTCGCCCTTGTCCTTGCTTGATCGTCCTTGATGAGAACCTGCCGACTTGTAGATCCTCCGGGCTTGGGAGTCACCATCTTGATACCTACACAACATTTCAAAATTAGTAATATATCTTGAAATCTAAAAATTAAACTTTAAAAGGACGATTCAAGATTTTAATTAGGAAACTTCATGATAAATCTTGAGTTATCATTTCCTAATTAATCATGCAATACTTAGACTTTTCTTAAAAATGTCTGAAAAAAATCAAACCTTGAACAAGGGTGTCAAGATGATTTCGCCATACCTCCTCTTGAGAATTAACTCTAAGAAATGATGTAAAAAAATAGATGAATTTTGCTAGGCAAAGTGTAGATCAAAGCTCTCCCTTGGATAAAATGCACCTCCTTTAGCTTGGAAAAGAACTCCACCTTCCTCTTCAAAAATCTGGAAATTTGCCTTCAAATGTCTTCAAAAATCTGGAAATTATCCTCCAAACTAGCAAGAAATATGCCTCTCCAATAGCCTTCAAGATGAATTTCGCCCTCCACTAGCTTCTCCACACTTAGTAGAAATTCGCTCCACTTCTCTGGATTTCGCTCCTCAAATTGCTCTCCAATTTCGTACTTGAAAGGATGATTGAATGATTTGAATTGTGAAACAACACCCCCAATATATAGAGCGCTCACCTTCCACTTACCCCTGAGGCCGACCTAGCAAAATAGGCCAAAAAAATAAATAAAATTAAAAAGGAAGAGGCCGACTTAGCAAATAAAAGGTGAAATAATAAATAAAACCTCAAAAGGAGTAGGCCGACCTAGCAAATAATGCCTTGTGCGCTCAACTTTTAATTTTTTATTTCACAAAAATTAATTTTAAATGCCTTTATAATAGAAATTCGATTTTATTTTTTTGAGGCCCAAAATTAATTTATCAAATGCCAATTTAATTAATTTTTTCAAATATTCCAAAGTTAGCACATTTTGTTGAATTTCAAGGAATGTCAATGTTCAATTAATGCAAAAAATGAAGGATATCATCAATTTTGCCCTGGACCCTTGGTGAAGGCCAGGAGCGATTTTTCAATCTAGACCTTGCATATCTCCCTTTTTCGTCCAAAACTTCATCTAGGCATTTAAATGGTACTTTTAACTGGAGCTTCGAGTTTAATTTTATTTGATCTCTAGAAGGGAAGTGCTTTAGGACATTTTCGCCCTGGTCCCTTGGTGAGGGACAGGAGCGATTTTGCAATCATGAGCTCATTTATGCTTTGCTAACTTTCAAAATTATCTTCAATAGATCGATTACGTCCTCCTCCATTCATTCCAAACATGAAACTCGCTTTTCCTTTGCCAGAAACTTGTCTTGTAAGAAAATCGCTTTGGTTCTTTGTTGAGGGACAGGAGCTTCCTTTGAAAATCGCCCTGGTCCCTTGGTGAGGGACAGGAGCAATTTAGTCACTTAGGTTGATTCTCTCCTTTGTAGGCCACCCAAGTTATATCCAACGAGTAAAACATACTTCCCTTGACCTCTTCAAATCGCGAAATCACTTAAATCTTGCGAGGATAATGCAAAATTGGAATTCAAGCTCCGGTCCTTCAGTGAGGGACAGGAGCGATTTTTGTCCTTAAGGCCAAATCTCTTCACTTTTTACATCGAAATTTTTTTGCTAGGGAAGATATCATCCTTCTACAGGCCATGAACAAGAACCGAAGTCTAAACAAGGTCTAAAAATGTGTATATGAATAAAATCGCTCTGGTCCTTCAGAGAGGGACAGGAGCACTTTTACCTTTCTAGACAAAAAGTCCATCATTTCATCGTCTTTGATCAAGTCTGGATGCTCTATCACGTTCATTTTGTCCTCCATCATGCCTTTGATGTCTCAATTTGTCCAAACAAGGTCAGGAATGAATCCACTAAGCCTTTTCGCTCTGGACCCTTGGTGAGGGACAGGAGCGATTCACCTTGGACCCTTGGAGAGGGACAGGAGCGCTTTTCGCTCTGGATCCTCAGTGAAGGACAGGAGCGAAATTTGACTTTTTGAACTCTCTATCAGGATAATTTTTATGGAATATAACATTTAAGTATAAGTGACATTTACTTTAAGTTATATTCCATATATACTTTCAGGATGTTTGAGAGTGGTTTCAGACCTCCAGGAGTTATATTGCAAAATCTAGTTTTTTGAGGTTTTTCAGTTTCCAGACTTAGTCAAATTTCAGGATCAGGACATTCCAGACTTAGCCAAATTTCAGGATCAAGACTTCACTCAAGCCGGACTTGCTATCCATGTGATCCCCTTGGCGACACTCAAAATGCAAAGGCTAACTGACAAAACCCTAAAAAACTTAAAAAGACAAACCCTAAAAAGCAAAAAACCAAGGGTCCCCATTTGCAATGGGGCGATGTGTGAAAACGTTACAACAGTTTTCCAATCTTACTCCACAAATCATTGTTATGATCTCTATTCCCCTATTAGGAATAAGCTTCATTCTAAGATCCATATAATCTTGAAGAGATGTTTGGGCCTGCATCCACTCAGTCTTGTCTGAAATAATCTTGGAAATCACTTAATGAGGGCTCATTTCCAGCTTGTAGCTGGATTCTAGGTGGAAAGATTGGCATCAAAGGTCTAGAATTAGCTGTTTCAATATGTTGATTTTCTGCCCTGTTATTCACCGAATTGTCACCCTGACCATTATTTTGTCCATTGTTTCCACCATTGTTATTGTTGTTGTTGTTGATTGTGTTTTGAGCCAACATTTCCAACAACTATCCCATGCATTGATTTGTTGTATGCTGTTAAATAATAAAGTTATTTAGAAGGTCTCTTGTAGGGTCTCCTCCTGCACCTCTCTCACCCATATTCTCTTCTCTCTGCTCACTACCATTTATAATAGAGTTTGGATTGTTTGCACCACTACTTGATGATGAACCTTGGTGAACTCCCAATATACTGGAAATAGTTTCACCTTCTAGTACTTGAGTGGGCTGCCATTGTGGTCTCCATAGTTCTCTGTTATAATATCTCCATTCTCTTTCACTCATAAACACAAGTTGGCAGGAAACCAGATTTGATACCACTGGAATATCTTTGCTATGTTTATCTTGAATTTTAACCACAATAATATTTTTTGCTGTTATGTTTAAGATGTGCATGTTTAACATATTTGTTTTTTGTGTGTTTTCATTCATAGAACGCATTGACATTCATAAATAAACAATAGAGAAAGAGCACAAGATTTGTAATTCAATGCCAAGAGTGATAACAACAGACACAAATAATTTATTTATCTTTATTATTGAAATACTCAATATGAAGCTGATAATATTTCCTGAATTACATTACAATGGTCCCAAAATATACATATATGGAAAGGATTTGCTGAAAGCAAAAATAATTAGATTGCACCTTATTCTTTCCCACGCTCATCAACACTAACCCATAACAAGGAAGAATCGATGTACAAATATAGTGCCTTATTGCTTTCCCATGCACAATAGAAATGAACAACAGGAAGGGTTGATGCAATGATTTATGCCTGTATTTAGAGGCACTATGCATTTAGAAGAAAAAACATAGACCAAGCCACCCTTGGAACAAGCAAACTCCTTACATCTAGTGGGAAAAGATATCCATTCGAACCAAGAAGGGAATCTATGCCATGACAAGAGCTGTGCATCCAAGCAAGAAACAACGACAAATCATAATATTGTTCATGCCAATAAAGAGGAAGCCCGTGCCAAGTAAACCTCCACTCAAATAAGGAACCCACACTGATAAGGGAGGCCCACATGAGAATGTGAAGGTCCGTGCTCAAGGAATATTTCAAACCAATATTAATACGAAGCTATCCCTCCTTCAAGCCTCACATCCCAGCTGTCCACTCCATCTTTTTATTCTAATAGCTTAAGAAATGTCTCCAACTTGGCATCTACAACCAAAATACTGTTGCAATAAATTTAGAAACTCCAGCAAATTTGTCTCCATAGGAGAGTTTACAAATTTGATAAAAACCATTGAATGAGCATTGTGAAATACCTGAGTGATATCTCTAACTTTGGCTAGGGTAGATAGTCTCACTATTGAAACCAACAATCCCTTAGGGTTTCCGTCCTAGGGTTACAACTCCAAGAAGCTCATTAATATCAAATGAGTAAATAACCAAGCATATCTCAAATGAGGCCCAAGCTGCTCTTTTATAACCATCAAAGAAGCTTCTAGACACCTTTTAGGTTTTCCCTCTCTTTTTTAATTTAAATTTGAGCTGAGGGAATTAATAAAACGACTTTATTAAAATCTCAGTTAAATAACCTTTACTTTATAAAGTTAAATTAATCAAATAAAGTTACCCTTATAGTTTGGTTTTGACAGATAATATAAAATAATAAAAATTTAATCTAATAATTTATCTTAATCCCAACTATAGTCTATGGGAATCAAATAGGCTAATAAGTCCTCCTGGAGTGACTATGCAGAAGGGGACATTACACCACTCCTTGCTGAAAACCCCTTGGTTTGTTGAGAATATAACAATCTTCTCCTTTATTTTGTACTTGTGTAGGCTCGTTAACTTGTGGATAAAGAAGATAGTAGTTACCATCTATCTCTCATTATAATTGCACCGCTCAGAATGCCAACTGTTGCATCACTTGAACCCTATCTAGATGAAGAGCTCAATATAGCATTCTTCAAAAGAGAGAAATAGAATGATAGTTAGGGGAATATTAACCAGCAACTAACTGCTAGAGGGGCCTGCAATCTGCGATTGATGGTGCAAAGGGTATGCACCATTCCCCCTGCTCTCAGCTGCCATGATAAATTATACTTTTCTGCATTTCCTCTATTTAGTTATTTAGTGTAGCTGAACAACTTTTCCATTTTCTCCATCAAATATAAGGATTTTCCATGTATTTAACATAATTTGTTGAATAATTGTGAATCAAAATAATTAAAGTGGCTTATGAACATTATTACTTGCATCTTTACTGTTTCCCCACCTTTTCATTGTTTTTTGACAATCGTATTGAATTTAAACTCCCATTGCCTAATTAGTCGCTGTATATATTCAGTAATTTAAACATTCATTCATTTGAGCTAAAAGATGGTTTGTGTGCACCATATATAGCTCTGACTTGATCTTCTTTTGGTTGAAGCAAACTTGGAAGCCTCAAGGATCAGAATCCATTAGAAGTGTGTGTTCAAACCCTGGATGAGCCAGCAGTTGACCAAGCTGAGGGATATAATTCTTCTAGTGAAAAGAAGTTTACCCGTTCCCAAACACTGCTTATATCTCCCAGTGGTCAATGCTGTCCAGTTGTTGAAAATGAAGAGGAATCAATGCAACAGCTGGACTTTAACCTCCAGCAGAGGGTAATAGAATCTGATATTGGAAACTTGACTATTAAAAGGTTTCTGAAGCTGAAGAGAAAAAGAAAGGATAAGATCATACATGCAAATGAGGTATTTCTTGAATCAACCTGCACTTCTTTATGTCTGCTGCAATTACAAGCTCCTATATTTTACTATTTAGTACATTTGGCTTTGGGATGTAGGACGTCCTGTCCAATTACCATGATTCTTATCTCTATGGAAAAGTAGTGCCAACAATTAAAGTTCGTGCTGCTATTCGAGGTGGAAAATGGAGTCCTCTCCTTATGTGGGTTAGTGTCAGGATTTTATTGATTATAGTTTCCTTCTATTGGCTTTAGATATTTTATACTTGCATTATAATCATTTGACTATATATTGAGGATAGGCTTCTGTTGTCATTTCCAGTTTATCACACTTGTGGGCTTTTCTGCAGGTGGAATCTTTCGCAGCTCTCATACTTATTGCCCTTTATGTGAGGTCAACGTATGTGTTTTTGAATTTCTAGAAAATTCTGTTCTGATGCATATATCTTTCATAAAGGCATTATTTGATAAAAGGAAAAAAAATCAGTTAGCCTTGAGTTCAATCTATTCTTTAGATACTGTTATTATTCCTGGGGACTTGATATAAGTGATTTCTGACAGATACACTTCAGAGTTTCATCATTCAATTAAAGTCTTAAGGATCACATGTGCTTCTTTCTTTGTGGTGGACTACTTAGTGAAACTCTACAGGTGAGAAATGGGATTTTACTTGTCAGCTACTTTTATGCCCACCGGATAACTGGGATTCTATATTCACAGGATTGTAAACCTTTATATTAGAAAGATTTGTCATGTGGATGAAATGACGTATCTGTTTCTCCTCTTGTGGCAGTGCACCTGTTCGACTTTACTATATCGTATCATTTGCAGGCATAATTGACCTGATCAGTGCTCTTCCCTTTCTCATAATATGGAGGTTCGTCATAATACTTCCTAGATACCAAATTTCAATAAACTCACCTTTTCCAAATATTGACAAGAAAAAGTGAAGTAGCTACAATTGCTTTTCTTTTGTTGCAGTCGATGGAAACAAGATGACGCTATTCCACAACTTATATTGGTTTTACGCTTCTTAAGGTGCATACGCTCTCTTGATTATTTGAGATCCAATCAATGAAACAAGTACAAGCTTGCACATGATTGCTTTGGTAGATAAGTAAACTGAAAGACCAGTTGATTTTGTTCTGATCAATGCTTTATTTAATTGGTGTCCAGAATTTTCCCTCCGTTGGCATCCATTGTGTTTGCAAGGAATACCATTGGACAACAAATATTTCTTCTTACTGTATATACATTTGGAGCTGGTAAGTTTATCACATTTTTCCAAGTTATTGTTTATTTTACTGAACATTCTCGAGCTTTCATCTTGGCTTCTTAATCACATCACTTTGGTTATCCTTTGCTTCAATGGCTAGGTGTCTAAACGTATGTGTGATGCTTGATTTGATTTATTCAGGGATTTGATAAGATCTTCAGCAAGGCTGAGACATATTTGGAATGCTAGTTTCCTCCTTTTTCTTCCAAGTATTGAACTTGTAGTTTTGAGCATGTATTCTATAGTGCTCCTCTCTTCCTGATTTGCATGAGTGGTAAAGATATTCCAGGATGTTTTCCTGGCAGGAAAATATTTACAATATTAATAATGACAAATGACCTTCCAATATGAGAAAATAGGCCAGACCATAGTTCAATAACCCAGACTTGGCTAAAACTTGGGAGAAAAAAAAATTGACTCAGACTTGGCTAAAACCTGGGAGAAAAAATATTTGACTCAGACTCTCAGCAAAAATATTGGTAAATGAAATAAATTCATAAGTATAGAAAACAAATTTAAATGCTGTAATGTCCCCACTTTGAAATATAATTTAATAATGAATAATAATAACAAATTTAAAATATAAAAGACTAAAAAATAAAAAATAAATTAAAATATGAAAGAATATAATTAAATCTAATTAAAATTTGATTAAAGTTAATGAATGGTCAAAAGGCATGAAATGAGAAGTTGTGACTCCCCCAAATATGAGGTATAAAAGGGAGAAGAGAACTCATTTGAAAGGGGGATAATTTGGAAATCAAAAGTGCAGATCTGATTGTGAAAGGTTGTGTCCCTTTCAAAGGGCAGAAATAATGAAGAATTGCACTCTTTCAAAGGGTGCTAATGGTGGAAAGGGTGTCTCTTGCCAAAGGGCATGCATGATGAAGAGGTGCGACCTCTCCCTCACGTTGAGAGAGATAAAGGAAAGGAATCAAAAGCATTCAGTGACAACACCATCAATCAGATCAGATCAGAACTGTTATTAAATTAGAAGCAGTAATATCCTTGTTCTTGGTGGTATGCATGGGGATGTGCTTAATATATGAAGCCTGATAATGTTCTTATGCAGAATTTAATAGTAATATTAATATCGACTACGATATGTATGACAGTCATACTTACTTTCATATGCATTCATAATACATTAGAAGTTAGCGTACTAATAGCCCATTCCTTAATCATTTGCTATTGCCCCTCATGAGGATAGGTTGGTTTTGTTAGGGAGAGGCAGAGTAATACTTCACAAGATAGTTAAGCTCAAGATGGGATATGGATGAAGCCTTGAAACCTTGAAGGAGCCTGCTTGTAAACTGGTTTCCAAGCGCCCTATGGCAAGTAATTCCCCATCCTCCGTAACTGTCAAATGTATTATGAATTTTAATTGTTCCTTAATTTTAATAATCTGATTTAAGACATAATAATGGATAGCGATGTATGTTAATCATTGGGAATTGGCAGCCTCCTAGTAGGGGACATTACAAATACTCCATGAGAAGCATAAAGAATGGATTAGGGAACACACAGCATATTTTGATTATTAATTTGTCATGAATCAATGGCTAAATATTTTATATGATTCATATATTTCAAAAGGGTCAAATTTCAAAATTTCAAATACTGGTAATTATCCAACCACAGTTCACAACCTCTTCTTTTCCCTCCTAGTAATATGCAGCCTCAAACTAGAAGGTAAATCTGGCTCATTCTTTCCAGGAATGAATAGACCCTCAAGTATGTTGTCTTTCTGCTGCTTCTGTCTCCAATTCAGCAAGATCTTCATTAGTGAACATTATACCCTCATATTTGGCATTCTAGTTTGAATATTGATCAATGTCCTTTAAGTCAATGGCATGATGAGATTCCTTCCCCTCCACCTTTATGGTGTGAAGGTTAAGGTTGCATTGGATGAAGACAATGTCACCGAGGCATGCTTGGGCCAATTTATTTCTATTCTTGATGTTAATTCTCTCAAATAGGTTCTAATTGTGTTCACATCTACAAGTTCTATAGGGATAGTGCAAAAAACAGATGGCTAGCCTTTGAAGACTTGATGTTCAAACACCATAATCTGCCCATGACAAATTTACAAATAATACATTTGATACATAATAAGTATTAAGGTAAAATTACATTTATCAAAGAAGTGTGTGATTAAAGGGCTCAATTACTTTGACTAGCTATTGGATTGTCCTCCTTTGATTGGATACAAATGAAGAAAAGAGGCTTCCCACCACAACCTTGTAGACCTACAACTCATCTAGAATTGTATCTCTAAGGTTTTCTTTGGGTGTCGTGCTCTCTATGCATGTGGTAAGGCCTGCCATAACTTTCTTATTAGGAAAATAAAAATATGGGGTTTAAGTAGTATCCATGGCATGTATTGGTTGTTGAGTTGGTAGGTCCTTTTGTGATAAATAAGTTGATAAAGGACTTCATAAATTCTTTCTTCACCCCATAGTAATTCAATAAGGCCACCTTGGCCTTATCCATGGCTTGTTTAGATAACCCATCAACCAAACACAGAATCTTTACCAAAGGCTTCATTAATTAAAACTTTAAAAATAAAAATTAAATTATAGAAAATTTAAAAAATAATAAATGAATATTTGTAAATCATAATTTTGAAAGTTACCTTGCATACCTCTTTTGTGCTCCTGGTAAACACATCATCAAATACTACCATGACGATCTTCTCCCTTTTCTTTTTGGAATATGAAGATTCCCATCATCTGTTGCTTACAAGCACCTTAACAAGAGAAGGTAATGCCCTTGCAATGCTTTGCCAAATGATAAGCTTTGTTATGAATCATGTGATCCCTGATTGCAAAAAGTCCCTGCCTCTAATTTTCTTTCTTATCAAGCTAAGCACCGAATTCAATAATGTTTCTAGCAGCTTTAACCACACTTTTGATCCACCCAATCTCCTTAATGTCCTCAAGCATTAAATCAATGCAATGGACAACACAAGGGCAACAAAAATGGTGGAATGTCTCTCCTAAGGAAATCTCCTCATGGCTACATATGCAGTTGCATTGTCAATTGGAATTTGGACAATGTTCTCCAGCCCAAATGTCTTGGACCACCACTTTTAACAAATTGTACAAAGTATTTTTATTCTTTATTTCATGTTAGGCATACATTATTGTTGCACTCCAAGCCACTAGAAAGTTATTGGATTCTTGTTCTTATCCTTTGTCCACCCATCAGATAAAATGCTGCAAACCTTTTTCTTCCATATTTTTTTGTTCTATTACAACTTGTGTATTTTTAATGACTTCCTTTAATAATGACCTGCTAAAATTACGTGCAGTTGGTGTCTTGAACCTTGTGTTGGCAATGCATCTCAATATGGTTAGCTTGTCACATTAAATGGTATATTATTAGATTATCAAAAATTATAGTTGCCATCCTTGCCTCATGATGCTTATCTTGGTTCCAAGAAATACCTTCAAGCAAAGGTTGTCCACATGGAACATTCTAAAGAATGAAGAAGCTTGTCGGGAATTCACGACCTAAACTCTATTCGGCATGAGTGGAAGAATGCTGAACTAATGGGCCAATGAAAGAATCTCTCATTGAATCAGGAGTGGTCATGGAATTTATTATTAATGCAACCACTTCCCTTATCCTCTTCCTTTCAGTTTTTTTGTCATAATTAGAAATTAGGGCAATCATTTCTTGTTGCACTTGTTTTTTCACTTGGCTACACAATTGGACATCTTGGCCAACAATTTAAGAAAGATGGTATTTTATGCAATTGATACTTACTCTCATAATGAAACACACAATAGTTGCAAGTCATTATTCCCTTTGATTGTGTCTAATGTGCCATGCTTCCATGCAGGGTCCTTTCTTGCATTGCACATGGTAGAGAATCTAGACTCTCAACATTAAAATGAAGAAAGTAAGAAGCAAAACTTTGAAATAGGAAAGAAAAAGAATCAAAATCCAAAGCATAACCTTTTCAAATTCCAGTTTGATTGTCTATATATCTTTCCAAACAATTGACAAGAAATTCACACCACTAAAATCCAAGTTGTTAAAGACAAATATGATAAAAATTAGGGTTTTATGTAGGTTTTTGAATTGCTTTGTAGCTAAGTTGCCGGTACGGGTACGGGTACGGGTACGGGTACGGGTACGTGGGTACGGTACGCTGGTACGGCATTTTTTTTAGGGGGGGCCTGGGTACGTATGGGTACGTCCGTACAAAAAAATGTAAAAATCATAAATATATACATATATACACTCTAATAAGTAGAAACAAAAATTAAATTTAGAATCCCACATATCATCCATATGCTAAACAAAACTTGGAACTATCATATATGATTCATATTGATATAACTATAAGTCTATAACAAAATTACAAACTTTGAATGTTATGATAGATATCGAATTCATTGTTCACTGGCTCAACCGTTCAACAATAAAATGACACAACTAATAATCAGCAATAGCATCATATGGGTCACTAGGAAGATCAAGATCAACATCATCATTGACATTAGATGATGTAGGTAGAGTACTGGAACCACATGCAGCCTCACTGCCACTTGCACTAGCAGCACATTGGCTATCAGACTCCCCAGAAAGTAAAGATTGTGTGGCAGCTGAAAAATCCAAATCAGTTCGCTCTGGATCTACATCCCAAAACTTTGTGCTCCCATCCTTATACTCATTTTGTTTATGAGTAAGAAGGCGCAAGTTTGAATGCACATAAACGAGCTCTTCTGCCTTACTTGCTGCCAGTCGGTTGCGTTTCACTGAGTGGATAAAGGAGTATGTGCTCCAATTTCGCTCAGATGAAGAGGAACTAGCAACCTATTGAATAATTGACACAAAGTGAGAGGGTGACAATTATAAAATAGTAAAAAATCTAAATTTAGAGAGCAATAAAAATTAAGAAACTTACTTGCGATAAAACTTTGATTGCAAGAGTTTGAAGGTTTGGTGATGTATGGCCATTGAGGTACCACCAAGCATGAGAATCCTTTTTATACTTGTCACGGAGAGCGGAAACACTTTGACCATTGGAGGCTACAAAATCAGCAAACTCACTTGTCATTAAATCCTCCATTTCAGAATCTGGGAAGAGTTTAGTAAGTGCTGTCCTACACCCTTCACTGACTTCTGAATCTCTATATGGTGGTACCCTTGATGGCTTAGCAAGCATTTCATCACTATAAAATTTGGGAGTCAATGCAAATGCAAGAAGATGTAGTGGGGTGGTCATTTTGTTCCACCGCTCAACACAAATTGATTGAACCTCTTTGAAGAAAGTTTCTTCGGGATCTTGCTCTTTTGCATTGATGATGGCTTTCATTTTCTCAATCATCGAGTCAAAGGCCATCATATACCTCTCCCAAACATGGGTGATCCATGTCAGTATAACGGATCATACTCATGATGGGCTCAGTGAAACTCAAAAGATATTCCACTCGATCCCACCAAGTGTCATCTAGGATCATGCGCTTTACATTTGCTGCCCTTTCAGTATTGGATTGCCTCCATAGGGACCAACTTTGACTAATTACCATGCTAGCAAGTGGCTGTCGCACCTTCACAAGTCGCCTCAAGACGATTGTGTTGGATGCAAATCGGGTCTCGGCAACCTATTCAAAAATTAAAAATAAAAATTAGAATACAAAGAAGACATGATAAAAAAAAAAAAAATTAAGTAACCATCAAAGTGAAATGTAGATTTTAAAAATTGAAGTGTTTCAATTACCTTTAGCAACTCCAACTGTGAAAATGATCTGAAAATGGCCTGTGACATGTTATGGTTTGTGATGAACATTTGGATCTCTTCAGCCTCAACATAAATTTGTTTGATCCAATCTATTTTCCTGCCTATCTTTTGTAGCATGAGGTTGAGAGAGTGGACAGCACAAGGTGTCCAAAATATGTGTTCAAACCGTGTCTCAATCAACATACCTGCAGCTCTACAATTCTTTGCATTATCCGTTATTACTTGGACAACATTTTGAGGTCCCACATCTTGAATGCATTGTATAAGGATGTTAGCAATAAATTGTGCATCCTTCACCTGTCCTTCACAATCCACAGCTTTCAGAAACATTGCCCCTTTAGGGCACACTGCAATTACATTAATTAATGGCCGATTTTTGGTATCCTTCCATCCATCTGAAATGATGGACACCCCTGTTTGTTTCCATGAATTTCTAATGGGAGCCAATGCATTGTCCATGTTTTTTACCTCCTTTGCTAGTAAGGTGCTACGCACCTTCTCATAACCTGGCCCTATGTACCCTTGTGGAGCCTCATTTACCTTTTTCAACATATCCTGCCAATATGGTGATCGTACCACATTAAATGACAAACCGTTTGCATATAGACATCTTCCAACGGATTGATCTGCAATCTCTCTAGCATCATTCTTAAATGCTCTCTCTAATGGTCCCTTGCTTCTCTTCACAATAACAGGTTCTTCACTAATTGGGTCCAAGAATGGGTGGCTCTCTACCACGATATCAGGAAAATCGCTATAAGATGGAGAAGTAGGGGGCCTCTTTGATTTACTTCCTCTTCTTGTCAACAAAGGATGGTTTGAGGCACGACCAACTCTTGCATCTGCTTCCTCTTGCTCTCTAATATATCCTGCTATTTCTTGAGGTGACATCCCATTTCCATTCTTTCCTAGACATGGTTTGATTCCTTGTTGGGGAATGGCACAAAAATGGGCTTTGACACGACTGTAGGAGTTAGTTTTTTTCGTACTACAGAAGTTGCATATCCATAAAAATGTTCCACCACCTTTTACTTGGTCTATTATTTTGACATATTTCCATAAAGGTGAATTTGGGTCAGTTTTGAAAGTCCGTTGAGGAGTAGAGCTTTGAGGAGTAGAGCTAGTAGTCGTTGCCATTATGATTTCTACAACAAATTAAAAAAAATATATTAATATTTAATATTAAACAATAGATTATAAATGTTAAATATATAAATAATAAAATTAAATTTAATAATTTATTTAAAATAAAAGTGAAATTATTATAATTATGAAAGTTATTAGGTTTTTAAAAAATATACCTATTATTAAATTATTATTATTTTTAATATTTTAAAAATGAGTAGTTTTTAAAAAAATTAATTATAAATATTAAAATTTAACAAATTAATAAATTTTAATTATTAAATTAAAATATTTAAAAATATAACAAACTAATATAGTTTTTAAAAAATATACCTATTATTAAATTATTATTATTTTTAATATTTTAAAAATGAGTAGTTTTTAAAAAAAATTATTATAAATATTAAAATTTAACAAACTAATAAATTTTAATTAGCAAACTATTAAAAAAAAAAAAAACTATAATAAATATTAAAATTTAACAAACTAATAAATTTTAATTATTTTTTTAACTATAATAAAATTTAATAAAATATAGCACACTATAATAAAAAAATTAATATCATACCTGATTCCGAAGCCCTCCCGCCGTGGCGCCTCCCGCCGTCGTCGCGCGCCTGCTCTGTGCCTTCGCCCTCCTGCCGTGGCGCCTCCCGCCGTCGTCGCGGGCGTCCTCTGTGTCGTTGCCTCCTGCCGTGGCCCGTGGCGCTTCCTCTGTGTTTGCGTGCCTTCTTTCACCACTGTGCCATCGCGCGTCCTCAAACCCCTGTGCCGTCGCGCGATATGGTTTCAAAATTTCGCGTTTTTTTGGTTTTCACGAGTTTTTATTTTTGCCTTTGCTTTAGGGTTTTAAATGTTAAACGACATATTCGACCCGTGGAAAAACCCCTCGAAATTTGCGAATGATGCGGATTCGTCAAAAAAACCGTATGGAATCGCCACGTCTACACCGGATGCGTCGGGATTCGTGAGTCAAATATCGGATACGTTTCAGGGGGAAAAAATCGGTACCCTGTCCGAATCCACAGGGATTCCGGGGCGAATCCGAATCCGATACGCACCGCATCCGGATTCGTGGGCAAAATGGGAAGTACCGGTAACTTAGCTTTGTAGTAGTCAAGTTTTTTTTTATTAGATTGGCCAAGTAACTCACAAAATAATTGTGAGTTTCTGCAGAAGATTCATCTTGTGAGTTCATGGGAAAATTAATCTCATTGATGTTGACCTTGCAAGATCAGAAAGTACTCAAATTTTAAAAAATTGGGCTAGACAACCAAATATGGGTTTTAACATTTTTAAGGCTAGTTAAAGCATACAAATCAAAGACTAAAATGACTTGAGGGGGCAGTTTATCTAGCACTACTATCATATATTAATAATGGCATGATTATGAAATGGCCAACCAAAGAAACTTAAACCAATAATGAAAATTTATAGATAAATGAGATTGTTGCAATTGATAGTGAACCTCATAGCTCTCAGAAATGACCGACAACTAAAACACCTATAACATTTGAAGAGAAAAAGCCATGATTGTGTACCATGCAACATTGAGAGGTAGATCGATTTGGAAAAGCATGATGGTATGCTTGTGTTGATTTATTGAATGAAATTGAATGATTACAATGAATGCTTATGAAAGAAAATAACAAACCCTAGGTGAGAATTAAGTTAGATCATGACAATTGTCCTCATCTTATGAATTGAGACATGACCTATAATTAGCTCAATCTAGACATAGAAAAGCACTCCTAAGTTTACCTTAAGTGCAATGAAGTAAAATCGGGCTTACGTAATCAATTGATGATTAATTAATTACTAGGTGCTTAACCTGTTTACTCCAACACCCCCCTTGAGATCAACTTAGGGAGAAGCTAAAAACCTAATGAGGAGTACAATGATAGATGCTTGCCGAGGTACAAAAAAGTGAATCTCTCCTAATTGGAGAAAAGGAGAAAACCACATGACAAAAGACTCCTCTCCAAAAGAGAAAATGAAATAACTACGCTAGTGAAAGGATAGAAGGAGGATTTGATGTGATCACCCAAGGACCTTGTCTATCACATAAGTAAAATGGATGTCTGTTGGTGTACGTTTTATCATTCATTGAACATTAGAATAAAATGTCAAGGACACCCTACCCTCTCTTGAACAAAATCACTAAGTGTGCCAAGATTGCAAAGAAAGACCACACAGCGACTCTAAGGTTTATATGTGAGAACGAGCGACTTTATGTCGGGTAGCTTCCTTGGTTATGTATGTTAAAATTCAAGGGAGACTTATGCTTGGCTTGTTCAATTCACAATGAAGCTCTTATATCGATTGGGTTTTGGATCATGGACTTAAAGAAAACTGAAAAGGAGATAAGGGTTTAGAAGTTCTAATCTATTCCTAAGAATTCAAGAGACGATATTGACTTGGTGAAACCAATAACCATGCTTTGCCTCGCCACGCTAGGACCACTACACAAAGTGGGTGCAATCTTCAAGGGGCGTGCTTATGATTTTCACGTCAAGAATAACTACGATCAAATTGAACAATATTCATCCAGACAGAAGTTAAGCATCCACAAAATAGGCTCAGACTAACTTTACACAATGAACAAAAATCATCTATTCATCAAAAGTATGAGCGGAAGATTCACCATAAATCAATACTTATCAGATCTTGCATTTGTCTAACATACATGAAATAAAATCTAAACTATGATGAGGGATAATAATCGTGCAAAATCCAAAATAAGAGAAGTAATCACCATCAATTTGAACAATGCATTACTTATTACTTTGGCAGTCGTAAACAACAATTTTCTTATCTCAACATGTTTTGCAACATGCTCCCATGTTTTACAAATGATGGGCAAGCTCAATTTATAGGCTCCTTAATTACAATTCAATGGCCAAGATTGATTTCAAATCAATGGCTAAGATTACAAAATAAAACCCTAATTAGGGTTTGTTACAACTGACTACCTCTTGACCAATGAGAAAATTACATTTGGGGACACTTGTCCTTCTTGCTAAATATAAACCAACAATAAAATAGAAGGTTGTTACATTGTGGAGCGTGCCTTCTAGAAGCTTCCGTGGATAAGTCAGGTTCATTGAACTTGGACATGTTGACTTGGAACAATTTGATTGGTTGGAAGATGACTTGGCGCCACCTCAGTGTGTTGGATGTCTTCCTTGGTCACTTTGTTTTCCTTCCATGTGCCTGCCTTAGAATATCTTTCCTTGGTAACAACTTTGTCCTTTGCGCTTGTTTCTTCCTAGCTTTGATCTAGGATTCCTTTCGAGATTTTGGTCTCTTCTTCTCAATTGCATTTGAACCTTTGAGGTTTGGAAGTCTCCCCTTGGAGCAGATGTCTAGACTTGAAGTTATTAAATTTTCTTTCCCGATTACTTTGAAATTCCTCTTGCTTGAACTGGACTAATGTTAATCCCCTAAATTCCCCAATTTGTGTCAAGAAATTGTCTAAGTATGGAAATTTGTTTGGAATACTCCTCTTGTCTCCATTTGATTCTGATTGGGAGCTTGTCTTCAATTCTTCAGAAGATGAAATCCTTCAAGAAGTTGCCCTGATTGCCTCAATAGGTCTGGGATTGTAGATGAAATCTCCCAAGCAGTCCAAATTTCTTTTCTATATTTTCACCAAGCTTGACTACTTTTCTTTCTTGATGCCTTGAAATTCCTTCAAGTGCCTTGAATTTGGAGAATAATTCCCTTGTGCCTTTGCCACGGTGGAGGAAATTGGAATTTCCTCTGTGAAGTATTTCTCATACTTATCCAAATTTTGGCCATTCAATTTCATTTTGTAACACCTTCATGTGGACCTTTCGACACTAAGCCAAGATTTTGGCCATCTTTATGCTCAGATGAACTTTTCCTCTTTATTCTTCTTCACTCTTCCTGTTTTCTTTCCAACATTTAGTCAAAATTTGATTCTTTTGTTGTGGAAAATTCCACACATACCCATTTTTTAGGCCAAATTGCTCTTCAAGTTGGGCGAACTTCATGATTGTTATGTCATTTTTCACACATGGCATGGTGGACTTCACTTAGTTTATGTCATCTCCCCTTGCTTCCTTTGGCAGACTTCATGTGATGTTGGACGTTCTTACCATATGCTAAGGCAAAGTTCATGTTTTACAAGACAATTTACTTCTCTCCTCGACACATGCCATGCAACTTTTAACCCTCTCATGTGCTAGGTGGACTTGAAGATTAGTAGGCCAAGGTTAGGCGGACTTTATCATCAGCAAACCATTCTTGGGCAGACTTTGGCCTTGGTAAGACATCTTCCTTCATTTCTCCTTGGTGGACTTGGCTTAGCCTAAACCATTCCTACCAAGTGTTGGGCGGACTTCACCTTGTGTTGGATGTTTTCTTAAACATGTCTTGGGTGGACTTTAAATGATCTTGGACATTTTACCAAGTGTCAAGGCAGAGTTCATTATTGTTTGGCCATCTTCTTTTCTTTTCCCATGGTGGACTTCAGCATTGTTTGGACGTTTTGAATCTATAGCATGGTAGACTCTAAATGATCTTGGACATTGTTATTTTTGGCCAAGGAGAACTTCATCATTGGCAAGACACTTTTCGTGCTAGCTAGGCGGACTTCATCATCAATAGGCCATTCTTGGGCGGACTTTATCTTTGGCAAGCCATTTGGCCAAGACGGAGTTCATAGTTCATGAGCCAAGGTTGGGCGGACTTGCTAGCCGGCTGGACATTGTGCATGGCGAACTTCAGCATGGCTTGGATGTTTTCCCTCTTATCTAGGTAGAATTCACACTTGGCAGGACAAACTTGGCATTCCACTTTGGGCAGACTTCAACATAGATTGGACATTTCCAACTTGTGGCATGGTGGACTTGACAGTTGGTCAAGCCAATTGTATGATTTGTCTAGGCAGACTTTGCCTTGCCTAAGACATTGTCTTGCTTTGTCTTGGTGCATAGGAAAGACATTTCCTTTGCACTTAACCAAATTTTGAAATTTTATTCTCTAAGGTACCAACACAGCCATTTTTTTGAATTTTTTTTCTCCAAGGTATCAACACTTAGCCAATTTTCTGAATTTTTCCTTGGCAGACTTTGCACTTGTGTTGGACGTTCTTCCGAGGGAGGGCGGACTTCATGATGGCTTGGACGTTGGAAACTCCTACCTTGAGCGGACTTCATGACGGCTTGGACTTTGGAAACTCCTACCTTGAGCAGACTTTCTCATAGGTCGGACATTTTCTTGGACATGGCCAACTCCATTGATGGCAAACTTTGAACCAGCCTGAGACATTGACCTCTCTATTTTCATGAACACTTGGATGAATTTTTTTGCTCAAAAACTCATTGTTTGTCTAGAACATCTAGATCAACACCCCAGTTTGGAGATTTTCCCTTGCTTTTTGCACCTGGAGATGCAAATTTTTTATTTTGAAGATAGGAACCCTGTTGCCATGACTTGAGTGACCCAATCCTAGGTCAACTTTCAAAAAAGCTGAAAAAAGCTAAAAACAAAAAAACAAAATCCCACAAAAATAGGAAGGTGTTAGAATTGACCCTAAGCAATTGCGTTTTTTGTCCTTCGGGCCTTCTTAGCACTTTGATGGTGTCCAGACATTGTTTAGAGCATGATATCCCTATTTGGCTTGGGTGACTCCTCAAAACCTCTAATTCCTTATTGCAAAAAGATTGGTGATTAGCAGTTGTGACGCCAAGGCAAAATCCAAAAAAAAAAAAAAAAAGGGGGGTCCCCATTTGCAATGGGGCAATGTGTGAAAAAGTTCACAACAATGACCTCTCAATAGGAGAGATAAAATGAGGATATGGATCCCCACCATAATAAGTAGCTCATATACCACTGATGAAATCTTGAAGATAGAACATTATCTACTACTTACAAACATTATTTTTCTCCTTAGGAAGAAACAAATCTACTATGGTTGGAGAACCAATTCCCATGAGATAGATGAATAGGAAATCGAAATCCAAATTATATGTGCCTCTAAAAACTATTCGAGTGTCCTTAAGATAATCCTCCAAATTTGCAATCTAACATTCCACAAGAAAGGATGATATGTTTGCTAGATACAAATCCCATGTAGCAATGTTTAGAAGAAGATGAATGTCCTATTGCACTAAATCAATAGGGTCCAAATATGGGGTGATGCCAAGCTGATTAGCAAAAACAGAATATGAAGATAGGATCTCAATGTTAGGAGGAGAAACAGGGAGACACGCCTCTGAGCCATCAAAACATGCAAGACTTGTGATATACACAAGCTCCTCTTATGTATCATAATCAAAGGGTATGCAATTTGCATCTAATAGGGAAATGAGATAATTTGCAACAATATCCTCTAGGAATGGAGTGATATGTGGGTCTCCGTGGATTCCCCAAAGTCTATTCCAAAGTGTGCGGGGACAACCAATGTTCAATACAACGCACGTTGTGATAGGAGCAACAGAACTAAACTGTTATGAAGTTATAGACCATTTCGATACTCAAACAAAGGCATATATAAGGCTGATGCGTAGGATGATCTAAAAACAATGAGCACTATCCAAAAAGGTGCATTTAATTATTGCAGAGCAGTGATACCAATCCAGGTAGAGATCTTATTATACGTCAATGCAACATTAACATGTTAGCAAATGGATTAATGAAAGTTCCATAGTTTTAAGACTCGTGGACTCGCCACGGACTCGTGAGTCCATGGGAGCCACGGGTCGACTTGCCAAGGACTTGTGAGGCGAGTCCTGGCGAGTCCTTTGCTCGGACTCGTGAGTCTTTTGCTCGGATTCCTGAGTCTTTCGCAAGGACTCGCGCAACCCAGATTACACGTTCGAGAACCATTAAAACTCGCTTTTTTTAATTTTTTCAACTCATTTGGCATTGTTTATTGGTTATAGCAGGTTTGTAGGGTTTGAAGGAGGAGAGGGAAGAAGATAAAATCAGCAAAAGAGATCTAGGTAAGGATTTTTTCTCTTTCTATTTTTTTCATTTGAATCATTTCAATTTTTTGAAAATCAAAAAAATCTTGAAAAACAAGGGGATATGCTGCCAAATTTTTTTCTATTTCCTTTCCTAAGTTATTTCCTCATATTTTTTTCTTTTTTTTGAATGCTATTTTTCCCAAATGATTCATTGTCATTTTTTTTGTTGATTTTCCATAAAACTCTGCTGATTTTTTTATTTTTTCATGTTAAATCAGCAATGGCAAGTTCAACTCCAAGGGCAACCCCAAGGTCAGGAAGACAAAGAGATAAAGCATGGAAATATGGGATTCCAGGAAGCAAAAAGGGGGAGGTCACTTGCACCAAATGTACAAAATGGATGACGGGTGGAATCAATAGATTAAAATATCACCTTGCACAAATACCTGGATATGGTGTGGAGGCATGAGCCAAATCAACTCCTGAGATTATTAGAGAGATGAAGGCCATTCTTGTTGAGAATGATATGCAAAAGGAAGAAAGGCAAAAAAAAAAAGAAGCCATGGCAGTTGCAATGAATCCCACATTGTCCACTTCGGGTCCCATTGGTCACACTCGTGGTCATCAGTCACTTTCATCTTTTGGCGACAATGAGGGTGAGGCTAGTGGCACTCCTGTTAGATCAAACCCTAATTTTTTTGTACTACGCAATGTTCCAAGTGCACAACCTTCACTTGAAGGTACAGGATGGAATAGAGAGAAGCATGAACAAGCATGGATAGCAGCTTCAAATTTTTGGTTTTACAATAATCTATCTTTCAATGCAGAAAACAATGTGTATTGGGAAGGTTTTGTTAATGCATTAACAGTTGCGGGTAAGGGGTTTAAGGCCCCAACAGGTCATGACTTCAGTGGGCCATTGCACGAGAAAGCTGTAAAAAATACACAAGGTGTGGTTGATGATCAGAAAAGGTATTGGAAGAGAAAAGGATGCAGCATTTTATCTAATGGATGGATAGATGGACGGAATAGGACTCTTCTCAACTTCTTGGTGGCTTCAAATGGTGCAATGGTATTCCTAAAGTCTATTGATGCCTCAAATGAAATAAAAAATGCAGAGACTTTGTGTAATTTGTTGGATGGGGTGGTTCAGGAAGTTGGAGTTGAGAATGTTGTCCAAATTATCACGGACAATGCAACTGCATATGTATCTGCAGGTAGAATGCTTATGGAGAGGCATCCTATGATTACATGGAGTCCTTGTGCTGCACATTGCTTGGACTTGATGCTAGAGGACATTGGGAAGATTGGATGGGTGAAAAAGGTGGTTGAAGATGCAAGAAGTGTCACCAAATTCATCTACAACCATACTTGGGTGTTTGCTTTGATGAGAAAACACACAAATGGCTTGTGCGACCTAGAGTGACACGATTTGCTAGCCACTTAATCACTTTGCAGAGCATTCTTAGTGCCATTCCTCATCTTAAGCAGATGTTTGTGTCAGATGCTTGGTTGGGGTCTGCATACTCCAAAAAACCTAAAGCAGAGAAGATTGTGAGCATTGTTTTTGATGAAGGGTTCACCAAAAGTGGAGAGGAGTTGACTGCAATAAGTAACAAACACAAAAGTAAACTTTATACAATCTTGTCTATTTGCTGATTTTATTTTTTAGGGGTTAATTTTGTACTAATTTAAAATTTGTTTTCATATTTTTAGGTGACAGAACCTTTGGTAAGGGTTCTTCGTATGGTGGATGGAGAGGGCATGCCAATGGGTTTCATTTATGAGGCCATGGATAGGGCCAAAGAGGCCATTTCACATTACTATCGTGGAAATACAAGAAAATGTGAAATCCTTTGGCGCATCATTGATCGTAGGTGGACAAATCGACTCCACCAACCGATACATGCCTTCGCCTACTTTTTGAACCCAAAATTCTACTTCTCTGATTCATTTAGGGTTGATGAGGAGGTCATGGCAAGTGTTATTGCATGCATTGATAACATGGCACCTGATCCTGAGTTGAGAGACAAGGTTCTTGATGAGTTGGAGGTGAGATTTGACATTTGCAATTGCTCTATCTTTATTTATGAATTCGGAAATGTTCATTATTGAATTTGAGTTTGACACTTTGACTATCTACTTATGAATTTGGAAATGTTCATTGTTCAAGATCTACAAAAGTGCAGAGGGGAGACTCTTCTCATCACAACTAGCAATTGATAGGAGAGGAAAATAACAACCAGGTAAAAACTTTGGTAACTTAGTTCAATACTGCAAGATAAAAACTACAAACTTGATTGTTACATTTTTTTCTCAATTCTAATATTTCTAAATGTTTTTTGTAGATTTATGGTCGGAGAATTAAGGTGCTGGCATGCCTAATCTTCAAAAGATAGCCATCCGTGTTTTGTCTCAGCCATGCAGTGCTTCTGGGTGTGAACGAAATTTGAGTGTATTTGAGAGCATTCACACAAAGAAGAGAAATAGATTGACACAAAAATGGCTCAATGATCTAGTCTTCGTTCGGTACAACCTTTGCCTTCGAGTTAGACAGGTGGAGGGTGTTTCACATGAGGCCATTGACTTGGATGAAATTGTTTCATATGGTGATTGGACCGTGAATGAACAAAATGATGGTGACGATGTCCTCCTTACCAAAGAAGAAATTGCAGAAATAGAGAGAGGAGCAGCACAAGATGCAGAAGGAGCAAGATTGGATGAAATGGAGGATGAAGATGAGGTCGAAGATGAAGACGAGGATGAGGACTTTGACTTTGAAGAAGAATCATCTCACCATTTAGATACCACAACACCCACTGCTACTACTTCTAGCTCAAGGCCTAAAAAATTGAGCTATATTAGGAGAAATACAAAGAGGAAGATGAAGTCTTCTCTTTGGTTTGTTCATTGTTGTTTTTCACATTTGGAGTTGGACATATCGTTATATGTAATTTTGTGAACATTTATAAACTTATGCTGGTATCATACATTTTAGAGTTGAAACTATGAGTATGAATGATGAAATTTCAAATATTGCGTGTTTGTAGATCATATGACATGTGTAATGTTTCAATTATGGCTCTTATGTTCTCTAAATGCATTAATTTCTTTATGGTTTTTTGTAAAACTACGGTTTTTTTTTTGCCGAGTCCTTGCCGAGTCTTTTGCGAGTCTTTCACGAGTTTGAGTCTGAGTCCAAATTTTTGGTTTGTCGAGTCCGTGGCGAATCCGAGTTTTAAAACTTTGAATGAAACAATAAGAATTGTGTTTACATTAACAAGTATTATTAATAACCCTTGATCAGGTACAATAATCAGCAGTATATTGATTAGTTAAGGCAAAAGACATGATATGAGGAGTCACCACCTTTTCAAGGATAGTGACTGTTTGGAAAGACATAACTTTCCATGCAAATCGAGGGTTTATATACAGCATAACAACCACTCAAAGGAAAGGCATCGAACAATGGTGGAAGAGGTGAACATAATAAAGAGATTGAATCTCCAACTATTGTTAAGATAAGATTATATTCTAGTATGAAGTTTGTGCATATTTTTTATAATCTGCATACTATTATTGATAGCAGATCGTTGTTATGATCATTCACTGCATGTATTCTCCAATCTGCTCATTTTTCACTCGTATTGTGTAATCTATTATGATCGATATGATGGTATAATAATGTTAAACTAAGGGAACTTGTAACCCCTACAAGACTTATAAATTACAAACTCAATGCTTAATTTACGTGGGACCCTCTCTTAGGTACGCCACTCCAAGTGGATGCCTAACCCCTACCGCATGGAGCCAAGAGGGATGAAGCATCTGCTCTTGGGCTTAAGAGAGGAGGTGGTTGTGATGAGGGGGGACGGCGATAGGACACCTCACTGGGTATGCCACTCTATGATGGATTCTTAACACTTGCCACATGGAGCCAAGAGGGATGTAGCATATGCTCTTGGGCCTAGGGTGGAGGGTCTCTTGGACACCCTATCCAACTAGCCTACCCTAGTGCACTAAGAATTGGACAATAAAGAATGGCAACTAACCTACAATCTGATTTTATTAACAAATATAATACTAATGGTAATTAATACATTAAAGAATAGTATCACTCAATCTAATTCATTTGTATATGTTTCAATTTATTAGTATTACTTCATATGTGTTCTCTAATTTTGTGTTGCAGGTTAACAATATACAAAGGTACTCCCATAAACTTAATTACCTATTTTAGATTTGGGCAAATTTAGGCTAATTTAAAGTATAACTAAGTAGGGGACATTACAACCTAGCTCATCCATTGGAAGTTCTGTGACGGGTATCTACTTGTGCTTCATTGTTGATTGATTGGTGAAAAGAGAAGAAATTCTACATCAAATTTGAAGATCAGATATTAGGGATTCTTCATTTGGCGAGTTGGTCTATTATTTGCCTAGGGTTTCACCCTAGATTTGGAGCGTCATATTATAGAATTGTGGGCGACTTGCCCTAAAGGACAAATTGGGTAATTTTGTGGAGCTTAGGGTTTGATTTCCTTTTCAGATTTGGGGCAGACCTATTCACCATCCTTGGAGCAACGATTTTGATGCTTGTTATCATCATTTAATTAGGGCTTTGCCCTAATATTGGAGTGTGATTATCTGAAGGAGATTTGCAAGTTATTGGAAGAAATTTAGACCACATGGAGCAGCAAACCCTAGCTGGTTTTATAGCAGACCTGCGCGCCTCAATTTGGAGCTGCATTTTAGGGTGTTTGTAATTAATTGCACTAGGATTTGAAGCCCTCTTTTTGGGCGTTATAACTGGCCATCTTTTCAAGGACAAATTTGCATGTTTGGTATGTATAAACCCTATAATTTATTTCTGTTTGTGGACAGCAGACTTTTGGGCAAGTTGGGTATTAAAATATGCATATCTATCTATATTTTATCTCTGAAAATGTAAGGGAAGTTGTTGTATTTCAGTACTGAATTTTTTTGGGCAGATATTAAGGTGGTGGTTGTATGTTTCTAAACTCTGAAAAATAATCTGAAAACTATTTCTTTAGATGGTAAATTCAAATCTGATTCTGACATAATATCTGGCACTGTAATTCAGGTTTTTTACATGCAAATAATTTTTCCGAATGCTGTGCCCTAGTTTGTAGAATTTGTTATCTTTTTCTAGTACCCCTGTTTGGGGATATTACATACTTCACCTTGGAACCCTCATGCATGCTATGTGAACTGTACGACTCCATTTTGACCATGCCCAAGTCAAAAGTTCAACCTGTTATTAATGCTACTAAACTTTAGGAAGATACATGCCATCGTTCAGCAAGGAGGAATCTCAAAAAGAATACTGCTTCACATTGGAACCCTCATTCCCAGCGAATAGGTACAACTCAGGAGACAAGGATGTATGACTTGGGTGTGATGTCCCCTACTAGGCTGAGACATGTTTTAACCATCATCAATTTATTTTAATATACTTATAACTCAAACTAGATATATATTAGGAGACATTTCCTCCTTTACCTGAATCCACATCAGTGATATTCCACTGCCCCACCAATTAACTATTAATAAATAAATTGTTCATCTACCATACATCCATAATTCTTAAAGCAAGGGTCAAGCCAATTGTGTTGTCCCCAACATGAAAACATCTCCTTTCCCAAGTTCTTAAACACTGACAGTAATAACAAAGATTATACAGATAAACATATCTTCCTTACCGTCTTTTATCTTACGGGCTCTTTCTGATTTACAATCTAATATTGTTATTTGTCTTATATATATATTTCATCATTACTCTCTCTATATATAATACTTATTCACCCGGTTTCGGGGTAGCAAGTCAATCGGTAAGGTTTCTCATTCGCTACTCCATTCTATCTTTTTCTCCGATCTGAGCGATGGAAAATATTATTTGTCTTATATATATATATATATATTTCATCATTACTCTCTCTATATATAATACTTATTCTGATTTGAATATATACACAAAAATAAATTAATTAAATAAATAATATAACCAATTACTGTTGTATCTGCTAATTACCTATTATATACCTTATTAATACTACCACTGCTTAAAACATTGGTTTAATCAAGGATGTAAATATCTTCTAAAAATTGGCTAAATCTCGATTTATCGCGATTCAGAATAGAAAATGATTTAACCGCTTTTAAAATCGCGGCAGATTTTTTCTAAAAAATCGTGAACTTTTGATAGTTTAAATTGCGATTAAATCGCGAGCAAAGCATAAAAAATCGCATGTCGAAAAGCGGATTTAGTTTTAATTTTTTATTTTCATGCAACCCTAAAAAGTGAATATCTTTTAACACCCGATAAAGTCCGCGTATTGGTTTTTTAGCACGCGCGAGTCTTCATGTGACGGCGGCTGAAGGAAACAATAGTTTTTAGACTTATAGGTGTGCGAATTGGTTTTGACCTTTTAGCACTCATTTGTCTTCACGGGAGTCTTTGGCAAATTCGCGGTCTGAGTCAAGATTCGACGGGACAAGTAAGAGAACAAATTTCTCTATAATAGTTAATATTTATTATTTAAATTTTAAACTCTATCAAAGTCTGCGATTCTGCCTGCCAGAACTAGAGACCCTTGATTAAATGTAATTCTTAATCTGTATTGTGTTGTTACGTTGTATATAATTTTTATGGCCAAGAGTTTCATTTATAATGTAACAATAGTTGCAAACTTACAATCATACTACCCAAATTTTGTAGGAATTATGTGCTTTCTGAATGAATTATTTACAAATTCATACAAAAAGCACATAATTCCTACATAATTTGTTATAGAAATTAACAACATGAATGTTTATGTGCTTTTTGTATGAATTTGTAAATAATTCATTCAGAAAGCACATAATTCCTACAAAATTTGGGCAGTATTGTTACAAACTTACAATCAATGTACGAATTATGTACAAATTTGTAAATAAAAATAGAGATTTTGTAACATAATGTGCTTTCTGGGCAGTATCTGCCCAGAAAGCACATGGAAAATATAACAACAATCAACAAATACTGCCTAGAAAGCACATTATGTTAATAGAAGAGAAAAAGTTAGAAGAAAAAAACACACAACTACAAATACAATCTCCTCCTTTCTTTCTTATTTATTGATCCATAAATATAACAACAATCAGCAATGGACAAAGTATATTTATTGATCCATGTTTGGTCTCTTTTGCTAGGTGTCTTTCGAATTTTTATAAAAGATAACGGCTTCTGCAACTAGAGGTGGTACAAGTAGAGGTGGTGGTAGAAAGAGGGATCCTATGTGGGAACATGGCACACCAGGTGCAGTGGCAAGAGAGGTTATTTGTAACCATTGCACAAAAACTATGACCGGTGGCATATACCGACTCAAAATTCATCTTGCACAAATTAGTGGACAAAATATTACGGTATGTGACAATTGCCCTGAAGAGGTTCAAAGGGAGGCAAAAGCAAGGCTTTCAGAATTTGAGCAAAAGAAGGTAGAAAAAAAGAGGACAGCAGAGGCAATGGCAGCCCCATCAAGGAATATTAGTTCTACAGAGTCAGAAAATTTTGGGGTGGGCAGCAATACATCTGGTTTTTTCATTCCTCGTAACACTCCTGGTGCACAACTTGGATTGTTAGGTACTTTAGGGAATAAGGAAGTGCATCAGCAGACAAGAGCGACAGTGGCTAGATTTTGGATTTACAACAATATTCCGTTTAGTATTATTGAGAGTCCATATTGGGAGCAAATGGTCAATGGATTGACCATTTTTGGTAAGGGGTTCAAGTCCCCAAGTCGTTATGAGTTGAGTGGGCCATTATTGCAGGATGAGGTCCAAAACAAATATCAGCTGGTGGAACAACAAAGGAGGAATTGGGAAAGGAATGGCTGCACCATTTTATCTGATGGGTGGACGGATAGTAGGAATAGGACACTCATAAACTTTCTAGTTGCTTCAGGGGGGCAGGTGGTATTTTTAAAATCGATTGATGCCTCAGATCAAGTGAAGAATGCAGAAACCTTGTGCAACATGTTGGATGAGGTGGTGACCCAAGTGGGAGTGCAAAATGTTGTTCAAGTTGTGACCGATAATGCAGCTGCATATGTGGCAACGGGTAAACTTCTACAGGCTCGGCATCCGTCATTATTTTGGAGCCCTTGTGCTGCTCATTGCCTTGATTTACTCCTCGAGGACATAGGGAAACTTAGTTGGGTGAAGAATGTGGTTGAAGATGGAAGGGATTTCACAAAGTACATCTACAACCACACATGGGTCTTGGAGCTTATGAGACAACACACTGATGGTAAGGATCTTGTGCGTTCAGGAGTCACACGTTTTGCCATGAATTTCCTCAACTTACAGAGCATATTACGTGCATTACCCAACCTGAAGAGGATGTTTGTGAGTGAAAGATGGTTGCAAAGCCCTTATTGTAGGAATCCTGAAGCAGAGAAGGTCGTGAAGGCCGTTTTTGATGATAGATTTGCCAAACTCATGGAGGAGATCATCAATGTAAGTGTTCAAAGTTCAAATTTCAATTGATGATATATTTTTAAATTTTCTAAAATTACACATTGCTGATTTTTGTTAAATTTGTCATGTCTAGTTGTCAGAACCGTTGGTGAGGGTTCTACGGATGATGGATGGGGATAAAAGCCCCATAGGGTATCTATATGAGGCCATGGATAAGGCCAAAGAGGCAATTCAACACTTGTATGGGTCAGAGAGGACTAAATATTAACCCATATGGTGCATAATTGATCGAAGGTGGAACCGACAACTCCACCAACATATCCATGTTGCTGCCTACTATTTGAACCCCAAGTTCTTTTACTCCCGCAATTTCAAAATAGATCAGGAGGTTCAACTTGGCCTTGACACATGTATTCAGAGGTTGGTTCCTGATGAAAATATTCAAGACCTCATTGTTGATGAGTTGCAGAGGTACAAGAAGGGAGATGGGCCATTGTTTTCTTCACCTATTGGTATTCGTAAGAGAGACACCCTGTTGCCAGGTAAAAAAAAATGTGCTATTAAATCTATTTTATGGGTTTAACTTTACCATTTATTTCAATCTTTAAGTTTATAAAAATATTTACCAAGTTATAAATGCTAATTTGTATGCTTGCAGATCTATGGTGGGAAGATTATGGTGCCACAATGCCTAATCTTCAAAAGCTTGCAATCTGCATATTATCTCAGCCTTGTAGTGCTTCTGGTTGTGAGCGCAATTGGAGTGTCTTTGAGGCCACTCACACAAAAAAGCACAATAGGTTGACTCAGAAGCACTTGAATGACCTTGTATATGTGTGGTACAACCTTCGGCTGCATGAAAAGAGGGTACAAGGGAACAATTCATATGACGCACTTGACATTGATGAGATTGATCCATACACAGCGGATTGGATTGCTGAACCTGATGGTGCTATTGGTGATATTGATGTGGATGCATTTATCACTGACGCTCAGTTAGATGAGATGGAGAGGGAGGCAGCTGAATGGGCGGCAGAGGTGGCAGAACATGAGGAGGCGGGAGATGAGTTTGTTGATCTAGAAGAGGCAGATTCATCACCGGTTGAGGATATTGCAGCAGTAGCAGCAGCTGCTGCAACACCATCTACTTCAGCACCCACTCAACGGCAATAGAGTTTTTTGAGCTTTAGTCGCAAATGCAATCTATGATTTCCAATTTTCAATGATATGAAACCATGAACTTAATATGTATTCAGACTTCACTGATTTGTTTTGTGGTCTAGGCTCTACAATATGGATTTGACTCAATCGTATTTACTATTTAGAACTTGAACTTGTTTTTTTGGTATATCACTTTGCTATATGCCATATGGTATGTATTTGACTCAAAGTCTCAAACTATGATTTATATATGATGGAAACCAGTAATATGCTATTGTGTTCTATAAATTTAGTGTATACATGTGTTTTTTTAGAATATTTAAAAAAATTATATATTTTCAAATGTTCGATAATTTTGCCGATTTATTGCCAATTTTTTCCTGATTCCCGATTTTTAAAATTTTTTCGGCCAAACGATTTATTGCAGATTAAGATATTTACATCTTTGGGTTTAATATATATTGTGGCTGGAGAAAGGCGGACAGATCTGACGCATAACAGATCTGGTCTGCCATTGTTACGAGTTTAAATATTAGTATTATACATATTGCAATCTATGTTAGGATTATTATTATATTCTGCATACAGACATTATCGGGCTGCATATATTAAGCCTACTTTTAAACTCATTCCCTATGCATACCACTTAGGACAAGTATGTTACTGCCTGTAACTTTATTACAATTCTGGTCTGATCTAATTGATGATGATCAAGAGGGATGTAATCTGACCTCCTTTTATGAGCACATACTATATATGATAATTCCCAATCTATTCCATCGTTGTCCCTATTCCTTCCCTTCCTCTTTTATAAAGTTCTACTACTGCCCTCTTATATCGTATGATTGGAAGGATAAGTCACTTAGTAGGGTCACGTCCCTTCAATTCATTATTCTTCATAACAGCTCATTAATCGTTTCCTTCTATATTATTATTCTGTTAGAATTTCCATTCTTTCACTATGATAATCGTTGATGCCTCCTCATAACTTAATTTGATTACAATCAATCTATTAATATCGTAATTCCTTTCAGTTTCATCGACTATTTAGCAGCTTGATTCTTGTGTTGACTAAATGTTTGACGGCTTTGATAATATTAATCTGTGATACTTGCGATAAGCTCCATTCATAGTCCTCACGTGGGTTATCCTTGCTGAGGTGGCCTTTATCATTGTGTGGCCTTTATCATTGTTTCCTACATTCTCATGTTCGGACCAGATCTCGTATGAATGCTTGCTTACTTCTTTTGAGTGGCACATCAAGGGGAATAGATGCCGATGACTTTAAGCCATATAAGGTAATCGCAATTCTCCCTAATAATCCATAATTTTATATTCAAATCATATTTGAATAATGCCAATTCTCTTTCCTTAAATCGATAGTCTCTATGACTAATCGTTATTGTAACCTAACATAAATTATTATTTTAATTTATAATATATTAAATTTATTTTTATTTGAATATTTGAAGAATATTATAGAAAATATTAATAAAAAAGTTTAGTGGAATAATCCACTTTTATTGAAAAAAATAAAAAATTTGAAGAATATTATTAGTAATAAATTATTAAATAAATTTCAAATAATCATTCATTGGTAATTATTATATTAGTTAATATCAATAATTACTTCATTTAGGATATATATGTAACGATCAGGGAGGGGACATGACAATGGGCAACATTCAAATTCATCATTAACAATCAACAACCAACAGAAAAGACACATGGTGCCTGAGTGATATCTCCATAATGGTATGGCCAACTTCAAGCTAATCAACACACCTCTCAAAACACACAAAAAAAAAACCACATGAAATCAATCGACCCAAAGATTAGCATAACAAATTTCTTCCAAAAAACATCAAAACTCTCCATGTTTGAAACTCAACATTGAAACTCATCTCTACATTACAATGGTGATCTTTGTATGAAATTATTCAACTAGCTAGGAGGTTTTTCATCCCTAAACCCAACAAATCCAAGAGGGTTTTCATCTTCAAGAAGCTTTGAAAGAACTTAGGTTCATTCCAACAGCATAACAATATCACATTCACAAGTCTAAACTCTTAAGTCATCCCTCAACCTCCTTTTATAACTTTTTTTAAGGGAAATAACCAATTTTAAAATATAGAAAATTCTTTTACCCTCAGAAAGTCCTTTTAGGAGAATTAATATTATTTTTCATTTGCAAAGTCCCTCAAGCATAGGCATCCAACTTAAAGCACATCTTAACACCTTTTCAATGAGCTATTACACTATGCTGTCTCTTTATTATTTTTCATCATTAGACAACTTAAGTAAATAATTAATTAATAACTCAATAATTAACCCAAGTTGTGGGAAGCATTGAAATGCCATAAGAATCAATTTTTGATCATACCAACATGATACTAAATACTTGGGACAATGATCAAAGGCAACTAGGTGGCTTACTAAAAATAGCCCACTCATCCATGAAGTTTAGAGCTCCCAAAAGGTCGAAACCGACTCCAAAAGTATTACTAAGCTCACCAAGGGCAATTGAGCTCATTGCCAACAACAACTCCGCAAAACTAAACTTGTGCTCTCTAAGCACTTTGGAGATCCCCCTTGTTCAGCAATTACCCTTCAAAAGAACTTGGAAACTAGGCTAATTGTTCATATATCACTTTTGCCAAAAATGGGGACATTACAGTTTATGCGTTCTTCGATGTTTGAAAATTTTGCAGAGTCCCAATTTTGAGTCAAATTTTAGGCTTGCCAAGCTTTTTCTGAGAGTGAGTTTTTAAATATTATTTATATGCATATCTACAACTACTTTCCATCTATTGAAATTATATGGTAAACATTTAATTTAAGCAGAAGCTTGTTGTATATTAAAATGAATTAGCTGTCATACAAGCCAGAGACTAAAATAATCCTCAAAGAAATATGCTAATACTATTATCTTGTACTAATAAGGGCTAGACATAGAAACTTAAACCCATTTTAAAAATACATAAAAAAAAATCATGTCTAGGAGAGCCTCAAGATCTAGGGGGAAGACATATATAGGCAGGTCTACTCTCTAAATATTGAGCTTATAGTAAGCTTTTACTAGCAAGTGCAAAGCATTATATAGAAGAAATAGAGTACAAAACTTATTCAGAGACCAGCTTATGTACTAGAATTTAAAATCTTCATGTCTTCTTTCCATATGCAACAACGTAGTGTTGGTTGACCAACATTTTGTAGTTCTCATGTTTTTGTAAAATTTGAAATAAGAAAATTGCTTGTGAACCCTTGTGATCAAAGTTCCAAGATTTGTACTAAAACAAGAAAATAACAATGGGCAACCAATATCTATAAATCTGAAATTGTTTGTCTTTCATAAGAACTGTGTACTTAGGTTATCATATAGCCGCAAGAAGCATGTTCCACTCATACCAGCACAATATGTGTTTGATGATTGCCAAATTGGGCATTTACCTTCCTGTTAGGTTTAATGACATTGTAGCCCAAGAAACTATAGCCATTTAAGGTAGCAATGGCAACCTCATTACAAATGTTTTTTTTGGAAGAATTGCATAAACTTCTACTTGTTCTTTGTTGAGTGAACAATTATTTCATGAAACCACTTGGAGTACCTTAGCATTGCAATTTAGGAATTTTAGGCCCAATATCCACTTTGGCATTTTACCCAAGGATCATCAACTAGCTGAGCAGTCTACAAGTTTTGATTGGATATTTAGCTGAAGGATACGAGAGTCAACATAGCTTGAAAAAGATGCATCTTAGAATCTCAAGGCTAGGCAAAGTGACCACAAAAAGCTCTACATCACCAAAACTGATTTGTTGGATCTGTTCAAATCCCTCTTGTAAATAAATGATTTTGGAAGAGGCTGGCTCAGTTCCAAGTCAATAGATTGTGTTTCATGTTACAAGTTCCAAAATTTAAAGACACTTGTTCTAAAATGCATGGAGGAACTATAGGATTAGACAATAAACAAGAAAAGAAAACTTATACCAATGAATAAAGCATAAATAATATTCTGTGTTGTGTGGGGTAATAAATATTATTAGAAATGAGGCATTTACAAAGTCTTCAACAATTCTTGTGAACCACCCCAACAACTACCGAACCACAAACTATCCACAAACAAGACTTAACATATGACTAACACTTAACACTAATACAAATAAAAACAAACCATTTTTGGATCATAAACTCTAGCAAAACCCCCTTGATCAGAAGGGAAAACAAACAAAGAATCTTGAGCATTTGTAAATTTGACTTTCTTTTTGCCACTTTGTAAATTCAGTCACCTATCTCCTAGTACTGATAATCTTTTATCGACACCTATACACATCCTCTTGCTGCCTGATCCTTTGCTTTGCATTCCTCTGTGAGCAGCACCTTCCAATAATGTACATCTAGTGTGGTTTTGTAATGTCCCCTTCCTAATTTGCCCTAAAATCACAATTGCAACAAATTAGGGCGAGGGTTACATCTTACCAAATAAATATTTCTTCAATAATGCAATCCTAAATTCGAATCTTGCAATCACGACATGTGCAAATATATGGGCATAGACACACACATACATATACTTAATCGTTAGGGTTAGAGTAAATCAATCATAATCATAGATTACTAATAATACTACTAAGCACATTAGAGTTTGGAGGAAGAGATATGATGGGTCCGCCTAAATCCCTTTCTACACCAAACCCAAGGGGATTCTACCACAACCCGCTTGCTTGCTTGGCGGCTTGTATGTGCTTTCCCCATTCATGTCTCATCTTCCTGAAGACACGTGCCCTCTTGCAGGATTGGTGGGAGGTTGTTAGGGGGTTACTTGACTCTGTAAGTGCCCTCTTTGTCCTAGGCTGCAATGGTCCTACTAGGACAGCCTCCCTATGAGCCCACTCACTACCCACATCTTACTCCTCAGGGCTTCTCCCACAAGAGTGATTTCAGATAATCAAGAACACCATATACACTTAAGTATTATCTATTATGCATAAGCAACATGTATATATATACCACCAGCGGTTGTGAGACTATGAGTGCTGAGAAGGGCAGATCTGAGAATAATAATAGACTGCTGTTTTAAGCCTGATCTGAAGATTAATTCCTTTGATGTATTTTCTGTTGGATGACTCAAGGTTTGATCTGAAATTATTTTATTTTCTTTATTAGAATTAATTTTTTCTTCAATCTGTTGAATGTCTTCTTTAATGAGATTTTGCTTATGTGTTTTCTTCCTTTTCAAATGAGACCTTCTTCCCTTTATATCTTCCATTGTGAGGGATAAGTCACACCCCTTCATCATGCCTTCCCTTGGCAAGTGCTACAACCTTTAATAATTACCACCCTATCAAAGGATCACAACCCTTCACCATTTCTGTCCTTGAAAGTCACTTATTTTCCGCCCATTCCTTTCTTCTTTCATTAACCTTCCTTAATTCCTATCCTTCTTTCTTCCTCTCTTCATTCCATATCTTGTTATACTATCCTATTTTATTGAGGAGACACATCTCTTGGAAAAGAGGCATCCTTTTAAAGGGTCATGCCTCCTAATTGTTGTCTTATCAGATCTGCACTTCTTATTTAAATCAGATTTGCACTTCTGATTCCCTTCTGTATTACCCCCTCAAACGAGGTTCTCTTATCCCTTTTATATCTCATGTTTGAGGGAGTCACAACTTTTCATTTCATGTCGTTTGACCATTCACTAAATTAAATTTTAATTATATTCTTTTATATTTAATTTTAATTTCTATTTTTTTATTGTTTTGTATTTTAATTTTATTATCAATATTTATTACTAAAGTTTATTTCAAAGTAGGGACGTTATACTTGTGTCACTGCCTCTGTAGTCTAAAGATCCATTGCCTTTTTCTCTGACACTACCTGATACAATCATGCTGAAATTCATCTAATAGCATGCATTTGATCCAGCCTTCCTTCTTGTATATTCAGTCCTTGGATTGGATCGTATCAGATCAAAATCCCACCTTGTACATATCCAAGAACAACGTAGAAACTCAAAGCACATATTTTGTAGCTCATTCTGTCAAAAATATTTAGAACTCTAAATTTTAAAGCATATCTTTATGTCTAGCTGATTAGAAAAGAAGATGCCCAATATCAATCATCTGATAGTTGATAACTACTGAACAAGTCAGATTTCCAGTTTCTTCTTAACAATAATCCATCTTCTTCCTCTGGCTATGTTGTGTCAGACAATGCAGAGGAAAACAATATTTACATTATGAATGAACTAAAGCACAAATAATAGACTATATCATGTGGGAATATAATTCATTGTTGCAAATGAGACTTTTATAAAGCCCTAAACCGTACCTGTGAACCACCTCAACATTTATGAAATCAACACTACTCGTTACTAAACAAACCACTTTTGGATCTTTAACTTTAACAGAAACTTAAAGAATTGAATTCGTACTAGTGATAAGGGAGGCATCCCCTCAATTGGCTTGAAACCTAGCTGTCACCTTTTCATAAAAAAATGTGTATTTCTATAATACCAGGGCCTTGCTTGGAAGATCTGATCATGTTTGGCTTCATTACAACGCTACAGTAAAATAACATCTGGGGCATAAAGGAATCTAATACTCTCCCTGCATCTTTTAAATTGAAAGGGCCCATTCATATAAATTCTTCAACAAAATTTGCATGTCCAGAAACTTGCAAACCAATTCTGTTGTAGCCAATTTTGAAATAATCGTTGAATCTGATATGATTCAATCTAAGGACTGGAATATTCTCCATCACTTCTAATTTCCTTGTTTAGCCCCCAACAATATCCTGCTTGTGAGATTTTTTGATGGCCACTTCTCCCAGCCTTGATGAGATAGAGGGTACTGACCTTGTGACAATGTGTATGATTAAATGTCCTTGAGGGCCTGTACGTTCCCCATCTCAGAACGTGCTGAATCCATATCAAATCCATCACGATGATCTCAAAAAACTTAAAGAGTGATTTTAAAGGCATAAGAAAATAAATCGAAGAAATCTTAGGAGAGTTTCTGTTTTGTTTCCTCTTTTTTTCTTTTATTGGACTTCATATTGTTCATTTTTTTCATGCCCGTCTCTCCCATTTCTAGTCTCAGATGAAACATATTTTCTATAGTTATTTGAAACATAGGTCAAGCCATATTTGGCTGGTAACAGTTCTACAAAGTTATACTGGTTTCTAGTTTTCCAATCACAGTTTCTGTAGCTATACTTATTAGTATCTAAAATGTACCAAGGATGAAAAATAACACTATATTTTTGTTAAGAGTACATGAATTTTCATTCTTTTATGCTTTTTTAAAAAAAATTTAGCGGTTATAGGGAGTTGCAGATGAGTTGCGCTGCAATTCAGGAATTGTTCTTATTATATGCCTTTAGTATGCAATAAATAACAACTTTTCTTATTTATTACATTTGTGCAGTTTTTATTATGGCTGGTCTGCTACATTGGGTTGAGCAAAAGGCCACCCCACTCCATATCAAGAGAGAGAACAATTGTGGTTCTCATGGATGCTTAACATTTTATCATGCCTTCTACTTCATTATTGTTACAGTATGGCCTACATCCTCTAATTTTATATTAACAGGCCTTGAATATAGAACCTTGATGTTTGATACATAATAAAACTGATACTTTTTCTCTTTCTGGGACAGATTTCGACTGTGGGATATGGTGATATTACAATGAATTCTGACTGGGGCCGTGCTGTTACGTTACTTACCATATTGATAGCCTTGTTCATTTTACCTGTACAAATTAATAAAATCATGGAGCTTGCATCGCGGAGGTGCACTTTAATACTCTAAACAATTGTTTAATAACTATTATCTGTTTTGTTTGGATGCTCACAAGGCATGATTTAATACCGCCATATTTTTATACAGTTTATGAACAAATAATTATACGTTTTCAGGCCATATGGGGGAAAATTCGCTGTGCAAAAGGTGGTTGGTTCAAGATTTATTATAATTAGTGGAAATTTATCATATCGAACTGTGCAGGACTTTCTTTCAGAATTTTATCATCCTTCTCATGATAAAGGTTGGGAAGTTAAAATTTAAAATCACTAATGAAGTTTTTGGTTCACAGCTAGTAATTGTTACATCTGTCTTGTAAATACACCTTCTTGAATATTCAGAGATAAGGTATGCTTAAAATTAAAGGTACTGGTTAATTCTTTGCATTATTAATTTTTGGTTCAGATATGCCAGCATTTCCTCTTAGAGTTGTAGTTATGGCTCCATATAAACCCTCGTAAGCTTCTAACTTTGAATGATTCTATTGTCTTTGCATTCTTCTATTCAAAATGTTTTATATCTGGATTTGTTACAGTACCAATCTATGTATTGCTGTATCCTCCTTTTCTTTTTGGTGTTTCTCAAAAATCTGTTTGTTCACTTTATGTACTGGTGCTTCTTATGTACAGATTCGAGATGAAAACCCTCCTAGCACATTATAAAGGTCGTGTAGAGTTTATTGAGGGCACACCTTTGAACGAATTTGATCTTGATCGTGTTAGTGCTAAGATGGCTTCAGCTGTATTCTTAATGGCCGATCGGCAGGCTGTGGTGAGATTCTGAATTTTCTATCTATCCAGTTAACATGTTTTTTCTTTATTTTGTGACTACCATTCATAAGCATATATTGAAAGGACATACTGTCACTTAAAGTCTAAAATCTGATTGGTGATAAGACTATCTATTTTTGAACCTTGGATTCCAAGTGGGTTGTCTTACCTTAAGTTGATGCTTCCACCACTAATCTATATGTTTTTATATTCAAGATAAAAGATGAACTAATCAATCAAGCTGCATTGGGTGATTTAATAACTGATAATTATGATCTTGAAGAATGCCGATGCAGAGGATGCAGCGCAATTTGTTCGTACATTGAGCGTACATCGACATTGCGGCACAGGGGTTCGAGTTATTGTAGAGATGTTGAAACCTGAGAATCAGAACAGTGCCATTTTAGATGATGTAGGAGATGAAATTGAGATTGTTTGCCCAGAAGCGATTCGTTTTCAGCTGCTTGCACGAAGGTTGTTAATTTTTTTAATTTGTGCAGTGAATTGATTTGCCAAAGAACACTGCAGTACTTATAATCTTTTGCATATCTCCATTTCAGCTGCCATATCAAAGGGCTGCCAACCTTTTTGACAAATCTGTTCAAGTCTGGCTTGGTTGTCTCTAGTTCTACTATAGGATCTGAACATTGGGTGCAGCAATATGCAGCTGGGCGTAAGCAGGAAGTGTTTCCAGTGATATTGCCTTCTTGCTTTCATACGGAAGAGTTACTTTTTGAAGAGGTCAGTCATTGCTTCAAAATTGCAATTTGACTGCTCTAGCTAGACAACATGAAGAAGCTAGATGCATGTTGCTTATTCTAGCTTTAATCTGTGCCATACTGAGGTAATAAACAAGTATTCTGACTTTGGTCTACTCCTGCTCTAACTACATTATAGAATTTGTTATTTGCTATCTTAGAAAGAGGGACAATCAAGAGGAAAACAATGTAGCTGGAATGAATTGTTAATGCTAGTCACTAACAAATTGGCATTTCCATATTTGATTTGACTGCATTGCACAACTCTTTCCTGTATTGTGTATTATTGAGGGTTTGATATGTCTAGATTTTGCAGTAGTGGTGATTAGATTTCTAGGTCCTCAATCAACAACAATCCTTTAATATGTTTTTTTCTTCCTCTTGAGCAGGCTGCAGAGATAGTTTACAGGAAGCTTCATGTTATCCTATTTGGTCTTGACATTCTGATCGATGATACAAGGGAAATAGTTCTATACCCAAAAGGGCACCAGATTTTGTCTTCTGATATTGGCTTAGTTATCGCTGAAGACCTTTGGGCTGCAGAAGAAGTTTCTAAATTTGGACACCAAGCTTCTTTTCTTTCCTGTTCTGAGAAAAAAGACTCCATACAAGACAGAGAACTCTTAGAAGAAATTAAGACACGAAGATTTCTTCAAAATACAAAATCCATGGATCCCATAGCTGCTGATTTTTCAATGAGTTATGATGATGGTAGCAATAAATCGAGTTCTGGAAGCTCTAGACCACTCATGAGGTCGAGATACAGAAGCAAACATCAGAGCCACATACAACAGATTATTTCTGCCAGCCATGATGATGGTCAATCACATAGGGAATCCCATTTTCATAAAAATACTTCTAGTGCAGCACTACATCAAACACTTTCACTGGAGGAAGCAATAGATGTTGCAACAAGCTGGCCACCACAACAAAAATGGGAGAAACCTGATCCATCAGTTTTGGAACGAAGGGTGGATGCTATAATGGAAAATTTGTGTACCAGAACCATTTCAGTAATTGATCTGAATGCACCACACATTTTATTGTGTATTCAGGGAAAATGGCCTATTAACATTTTCTATTTCATTAGCCGTCTTAGAATGCCATATCTACCGAATCCACCAGTGGTTATTTTACATCCCAAAGAACCAGTCGTTGCTGAATGGGGATGCGTTGGAATGTTTGAAGATGTCTATTTTGTAAAAGGGTCACCATTATATGAGCTAGATCTGGTTCGGGCTGGTGTCATGCAAGCAGGCACGTATGTTTTCCCTATTGACATGATCTTGCTTAGATTTCGACAACTCAATTTCTAGTACTTGTTATGTACATATGACTTCCGAAGGGTTTAGATGGGCCTCTCAACAATGTCAAAATTATAGCTGAATTATTTTCATAAAAACTAATTTAAATTTGTGTTAAGTGTTGTTTTGGTTTTGAACAACATTATGTTTACTTGAGGGTTAACTTGTCATCTGATTTTCACATCCATCATTGTTGGTTGTAAATTTAGCAGTTTCATTGGTTTTGTCTTGCTTCTACAGAAAGAGTAATTATATTGGCACAACGCAGCTATGAGGAAGAAGCTAAAGATGAAAGTGATCAGTCCTCTATTACAGAAGCCTTTTTTGATATAAACAACATTTTAATAGCTGCAACCATTGAACGCCTTCTTCGACCAACAAGGGACCGCCTTATTGTTGAACTACAGAAAGAAGCTGCCATTCATTACTTGAGGCCTAAATTTCATATGAATAACAAAATGTTTGAGAGTGGAATTTATGCTAGGAACAGGGCTTCGGACTACATGTTTTCACCTCCATATATCGAGGGAAAGGGTTTCAGCCCTGCTGCACTTAATTTCTTGATGTAATTTTCTTTGATTCATTGCTGTTTTTAATTGAATTTTTCTGGTGACATTCTTAAGTTGTAGTGCGACCTTTTCCTTGTTAGTTTGATCACCTATCAAATAAATTATCCTGGAGTAAACTTGATGAGTTTGATTATACAAAGACAAAACTGTTTTTGTTTTTGGGTAACACTTGAGGAAGCTTGTTTGCTTCCTCGCAAATAAATAATTGGGCAGATCATGTTTACTTTTACATGCTTTTTGTACGATACTTGAACAATCTATGTACCTTGTTAGAAAAATCTTATATGGATATGGACTTGCAAATTATATATCTAAGTTTTAATGTGATAATAATAGAAAATGCTGTCCTTTTGCAGGTATGCTACGTTCTTTAATCGTAATGCAGTTGATATAGTCGAGAAGTTCTTATCAGTTGAAGTAAACAGAGCAGGTAATCAAGATTTTGTTGGAAAACTCGAGCAACTTCCAATTCCAAAATGCTTTGTAGGGAAAACATTTATGGAACTCTTCGTAGAGGTTTTGTATGAATATATTGTATTGGGCCTTCACAGGCCAGCAGGGACATACAACTCAGTCGTTTCATATGTCTATACCAATCCACAACCTACTGAGATATTGGTGGCAGGAGATCTAATGTTTGTGATAAAGCCATAGAAGTGTAGCATATTTCCCTTATGCCATATACATTAGAAGGCATACATATATCCTATTATTTAGTTATTCTCAAGCAGGGTGGTGATCGAGTGCATGCTATGGTGTACTGTATTTTTATTGAAGTCTTATCTGTTGCTAGTTGTTTTTATTATAAAGAATTTATATATGATAGATGACTTTTTAAAAATTAGGGCAGTGGAGAAATTTAGACAACCGAATTATATTGTATTGTGAATTTCTATGTGAGTATTGTGTGGTTTTAATCTTCTTTCATCGGCTTGTGGCAATTTAAAAGCACCGTGTTGTATAGGAACTAATAACAAAGGCTTTGGTGACTTTGAATACTTTTTTCTTTTTTAAAATTCTTACCTTTGAATTATTAGCAGTACTGTTCATTTGGTGCTGAATCATGGTTGTCTCATTCACAAAGTGCTGCTGGTTTTATAGCATTAATTTTTTGGCTTTGAAGGCTATACTATTCAAGCTTAATTAAGTCTATTTGTGTTTGTCGATAAGGAAACAATTTTCTTATTGGAGATTAGTACTCATTATCCTTGGATACTATATTGCTTAAGGACTAAAACATTGGAGAAATGAACAAAAAGAAAAAACAAGCTAAACAGAAAAAATACGACATGGATGAACCTATTTTCAATATAATTGTTGGACCTATTTGTTTTGGCTCAGCAGTGGCTTTATTTTTCTTCACTATCCCATGTTGAACCTAGGGATGCATTCCTAGGACTATGTCAAGAAAAATATGTTCACTGAAGCTTCAAAGTGTAGGTTAGGTACTTAAAATGAATGCAATACAATGTGGGTAGTAAAAGAACCTACAAAAGAATTTGACAATCTATCATTGCTTTATTTGGAGTGAAACCCTTTTTTTTTAATTGGTGAAGGCTTTGGGTTAAGCCTTTGATCTTCTTGGCCTAACCTTTATTGGATCAACCTTCACAAGTTCTTTCAAAGAGGCCCTGAGTGGGAAGAAAAATGCAATCCTTTTTGAAACCATTGAAACCTTAATCTTGTAACCAAAACCTACAAAAAAAACCTTAGATGACAATGATGACCTAGAAATGGTGAAAAAATGGGAGGAAGCCCGCTTATTGAGATTATAGTCATTGGAAGAAATATAAGGACTAATGATGCCAACTCTTATTTGTTATTCCATTACTTTCATGGCTCTCTATGAATGCCATTGAAAGTCTGATAGATAGAGATTGGAGATCTAAGGTGGGAGGGGGAATAGAGATAAAAATTTGTGATAGGTAATTATATGCTGCCATTTTCACCTTAGCAGAATACAAAAGACTAATATTCTTATCTAGATCTTGATTTATGTGCCCATGTAGTTTGTACATGAACACGTGGAACCCTCATTTTAAGCCTTGGAAGAAAATCCTCCCAAAGTTCTATCTTAGGTTCACCATCCTTTCTTGCCCTTGCATTTTTGGAAGGAAGGTATATTGAAGGTAAATGAAAATAAGATTGAAACTTACAAATGAAAGTTGATCCAAAAAATAGGGAATTTATAGTAGCATGGATATGTGTTAAGTAAAAATGTCTAAAGAGCTTCTTGAAGCCATTCCACTCTCCTATAGGGGATATTCACACTAAAAAATTGGACTACAATTAGGTAATCTTTCAAGTGCTTGAAATGCCACAAATATGACCACTGCTAGGGAGATTGACCAAAAAACCTACAAACCAACCCCAAAAAGAATAATTTAAATAGGTCTTAAAAAAAGGAAGAATAACTACATCCTAGAAAGAAGTGAAGTTCCCTAGGAAAAACACAAACTCAATCTATTTGGATCCTTAAGAGATAACTTCGAATCAATATTAGATGTTACAAAGTATCATGAAAGAAACTCCAAACAAAACCCTCTTTTATATACGAAAGATTCAAAAGATGAAAAGAATGAAGAGGAATCAACTCACTCAAGTTTTAAAAGATGGGGGAAAAAAATGATCTCTAAAATAGGGTGTTGGAGGGGGATTTCATCGTGGTTTAAAAATCCTCAAGAGACATTTACACTAGAGATCCAATAAGAAATTTTTAGAACTCATGCAATTGCATAGGTTAATGGATGTTCAATAGTAAAGGGCAAACAACTTGGACGAATAAAAGAGTTGGTCCCAACTTTATTATTAAAAAGCTAGATTATTTCCTCAATAAAAAGGATATATTAGCTCATTGTTGCAAACTCTTTTAGGAAATATTGCCTAATAAGCATTTAGAAGGCTACTTTTACCTTAGTTTGAATGATAATCCAATTGAGATTCTCTCCCTTTCAAATATAAGTCATTTTGGTCTAAAAGTGTTCAATGAGCTATTACAAGTTTGAGATGACAACATAGGGAATGGGAATTATGCTAAAAAATGGGGTAGAAAACATTCAAACATTAGAATAGTAGATTGGACTTTCAGTTAATAATGAACCCAAAAGCTTATCTTTGGTCATATTAATGCAAAACTTTATATGAAAGCCAAATTGTAATTGAAAATAGAGGGGAAGAGAAGTAGACATAGAAACGCGACTACATGACTCAAATATTGGAATGAAAAGCAAAGAAAATAAATGAAGAATAAAATCTAAAATTATATGGCTTAAGAAACATAATGAAAATACCAAAATCTTCCATAAGAAAATCAATAAAAAATATGTATGACAACATAATTAAACTTAAAATGGAAGATGAGGTCCAATATGAAATGTACAATAGATGCAATGATTAATGTATGACTACTTCAAATATCTATTGAGTGAGGACAAAGAGATTTTTGAAAAAACTCAACGAACCCACCTAAAATTAATACCTTACTCTTGACACAAGGGAAATAAAGAGTGCATAAAAGTTGCTACCTTGGATGAACCAAAAAAATGGCATCTTCCATGCAACATGGAAAAGTGTTGGGTCTAGATGGTTTCAATGCAAATTTTTGCCAAAATATTTGGGATACAATTAAGTTTGATCACTTGGAAATGGTAGATAAGAGAAATATATGTAGAAGTTGATGATCAACCACATGAGCCAAGAATCATCTGCAAGCAAAATACCTATCACACAAAAGAGATCAAGCAAAGATTGTATGCTCTATAACAAGCAAATAATTATGTATTATTGCACAAAAGAATAAAAGATCCAATATTGAAGGTACAATATTGGAGGTACAATTACAATGAATGCATGACTTGCTTTATGGAAATCAAGAGATGCCTTAATCCTAAAATTAGAATAACTAAAACAATGTAAAGTATGAGATAAATTAAGCTCAACTACAAGCTATAAAAGCTAATTAGAAGTGCCTCTAAGTGAACTTAGACTAAATAAGCATAACACCTAGATAAAATAAAGCACCTAAGTTTAGCTCAAGTGAAAAAGAAATTAAAGGACCTAATTAATAAATAATTAGATAATTGTCCTAAAATTACTCCAACACCCCCCCTAAGATTAACTTGGGGATAAACTAAAGAGCTAGTGATGAATGCAAAACGCATCCATGAATACATAAGTCTTGACAACTAGGCCTGATTAGGTTCTCGTGTGCAAACCAATGCAAAACAATGCAACTCACACCAATTAGGTCTCTCTAAATAGAGAAAATGAGAAAAAACATATGAGAAAAAATCCCTCTCCAAAAGCGAGAGATGCCATGAAAAAGACACTACATGTGACTTAGATGGACTCCAAGTGGCCCCTCAAGTATAGAATCAGTCATAGAAGTACAATGAATATCCCCCCATAAGAGAGAGAATGAGGATAAGAATCCCCCCAATGTAGAAGTAGCTCCTATGCCAATGATGAATGTTTGAAGAAAAAAAAAATCCATTACCTGCAAACAACATGGCTTCCCTTCAAAAGAAACCAATCCACTGGAGATATGAGAAGCCACTCCCCTAAACTGGAAGATGTAGGAATCCAAATCCAAATATATGATGGCGTCTCTAAAAACTACTCATATGTCGCCAAGTCGTTTGATGATGAAGATGCTACAAACCAATCATGTACATGTCCAATCACAATAGAAGGTGACACACAAGGAACCAATAGAAATTGATTTTGAACAAGCTCCAAAGACAAACATGATGTGACAACAATTGTACTATGATTGTCATCAAATAAGAGAGATACAACCTCAAATGTGTCGTCTAAATATAAAATATGAGACTCCACAAATAATGAAGCAATGTTTGTCAAATAGGAATCCTAACCAGGAAGACAAATAGATGAATTATCCTACTTAACAGGAATAAGGGTCTCAATCAATGAAGGTACAACAACTATCTCTATTGGTGGAGGGGCAACTTGAAATTTTAATGCACACTCAACGAAGAGTTGAAAAATATTATGTGAGAAATGAGGACACATTTCATGTCCATGATGATTGCTCTCACTATATTTACACTGTTATACATAATTCACTCCTTAAGATAATCTCCAAAAATGATACAAAAATAGAAAGCCTCAATACAAATAGAGACCAAATTTGCGTGTAGCCCAAAAGGGAAAAATTGAGATCTCTAAGTACTTGATAAAAATTATGCAAAAAAAGACCTGAGATCTAAATAGGGTACTCTGAGAGCTTTTCGATGATGCATGGAAGTCAATAAACAAAGTCCATATGTGTAAGATATGGCTCTAGAAGTGAGAAAATGGAGGTTGACTTTAGAGGCCTGGTACAAAAAATTGGTGTAGAATCTTACCAAACCACATGCAAAATACGATTAGCATCAGAAGATCTTTCCAATGATATATTTTTTGCTCAATTTCAACTTCGTATGACAAAGTTATGCCCAAAAAACCAACCGCTACTTTTTCAAGGCAAGGAAGCCAAAAATAGAGTAGGTCTGCTAAATTAAGAAGTGAAGCTAAATATAGGAAAACGCCAATGTTAGTTGATCTGCCAAAATTGATGACATAGGCACTATGAAAAACCTGCACATGCAACAGGTATGTACTTTTGTCCTCCTTTTGACTTTTTTAAAAAGCTTTTTGAATTCCCATTTTAATAAAAAAAATTTTTTGCTATGTTTTCAAATGAATAAGCAAAAAATTAAAAAAATCTAATGATTTTTTTATATAAATGTTTTTTGAAAAAAAAATTGAAGCAGGTATTGACACACGTGCATGCGGTACATCCATATGGATTTACATGCCTCGTAAAACATGCCAATAAAAAAATCACCAAAAATTTTGCCGATCTCTATTTTTGACGATTTGAGAAGTTAGTTAGAGGTTTGTGGGCCTTCTAAGCGTGATGGTGACCTCCGTTTTGTGCCAAAGTGCCCAAATTTTTCAGCTACTCCCATATTTTGTCTCGATTTTTGCACCCTAGGCCAATTTGACCCAATTTTTCAACTGCTTGGATTTTGATGAAACGATAATTGATCTTTAGGGTTTTTCTATGCTACAGACATGATGACAACCTCTATTTGAGATCAAAGTGCATAAAAAAACACCTCAGGTTGGATCCCTCAAGCATGTAGACAGGAACTTGACAGAAAAGCTCTGATACCATGTAGAGGGTAAGTGCACAAAGTTGTGTCCACTTAGTGTGGAAGTTTGGCAAATCACACGGAGCGCATGAGAAACGAAACGGCATCTCGTTTCACATCGGGATCCCAAGCCAAAATTTGAAACGAGATCTTGTTTAGCGTCGGGATCCCAAGCCTAGATCTAAGAAACGGGATCTCGTTTCAAAAAGAAATCAGGATCCCGTTTTAAAACGGTCTCTTTTTTTTTTAAAAAAAAAAACAAGCTACATGAAATATAACATTTAAGTAGAAATGTGACTTATACTTTAAGTTATATTTCATGTATATATTGGCAGGATGTTTGAGAGTGGTTTAAGATCTCTAGGAGTTATAATGCAAATTCTAGATTATAGAAGATCTTATAAATTTTTAGACTTAGTCAAATTTGAGTAATCAACAGTTCAATATTTGCTAACTCTTTTTTATCTCAATCTCTTAATCTTCCTTGAGCTCTAGACTCATCTCCCTCCATATCTGTGTTGACAATATATTTGAAAGTGCTTTCAAATCTCCAAGAGTGATTTTTGCAAATTCTAGATTTTAGAAGATCTTATAAATTTTTATACTTAGTCAAATTTCAATAATCAACATGCTCCTATCAGCATTTTCTAGCTCTCTTTATCTTTCTTGAGCTCGAGACTCATCTCTCTCCATAACACTCTTCCTCTATCCCCTCTCCACCTCTATATCTCACTTTTTTCTCTCTCACATCCCTAACTCTCTACTATCTGTCCCCTCTCTCTCTACACACCTCCCCTCACTCCCTACCTATCTCTATTTTTCTACATATATACCTCTCTCTCTACATACCTTTGTTACTCGCCCTACCAACTTATCTTTCTCTACATGCATCTCTCTTCCACTCGAGATCTCTCTCTCTCTCTCTCTCTCTAACCTCCCTCCTTCCCTCTCTACTTTTATCTCCCCTCTATCTCCTCTCTACCTCTCTATCTCACTCTCTTCTTTCTCTCCCAAAATCTAGACTTATCTCTACCTCTCTCTCTCACATACTTAACTCTCTATTCTCCATCTCAACTCTCTCTACACTTCCCCTTATTCCATGCCTACCTTTATTCCTCTACATATACTATATATATATATATATATATATATATATATATCTCTACATACCTTTCACTCCATCCCTACCAACATCTCTCTCTCTCTCTCTCCCTCTATCTCTTCACCCTTCACCAATTCCCTCTCTAATTTTATGTCCCTTCTATCCCCTCTCTACCTCTCTTCTCACTTTGTCTCCTCTCTCCCAAAATCTAAAACTATATCTCTACCTCTCTCTCACATTCTTAACTCTTTACTCTTTATCTCCACTCTCTCTATGCACCTCCCCTTACCCCCTACCTGCCTATATTTCTCTATGCATACCTCTCTATCCCTCTCTAAACAAACCATCTCTCTCTCCCAACCAACTTATCTTTCTCTACATATGTCATAATAGGTCCTACTAAGGGGTCTTATGTCATAATAGGTCCTAGTAAGAGGTATAATGTCATAATAGGTCCTCTTAAGGGGTATTATGACATAATAGGACCTATTATGACATAATAGGTCATATTATGACATAATGGGACCTACTATGACATAATAGGTCGTATTATGACATAATAGGACCATTGGGACCTATTATGACATTACAGGTCCTATTATGACATAATACCCCTTAATAGGTCCTAGTAAGGGGTATAAAGTCATAATAGGTCCTCTTAAGGGATTTTATGACATAATATGACCTATGATGTCATAATAGGACCTATTACATCATCATAGATCCTATTATGTCATTATTAGTCCTATTATGACATAATACCCTTTACCAGGTCCTACTAAGGGGTATAATGTCATAATAGCTCCTCTTAAGGGGTCTTATGACATAATAGGACCTATTATGACATGACAAGTCCTCTTAAGGGGTCTTATGACATTATAGGACCTATTAAGTCATAATAGGTCCTATTATGTGATAATCGATCCTATTATGTCATAATAGGTCATACTAAGGGGTCTTATGTCATAATAGGTCCTAGTAAGAGGTATAATGTCATAATAGGTCCTCTTAAGGGGTCTTATGACATAATATGACCTATTATGTCACAATAAGACCTATTATGACACAAAATGACCTATTATGTCATAATAGGTCGTATTATGTCATTATAGGTCATATTATGTCATTACAGGTCATATTATGTCACAATAGGTCATGTTATGATATAATAGACCTTAACAAGTCCTACTAAGGGGTATAAAGTCATAATAGGTCCTTTTAAGGGGTTTTATGACATAATATGACCTATGATGTCATAATAGGACCTATGATGACATAATAGGACTTATTATGTCATCATAGGTCCTATTATGTCATAATCAGTCCTATTATGACTTAATACCCTTCAATAGGTCCTACTAAGGGGTATAAAGTCATAATAGGCCCTCTTAAGGGGTCTTATAACATAATAGGACCTATTATGAGATGACAGGTCCTCTTAAGGGGTCTCATGACATTATAGAACCTATTATGACATAATTGTTAGGAACCGGGAAGGACAACTGAGAGGGGGGGTGAATCAATTGTGAACTAGTTGTCAATAAATTATAACCCAAATACAAATTATTCCAACTTAAACTTAGTGTCGGTAAACCAAACTTAAGTGCTGGTAAAATAAATTAAAAGTTATAGCAGTACCGATATAACTTAATGCATGAAATAGAAAGAGAAACAACATCCACAACACATGACACAAATATTTTGACGTGGAAACCCGATAAGGGGAAAAACCATGGTGGGAAACCTTAACCATAATCAGATGATACTACTACAGATAGTAAGTGTATACAAATGAGGTCTGCACATGCAGAAAGGCCAACCGCCTAGAGCTCATTGCTCAATCACAAAATAGGAGTCACACTGACTACAATTGGATGGTTAAATCCAATAACAATGTACTGCTCAAAATAACATTTGCAATGTTGGATTCAATACCGGTTTAAGCTCTGAACATGAGAGTCAAACACCTTCATAACCTTCCTTCAACCTTCATATAATGTATGCATGATTCACATAAGGATCTGTTTATTTTTGCTCCTCAATATTCACACACACTCATCATGATCCTTGATCTTCAATAAGATCTTACAATCATTTATACAAAACCTAAGACCTATACACGAGGTCGACTCACTAAATATATTACAATTAAATTTATTACAAATAAGTCTTGATGCGATACAATATGTCGTCTCAATACATTTACCACATTATCCAATCAATAAACCATTTTCAAAATGTTCTGTGCTGATCTGGAATAGATATCATGTACTGGTCCATAACCTAGACCTTATCTACCGGTAAAGGCAAATCTATCAACCCGATTAGACCAATAAATAAAACACCAAATCCAAACTTCCAATCCATGTCTTCGACAAAACCAAATGATCTCCAAGTTATCATCGCTGTCGGTGAACCATATAACCTATTGGTGAACATATACCTGTGACTGTGCATAAGCCAATATCCATGTCACTGAACACAATGTTCCGGTTCAACAATAAACCAATATAACCATAGTGTTAAATCAACAATGTAGACCTCCAAGAAGATAAGTGTTGACATCAATGACAAAACCAATGCAACACATGACAAAGTCATCCATAATACCTGCAATCTCCCCCTTTGGCATTGATGACAACACTAGATGGAAAAACATCTAAGTGCCAAGAACAAAATGCCAAAAACCAATAAACCAACAATCTCCCAAAATAGATCAATAGAAAGTTTGATACAAAACCAAAACCAAAATACATCTCTCCAAAGAGTATATCTCTCCCTCAAGGTATAAAGTTTCTCCATATATATCTCTCCCCCTTTGACATCAAATGCCAAAGCAGTTAAGAATTCAAAACATAACATTTAGCTAACTACTCCCCTTGAGAAGTAGCTCTCCTTCATCAAAGCTAGAAAAACATTTTTCTGTTAGTCCTTGTCGGTTTGATGCCAATCTTCATCATCTAAGTCTTTGTCAGTAGGGAAATTACCCCAAGCCGCTCTCTGAGATATTCAAATGTTTCCTTAGGCAAAGGCTTTGTAAAGATATCTGCAATTTGCTCTTTAGTATTCACATAAACCAATCTCACTTCATTTGCTTCAACATTCTCTTTCAGAAAATTGTACTTAATAGAAACATGCTCTGTCTTAGAGTGAAACGCCAGATTTTTTGATATATCAATTGCTGTTGAATTATCACAATAAATGATTGTTCATTCTTTGCATTTTACCTTTATATCTTTCAACATTTGCTTGATCCATAATACCCAAGTACAATAGTTGTTGCTGCAACATATTCTGATTTTGTTGTAGATAATGATGTAAAAGTCCGCTTCTTATTGATCCATGAAATCAATCTTCTGCCAAGAAAGAATGCACCACCAGTGGTACTCTTTCTATCATCTACATCTCCTGCCCAATTTGCATCTGTATATACACATAAATGAAAATTTTCATCCTTAGGATACCATAAACCAAGATTTGTTGTGCCTTGTAGGTACCAGAAAATCCTTTTTACTGTTGATTTGTGATTTTCTTTAGGATTTCTTTGAAATATAGATACAATACATATTGCATTCATTATATTAGGTCTGGTTTGTGTTAAATATAGTAATCCTCCAATCATATATTTGTACCTTATTGGATTAATAGGAGCTGAATCATCCTTCAATGTCAATTTATCAGTTGTAGTCATAGGAGTGCTTACCGGTTTGGAATTTTCCATACCAAATTTATTCAAAATTTCCTTCAAGTACTTTTTTTGACATATGAATATACCTTTATCTATTTGTGAAATCTGCAATCCTAGATTTTTTTTATCTCTCCAATCATAGACATTTCCAATTCTTCCTACATCTTGTTAGCAAAGTCTTTACATAATCCATCTTCACCTCCAAAAATGACATCATCCACAAATACTTCAATAACCAAAATGTCATCATTGGTAAGTTTGTAATACAAATTGTTGTCAGCATTACCTTTTGTGTAACCAAGCTTCAAAAGATGTTTATCCAATCTAGCATACCAAGCTCTAGGAGCTTGCTTCAATCCATATAAAGCTTTCCTTAACTTGAAAACCATATCCTTACTATCTGTCAATGAAAATCCATCAGTCTGTTCAATGTAAACTTCCTCCTCAAGATCTCCATTAAAAAATGTACATTTAACATCTATCTGATAAACTTTATAGTTCTTGTGAGCTGCAAATGCAAGAAAAGTCTAATAGCCTCAACTTTGGCTACCAGTGCAAAGGTTTCATTATAATCTATTCCTTCTTTTTGTGAATAACCTTTACAAACTAATCTTGCTTTGTTCTTGATTACTTCACCATCTTCATTAAGTTTATTTCTATATACCCATTTAGTTCCAATTACATTTTTGTCTTTAGGTCAAGGAACTAATGTCCAAGTATTATTCTTTTCAAATCTTCTTTCATTGCTTTTATCCAATGTTCATCCTAACATGCTTCAACAATAGACGCTGGTTCAACTTGAGAAATTAAACATACCTCTTCATTTGCCAATCTTCCTCTAGTCATAACACCTTGATTCTTATTTCCAATTATCTGATTCTTTGAATGATTCAATCTTACATACCTAGGTTTGTTTTGATTAAAATTCATAGGCTATTCTTCTCAATCACAGTTGAGTTCTCTGATGATGCCGGTGTGACTAGATCTTTACTCTGTACGGGTGCAATCTGTGCCAGTTCATTTATAATCATTTCAACTGTCGGTTCTACAGATCTTGAATCTCCTCTAAAATGTTCATCTATCTTCACATTAGTACTCTCAATGATTTTTGGTAACCTTTTATTAAAACATCTATATGCCTTGCTTCTAGAAGAATAACCAAGAAATATTCCTTCATCACTTCTAGGATCAAATTTACCAATATACTCATCTCTTCTAATATAACATTTGCTTCCAAATATTCTGAAGTACTTAAGAGTAGGAGTATGACCAAACCATAGTTCATAAGGGGTCTTACCAGTTTCACTTTTGATGTGAACTTTATTGAAAGTATAAACCATTGTATTCACTTCTTCTCTCTAGTACACATGAGGTAGATTTTCTTCCATCAACATGGTTCTTGCTACATCCAGAATAGTTATGTTCTTCCTTTCCACAACTCCATTCTGTTGGGGTGTCCGGGGTGTTGATAGTTGTCTTTTGATTCCATTCACTTCACAGAATGCATTAAATTATCTAGATGTAAATTCTCCTCCTTGATCTGATCTCAAACATTTTATTTTCTTGCCGGTTTCATTCTCTACCATTGCCTTGTATATCTTGAATGTTCCAAAAGCTTCTGATTTCTCCCTGAGAAAAGTAACCCAACACATTCTAGAATAATCATCAATTATTAGCATAAAGTGTCTATCTCCTTGTAGACTTCTTTTTCTTGCTGGACAACATAAATTAGTATGAATTAAATCAAGAATATTATTGGATTTCTCAATAATGATATTAAATCTTGTTCTAACTTGCTTTCTCATTTGACATTCCTTACATACCAGATTATGAGGTTTCACAATCTTAGGTAAATCCCTTACTGCCTTAGTTGAACTCATTTTTATAATGCAATCAAAATTAACATGACAAAGTCTCTTATGCCATAACCAACTTTCATCAATGTGTGCAATCAAACATGTCTTATCACTGGTATTCAAATGAAATATAGTGCCTTTAGTCTGATTACTAGTTGCAATCTCCAGTCCAGTTCTGTTTATGATTTTGCATTTTCCATTCTTGAATTGTAACTGAAATCCTTTTTCCACTAACTGACCAACACTCAAAAGATTATGCTTTAAACCTTCTACATAATAAATATTCTCAGTATTATGCTTACCATCCAAAGATATAGTGCCTCTTCCTTTGATTAAACAATCGTTATCATCTCCAAATCTTACTAGACCTCCATGAATTTCCTGAAAAGATAAGAATTTGCTTTTATCACTAGTCATATGATGCGAGCATCCACTATCTATTATCCATTCATCCTTTTCTTCAACTTTTGCTGCCAGTGCCTACTCTACTGGTTTGACAATAGGTGTCGGTTGATCTTATTTTATTGCAACAAAATTCCATTCGCTATCTGCTGGATCTTCATCTGAATCATCTATAATACCTTCATCTGCATAGTAGCATGACTTATCTCTATTTTTCTTAAATCTGTATCTCTGATATTTAGGGTTAGGCTTATATGATCTTTTTGCTTCCTCCCTTAATCTTGCATGTCTATTAGGACACCTAGAAGTCATATGACCAACTTATTGTAATTAAAACATTTAAAAGGTGCTTTACCTTCATACTTACTTCCTACTGGGCCTGTAGGCATCTTTCTTGCAAATAGTGCTTTAAGTTCTTCATTTTCTCTTCTCATATCTTCAAGTTCTTTTGCATAAAGTGCTTTCCAATCAGTTTTGTCAGATGATGACGATGTTGATGTTGATGATGATGATTCTTTGAAAGCTAAATCAGTCTTTATTGTAGCAACAAGACCAAATTCCTCAAGCTCAAATGCTAAAAGTTTTCCAACCAAAGTATCTCTAGAAACTGAAGTATTAGGCATTGTTCTCAACTCATTAATAGCAGTCACTTTCATTTTGTAAGCCAGTGGAAAAGCTCTTAAAACTTTAGACACAATTTCATCTTCACTTAAGGATCCTCCACAACATTGTATTCCTAAAACAATTTCATTAACTCTTTCCATAAATGCAGAAATTCTTTCATCTTCTTCCATTTTTAAATTTTCATACCTGACCAGTTTTGCAATCTTGACAGTGGTATCTCCTTCATTCAATGTTTCCAATTCATCCCAAATAGCTTTATCAGTAGATCGGTCTGATAATCCCATGATTTGCTGATCTGATAATTCGCTCAGAAGTGTTTCTCTTGCTTTGCAATCATTCTCCAAGTCCTTAGCCAATGTTGGTGGATGAGGTTGATTCGGAGTAGGACCAACATAGCCATTCTTAGTAACATCCCATATATCTCTTCCAATGTAGTTCAAATGTGTTTCCATTCTGATCTTCCATATACCATAATTAGTTCCATCAAGTTTCAGATTGTCCTTCTTGAAAGTATTTGTTGCCATAGGATCTCCTCAAGCTGTTAGGCTTCTGCAAAAAGAGGACTTAGCTCTGATACCAATTGTTAGGAACTGGGAAGGACAATTGAGAGGGGGGGGGCATGAATCAGTTGTGAACCAGTTGTCAATAAATTATAACCCAAATGCAAATTATTCCAACTTAAACTTAGTGTTGGTAAATCAAACTTAAGTGTCGGTAAAATAGATTAACAGTTATAGTAGTACCGGTATAACTTAATGCATGAAACAGAAAGAGAAATAACATCCACAACACATGACACAAAGATTTTGACGTGGAAACCCAGTAAGGGGAAAAACCACGGTGGGAAATCTTACCCACAATCAGATGATACTACTGTAGATAGTAAGTGTATACAAATGGGGTCTACACATGTAAAAAGGCCAACCACCTAGAGCTCATTGCTCAATCACAAAATAGGAGTCACACTGACTAAATTGGATGGTTAAATCTAATAACAATGTACTGCTCAAAATAGCATCTGCAATGCTGGATTCAGTACCGGTTTAAGCTCTGAACATGAGAGTCAAACACCTTCATAACCTTCCTTCAACCTTCATATAATGTCTGCATGATTCGCACAAGGATCTTCTTATTTTCGCTCTTCAATATTCACACACACTCATCATGATCCTTGATCTTCAATAAGATCTTACAATCATTTATACAAAACCTAAGACCTATACATGAGGTCGGCTCACTAAAGATATTATAATTAAATTAATTACAAATAAGTCTTGATGCGATACAATATGTCGGCTCAATACATTTACCATATTATCCAATCAATAAACCATTTTCAAAATGTGTCATGCTGATCTGGAATAGATATCATGTACCGGTCCATAACCTAGACCTTATCTGCCGGTAAAGGAAAATATGTCAACCCGATTAGACCAATAAGAAAAACACAAAATCCAAACTTCCAATCCATGTCTTCGACATAACCAAATGAGCTCCAAGTTGTCATTGTTGTCGGTGAACCATATAACCTGCTAGTGAACATATACCGGTGACTTGCATAAGACAATATCCATGCCGGTGAACACAATGTGTCGATTCAACAATAAACCAATATAACCATAGTGCCAAATCAACAATGTAGACCTCTAAGAGGATAAATGTTGACATCAATGACAAAACCAATGCAACACATGCCAAAGTCATCCATAATACCAATAATAATAGGTCCTATTATGTGATAATCGATCCTATTATGTCATAATAGATCCTACTAAGGGGTCTTAAGTCATAATAGGTCCTAGTAAGAGGTATAATGTCATAATAGGTCCTCTTAAGGGGTCTTATGACATAATAGGACCTATTCTAACTTAATAGGCTGCATTATGTCACAATGGGACCTATTTTGACATAATAGGTTGTATTATGACATTATAGGTCCTATTATGTCATAATTTATAAGATCTTCTAAAATCTAGAATTTGCATTATATTTCCTAGAGATCTGAAACCACTCTCAAACACGCTGCCAATATATACATGAAATATAACTTAAAGTATAAGTCACATTTCCCTTTGTCTTAATGTGACTTATACTTAAATGTTATATTTCATGTATATATAATTTGTTTGTTTTAAAAAAATAAAAGGGAAACAGGATCTCATTTGCTAAATGTGTTTTTAATTATTTTAAAAAACGAAACAGGATCCCATTTCATAAACGAGATCCCGTTTCTAAAAATTTCAAACTTTTTTTTGGTTGTAGCTTTGGTTTTGGCTTGGGAAATGGCTTGGAGAGCCGGCCCTTTGGCTTGGACCTGGTTTGACCTACAACTTGAAGGCCAAATCAATCTTCATATAAAATAATGACTTCAAAAATATATCTGAACACCAAATTTTCAGAATGTTTTTAAACAATGAAAACCCATTATAGTAGAGATTGTCTAGATTCTAAATATATAATTTTTTTAGAAAATCGATCAATATTTTTATTTGTAAAATAATTACTAATGAAAGAGGTCCATAAACTTGAGATAATAGGGTTTTCTAATAACTTTTTTGTCTCTAAGTTTTTTGGGAAAAAAATTATATAGCATCAAACTAGAGACAATTATATACAGTTAAAAAACAAAACAAAAAACAACTGTTAAGTTTAGGTCAAATTATGCTTGCCGTACACAAGAATTTTTTAAAAGAATGATTATGCCCAATAAAAAATAAACAAAAAAAAAAAATGCAGAAAAAATTACAAAAAAATATTCTCATCAAAGGTGAGTGAGCTACAAATATTTTCTCAAAAGGATTTATAAAAATACTTTCATTTAGGTCAAACTATGCTTGTCATACACGGACATGGTATGGTCTTGAAAAGTGACTTTTAAACTATAGGTTTTAGTAATGCCTATTCAAACTTCATTTTTAAGATCTGGGTATTAAAATAAATTACATATTTGGAAAATAGACTTCGAGCACTACATTTTCTATTACTGAATTTTTTCAAGACTCATTCTTTAAGTGCCTCAAATCTTTAGGTCAAACATGATGGAAAAAAAAAGGAAAAAACTTCCACTTTTTGGCCAAAAAGTGGTCACAACTTCTTGCAAGTACCCTAGAAGTTGATGATCAACCATAGGAGCCAGGAATCATCTTCAAGAAAAACACCTATCACACAAGAGATCAAGCAAAGACTATACTCTCTATATCAACTAGAAAATTTTGTATTATTGCACAAAAAAAGAGAAAATTCAATATTGAAGGTACAATATTAGAGGCACACTTACAATGAATGAATGACTTGCTTTATAGAAAGCAAGAGATGCCTTAATCCTAAAATTAGAATAACTAAAGCAATACAAAGTAGGAGCTAAATTAAGCTCAAATATAAGCTATAAAAGATAACTAGAAATGCCTCGAAGTGAACTTAGACTAAACAAGCATAACACCTAGATAAAATAAAGCACCTAAGCTTAGCATAAGTGAAAAAGAAATGGAAAGATCTAATAAATAAATAATTAGATAATTATCCTAAAATTACTCCAACAATATAAAAAATAGATACATGCTAGGATCAATTATGCTTTCCTAGATTTGATTCCCAAGGACAAACATCCACACTCTTTGTAAAGATTTAGGACAACTCTTCTTCTATAATACTTCATATAAACTCATATCCAAATTCTCAAGAATATAATGCCCCCTCTCTTGGATAAAATGATATCCCCCGAAGAAAAAAAAACCTACGAAGGAATAATCTTAGTTCAAGAAGCCATGCTTGCTAGCAAGGAAAACAAATTCAATAAAATGGCTTTAAAAGTCAATGATTTTGATAAAATTAACCACAAAAAACTATCTTCAAGACTCTTGGTAAATTGGGTTACATCACTATGCCCTATGTAGCTCCTCTAGTTAAAATAGAAGGCACACCCCTTTCTTTCAAGTTTCCAAAGGAGTAAGCCATCATTGGGCCCTCTCCATATTTATTCTAGTAATAGAAGTCCCTCCCAACTTTTAGGTCCACAAAAGGATTTAAAATTTTATCCAAGGCTTTCAATATACTAACAAGTTCAAAGAAAAAATGATTGTTAGTTTGAAAAATGATTTGATCTTACTAAGTAAAGTTTCGATCATAGTTTCTTTAAGTCTAAAAAATGCTTGCAATATATTAGTAATTTATGTAAAATAAATAAAACAAAGTCTACAATATACTTCTCTAGTCTAAAACAATAGAGAAGCTAAAGAGATAAGAGAAAATTTTATCTTGTAAAATCCAAAACAATACTTTCAAGTACCTAGGAGTTCTTATTGCTTTCACTAGGATTAAGATAATTCATTAAAATGAAATACTTAATGAATTGAAGGGTGACTCAATTTATAGCTCATCCAATATGGGAGAATGACTCTAACCAAGGTTATTATTATTTCACTTCATATTTACCGATGTTCTATTATTAATGCTCCTAGGATTTTTCTTAATGAGCTAGAAAAATCAATAAATGATTTACGTGGGTTAGTGGAAAATTGAATGACAAAATGATATATAGCCTAATTAAGCAAGGTATCATCATTAGGGCAATGAGAAAATGAGGGTTGACATCAAGGTAGTGAGTAATCAAAACTTATCCTTGAAAGCTGGTTTTTGACATGATTATCCATCTCTTTAAATGATAGGATCAATATCTTAGATCAATAAATACTAAAATAGGAAATTGAAGTTGAAAACTTTGCTAATCCAAGAAACCTTAAGACGTTAGGTGTTTGGAAAGACATTCTAGAAGACAAAGGTATAGTTATAAACTAATTATCATATAATCCTATTTTTAGCAAAGAAGTTCTTCAAACTCGCAGTATATTGGGCAACTTTAGATTGCAAATCATGACTACTCTCTAAGAGTGGTTGAACACAAATAACTTTGAAACCCTCAACTCTATTATGAAAAACTAGAAATTGAAGAACAAAGAAATTGGTCGCCTTGCTTAACTATGACCTCAATGAAAGGCCATTAATTCTTAATTAAATAAAAGACTATCATCTCATTCTTAAAATAAAAATAATAGATATTAATTTCAAATTCTCCTAGTGTAGATGGAATGTATAGTGTGAACATGGGCTACAAGTGCATAATCAACTCCAACCTTGCAGGCAACATTCCCTAGAATATGATTTGGACTTCTCATACAAACCCCAAGGTTAAGTTATTTTCCATACCCTAAACACGTTGTGGATGAATGAAATTGTGAATTATGAATGCATTAATAACTATGAAACTCAATTCACAATCAATCGACACTCAAATTAGCATAAGATAATGTATGAAATTAAACCAATAAATAAAAAACCATCATACCTTAACACAAACCTTGCTTCATTTCATTTTTTTTTATAATTATAAGTAAATATGAATTTTTCAAAAGATCGAAACCCTTACACAATCATGAAATAATTAAACACTACATTTTAAATAAGTAATAGATATGAAGTGTAACAAATGAAATGAATTTCATAAATTATCATCTTATTTGACAACACATGTAGAAACAAAGTTTGGATTCATTTAATAATGAGCATTGTAAGATTGAAACATATTGAGAGGCATATTGACCCTTAACCTTCAAACTTATGAAACTACCATTTGGTTATATCTAAAGAACAAGCACAATTTCTTTGTAACCACCTTGATATACAGTGAAAGTGGAAGGTGTGGTTCATGTTCCCCATGCAAATCCACATCCTTTTCTTCTTTGATTGGCCTGACACTCAATGCAAAGGTCCTTGATGCAGTTTTTACAAATACCACAATTCACAACCACAACATTTGAAGCCATTTCTTTCCCTACCTATGCCAAAACCACCCCTTGCTTAGCTCCATTATTCCTTGATATGTTGGTTTCTTATCTTTCAACATGATGGAAGCATTCCCTAGATACAAGATTAATTCTTGATACTTGATGATACCTTGATAATGTTTGAATGTTTGATGAATAATGATATATAGGTCTAATTTATAGTTTTGGAATGATATCTATCAACAATATAGATTTATTAGGAAGAACAATGTATTATAATGATTGAAAGGATTAGATGAATGTGCGTGCGATGTGTGTGGTTGTGAGGGGTTAAATTTAGGAGTTAATTGAGTGTATAAGATTAGTTAAATGAAATTGATTGATGATTAGACTAATAGTGAGTGTGAATAGATGAATTGAAGATAAGGAATGCTTGATCATGCTAACACATGGAGAGAAACCTCATTTTGATATATAAAATGGATATTATGCACCAAGGTATGAGGAACCAAGATGACATTGTATCTTTTGCATGTGATTTTACTCTAGAAACAAAAGGTTTGTTATTATGCATACCATACATAATAGAACCTTGTCAGATTATATGAGGAAGTTGGACTCGAACCATGATAGTCCTATGGCACAAAAGGTATGAACAACTTTATATGAAAAGTATGATTGTTTATGCTAGAAGCCATTCCTACATACACAAGGAATACAATTGCCATGTTAATGTTACATAAACATCCTACAAATGTCACATACAAATATAATGACCACACTCCATTCTTTTCTTTTCTAAACTCACAAGGATATAAAAAGATCAAGGTGGCTTCAAGTTAGTGTTAGAATGAGACAAAAAGATAAATCAAATGGAAATAGACTGATTGATGAAACAAAAGAAACAACCACCAAATTATTGCTAAATGATATGTCCTCATGATGGGATAGCATTGGATTATTCCTATTGTAGGAAAAATATATCTAGTAAGGCATTGACACTTCAAATAAAGTTAATAAAGTTGATTAAGCAACATATATGTAGGTATAAAATAAGTCACACAGGATTCTGGAAATGGAGGGAACAACGTTTGCAGTGGGAAATTTGAAATCGGGAAATGGAGGGAACAATGAGGCTGGATCCTCTGGTTTTTAATCCACTGCAGCTCAAGGACAAGCAACCGATGATGAGGATGGGAGGTAGGATGGGGACCCATGGATATGGGACCCTCCTCCTGACCATGAAAAAGTTAAAAGATTACCAATAATCGAGCCCCGAGGTGGTGAAGGTTGACTCATAAAATATCAAGGAGGGGCAAGTCTCTAAACCTTGGAGTAGTCTTTTTGCAAGGAAAGCATCTAGAAAACCAACTGGTAAATCGTCTTTCCCCTTCGTAAAAGATATATCAAATAATAAAATGGGTAAAATTTCTATTGAGATTCCTGATTTAGTTATCGATCATAGCATCTCTTTAATGTCTTTTTCCTTGGTGGGGAAGTTTGTTGGACCTTGACCTAATATTAAGGATGTTAGGTCTTTTGTTAAGAGAAAATGGAGAATGAAAGGACAGGTTGATGTCTCTGCCTTGCCTAGAGGCATTTTTGTATTTTCTTTCTCCTACGGGGAAGATATGGAAGTTGCTTTAAGTGGTGGCCCCTGGATGTTTGGCAAATCTTCTCTATCTGTTAGAAAATGGTCTCCTAACATGGAACTCAATGATTCTTTCTTTGAATCTATTCTGGTTTGGGTTAGGTTGCCAGGGTTGCCGTTGGAATACTGGGTGGAGGATGTTTTCTCAAGAATCACTAACTCCTTTGGGGAGCTTGTTGTGATAGACCCAATGACACCAGCTCACAAGAGATTGGTTTATGCGCGTATCTGTGTCAACATTTCACAGAATATGGACCTCCCTAGCAGTATTGATATAAAATCTAAATTTGGGTTATGGGAACAGTCAATAGAATTTGAATCACTCCCCTTTGTGTTCTTTTCTTGCAAAAAAGTTGGTCACTGGGCTAAGGCTTGTCCCAACAACCCTAAAAAACCTGTGATGACAAATATCCATAAACAGGTTTGGAAAGAAAAAAATAATAACAAAGAAGGTAATAAATTAGAAGGAAAAAGTGGAAGCTCGGTCAATATATCAGAACCACTGGAAGTAGATAGAATTGACCCTCCTAAGAACCCCCCTATGAAGGAGAATAAAAAGATTGAAATCAGGGAGTTTGAGATTAAAACAGTCAATACCTTTGACGCTCTACAGACATAGGAGAAGGAGAATGAAATTAGTGAAGGGACACTTGAAGATGGTGAGATTGAGAATATCACTGACTCTCATCATGAGGCCTTTCAGGATTCTATATCAAAAAAAGATGAACACTGCCTAGATGATGATTTTGAAGAACATGAAATAAAACTGGGAATGATCAACAAGTTTGGATCACCTTAGGTAAATTTAAATGCTTTATTCCAGAATATTGGAGTTGATATGCCTACATCATCCCAAAAAAGAGGAGAACTATGGAGCAATATGCAAGATGAGCCTAGAGCAGAACAAGAAGAAAACACAACAGGAAATGGAAAGAAAATTAAAACCAAGAAGGTAGGAGGCCTTAATGGAGTGAAAACCAGAACCAAGTCCAAGGCTGATTTTGGTGCTTCAAGATCCCCACCGCAATGTAAAACTATGAAATGGCATAGGGACCAAGAGAGAAAGCAAAACATAGCTGATGGAAGGCAGCGAACTATCAAGGAATCCTACGCTCAGGTTTCCAAATGAAGGTAATATCTTGGAATATCAGAGGCCTAAATGGTCTCAATAAACAAGATATATTAAGGAACCTCATTTGAGATCAAAATCCAGATATTATCCTAGTTCAGGAAACCAAAATGAGTAAAGAGAAAGTGGAGAAATTAAAGTTCTTTAAAAATGGAGGGGTTTGTGGTAGTAGCTCAAATGGAGCTTCTGGAGGGGTTGCTATTTTCTGGAACAAAAATAGCACCTCTGGAGATATGATTGATGTTGATGGCAATATTTTATCCCTAAAAGATAAAAGCATCTTTGATGGTAAGGAATGTGTCATTACTAATATCTATGCCCCTAACTACAAATTTGCTAGAAGTAAATTCTAGGATCAAATTCAGCAAAAAAGAAATTCTTTCCCTTTGAATAGCTGGGTTGTGATGGGAGATTTCAATACTCCTCTGCAAGACATTGACAAATTTGGGGGTATTCAAGCTCAACCAGACAACAGATTTGACCTGATGGACTTTATTAATATCAATGCTCTCATTGATATGGATCTTAATGGGGCCTCCTACACATGGTCTAATCGAAGGGATGGTGAAGATCTCATCTAGGTAAGACTTGATAGATCCCTTGTTACTAATGATTGGATTCTTTCTCATAGATGCTCCCTTTCTGTTATTAATAGAATTGGGTCAGACCATTATCCCATCTCTTTTGTTGCGGAGAATTTTAAGAATAATCAGAGTTTCCCTTTTCGGTTTGAAAAGATGTGGACTTCCCACCCAAATCTTGAAAAATCTATTGCTAACTAGTGGAATATTGATGTTAATGGAACTACCATGTACAAAGCTGCCAAAAAACTTAAAAATCTCAAAACCAACATTAATATATGGAACAAGAAGGTCTTTGGTGATATCTTTGATTCAAAGAAAAACCTAAAGGAGGAACTGAATTAGATCCAAAATTCAATACAGAAAGATGGCTATAAAAAGTATTCCAAAGCCATGGAAGATGATCTTCTAGTCAAACTCCACAACATTATTTGTAGGGAAGAAATCTATTGGAGCTAGAGATCCAGGGCTATTTGGTTGGAGGCTGGGGACATAAACACTAAATTTTTCCACATGACTTCTCTAAAACATAAGGCAGTGAATAGAATCTCAAGACTCAGTGTAGAGGACAATACTCTACTTAATAAGGATGAAATCAGGGATAAAGCTGCCAGGTTCTTCAATCAGCTCCTCATGAGTAATAAGGACATTGATCATACCCACCAACATAATTTGGTTAATATCATTTCTAAGATCATTAACCATATTTAGAATAAGGCCCTTTCTGCTATCCCGTCTGCTGGGGAAATTAAAAAAGTTGTCTTTTCATTTCAAGGGGATAAAGCTCCAGGTCTTGATGGTTTCCCTATGTTTTTCTTCCAGGATTTCTAGCATATTGTTGGAGAAGACACGGTTAATGCAGTCAAAGAATTTTTTGGATCTAGAAGAATCCTTAAGGAACTCAACTCCACGTTTATATCCCTAATCCCTAAAGTTGCTGGGGTAGACTCTATGGGAAAATTTAGACCAATAAGCCTATGTAACTCTTTCTATAAAATCATATCCAAAGTTTTGACCACTAGAATTTTGTCGGTTCTTCCCTTCATCATCTCTGAGGAGTAGAAAGGTTTTGTTCCTGGTAGGCAGATTTTGGACTCTATTATTCTTGTACATGAGAACATTCATTCCCTCAGTGCTGCTAAAAAAGAAGGTTTCCTGATAAAGTTGGATTTGGCAAAGGCTTATGATAGAGTGGAGTGGAATGTTCTTTTTAGAATCATGGAGGCCTTTGGTTTTGATGAAAAGATAACCAAAATTATTAGACAGCTGATCAACACTCCTATGTTCTCTATTCTGATTAATGGTGTAGTGTCATAAATTGTACGCACTTGCTAGGGTGGTACAATTTCACACCTAGTTTAGCACCCGCCTTGGTGCATTTTACATTTTACATTGCATCTCTCCTTTAGCACTTAATTAATCAAATTAATTAGGTCTAAGGTTCTATTTCATCATCTTCCACATCATAAAAGTTGGGCCCTTTCATTAAAGCGTGCCCTTTTCATTTTATTCCTCCAATACATCATTCAATCAAAAACCCTAATTGAGTCCTATTTTGAACTTGGGGGCTTGATTTCGGGGGTCAAAACATCTCGAAGTCACCTGTAACTTTGGGATTCTCTCTAAAATCATCATATTCGACGACCCTGAAAATTTGGTGAAAAGTCGTCGGGACCGTGGCGCTCGGAGTGCACATGGTCCCAGACATTTTTCCCAAAATTTTAGGAGCACAATCCAATCATAAAATAAATCTTAACCCCAAGAAATTGGTGGGAGATTCAACCTCTAGGTCAGCCAAAAGATGAAATTATGACCTAAGGTTTCATATATAAGAGCTCTCTTTCTTCATTTGAAAGGATGGGAATTTTGTTTTCAGGAACCTCATATGCAGCGAAAGAGAAGATCTTTGAAGACTTCAACAACATTCAACATCCATCTATCAAGCATTTATCAATTTCATTCATCCATTTAGGGCTTGGAAGACATTGAAGAGCAATAGGAGATTACCAACTGAAGATTGGCTTGTACCCCTCCCTTGGGATTGGGTATGATTTCATGTTGTTTTCATGTCTTTGCATAAGCTTCAATATATCACTTATTCATGCTTTAGATCTTGATTTAGAGCATTTACATTGTCATTTACAAGCAATTAGGGTTTACTTTCTAGGTTACTCTAGTTTGCTTACTTGCATTTTAGGATCTTGCACACACACAAGGTCTGCACACACAATACTTTTTACAATACAACTTGGCTATTCGTGGAGGTGGAAATCACTGAAGTGGGGGTTTGACTAAGACAAAACCCTATATAGCCGCCCACCATACCCTTTTCAGATATAAGTGTAGGTTTCGGGATTTGGACGACGCCGCAGGTTGCAGATCCGGGAGAAGTAGACTGAGACCGACCTTCCCACCAAGTTGCAGGGCAAAAGACCAGGACAGGGGCATGGGGCACCCTGGTCCTACCAGGACAGGGGTGCTAGGTGCCCTAGTCCCTGGGACAGAGGCACTGGGTGCCCTGGTCCTCCTGACAGACAGCAATTTTTGGCATTTTCGGTAGTTTTCTAGGTTGCAAAACAGCAGTTTCAGGAGCAGTTTCCAGGATAGAATCAGGACAATGGCGCCCGCGCCCCTGTCCTGAACATTTTCAATCAGATTTTGACTCCGGGTACGCATCTGCATTCTTGTTTTGTCCTTGTGTTTATGGCTTTTCATTGTTTAATCTCAATTCTGCAATCTTGGTATTAGTTCATACTTGCATTTTGGGATTAGGACTTGAACTTGCATCATTTTATCTTTCAATTACAACAAAGGAATAGAAATCCTAATAGGTAGCCCATGGCTCTCTCTTTCACAAAAAGAAGTAGCCAATTGTGTGATACCTCTAGGCTCTTTCGTATTCTGTAATGTGTGTCAAAAGGTAGGATTAGGGCATGTTAACCTAGTCTCGCTTTCTCCCCTACACATTTTGGTGAACCCGACGTGAATCTATCATTGCTTCCTCTTGCATTGCATTTGTTAGATCTAGATCTAGATTTAGTGTGTTTAAATTTTATGCAACCTTTATTTCAAAATGTCAGATTTTTATTTGCAAGATGTTCATGTTTATGATGATGCATGCAATCATGTTGATTATGAATATAGCCAAGATGAATTAGATGAAGCTTTAGATGAGTTTTTGAACCCTAAAGATGCCAAACCTTCATTTTACCAAAGACTCATAAACCTTGTTACTATGCCATTTAGGTGTGATGAGAAAGATAAGTCGAATGGTTCCTCTCAAGGGTACATTCCTATCAACTCTTCCACTGAATCTAGTAACATGGTTGTTTTCAATAATCCCCTCTATGAAGAGATATCTCCTTTTGAATCAAAAGATAAACCTTTTGATAGCTATGATCATACTTTGTTGGATGGTGCTCTTGATGACTTTGTGGCTTTATCAAAATCTTTAAACAAGAACAAGACTTCTAAATTGGTTAACATGATAAACCTGAATGAGCATAATAAGCATCTCTTTGAAGTCCAAGGTGCTTATCCTTCTCCCACCTTTCAAGTTCCTAAATCACCTCTCCTTACTATCCAAGGAGGGTATGATCATGATTCCTTTCTTACTCCGAATAAACCAATCATCACTGTGCGAGGAAGAAAACCTATAAGTCCTTATAGTTGTGCCAAGCAATTAACTAGAGAGAGTTATCATGCGGTTGCCCATACTTATCACACCAGAAATAATAGGCAGCCTAATCCTCCTCCTGTTATTCCAGTTTCTCTTCCTAATCCTCAACCAATTCCTTCGCAAGCTCCACGTATTTCACAAGTTATGGGTAAGGAATATGATCTCATAGAACAACTTAAAGCTACCCCTGCTAAGATATCCCTCTGGGATTTGATTCAAACTTCTTCCGCTCATCATGGAATGTTACAAGATGCCTTGAAAGATTTGAATGTTCCTCCATCGAATACATCTAGTAATATAGCATCTTTGGTTAACTCTGTGATGAATCCTAAAGCTCAAATTGTGTTTACCCAAGATGAGTTACCTACTAGTGAAATTCAACATCAATATGATCCCTTGATGATTGTGGTTATCATGAAAGACACTACTATAAGACGAACACTAGTAGATAATGGCTCTGGCCTTAATGTGTGTAGCATTAATCTATTGCATAAAATGAATGTGGATACATCCCTCATTGAGCCTGACTCTCGTCCCAGTCAAGGCTTTGACAATGTGGCTAAGACTTCATTAGGTATTATCACCTTACCCCTCATAGTGGGACCTGTTACTTTGCCTATTCCTATCCATGTTATGTCGAGAAATTTAACATACAACTTGTTATTAGAGAGACCTTGGATTCATAGTATGCAAGCTGTCCCCTCTACATTGCATAGACAAGTTAAATTTATTTATAACAATAAGACATATACCTTGATAGGTGATACTAATTTCCAAGCTTGTTTACAAACATCTACTTCCAAAGGGGGTTCTTCTAAGCCGTCCTCATCTAGTGATGACTCTTTAAACAAGATACCTATCGATGAATCCTCGCTCTCTGATGATCAAAATTCTTTGGATGAGTCTGGAGCTCCTGAAGAAGATTCTTCTCGACTTGAATCTACACATAAGAAGGATTTTGATCCTGAGAAGGTTCTCGCAGAAGATGATTGGGGATCTCTTGATTTTAATCCCACCTTTGTAGGTGAATATAAGGTTCCTTCTAGAGAGCTTAAAGTTGAAAAGAAGGAAGAAGCTAAAAATCAGTCAATCTTACCTGAACCTATGAGCAATAATTTTGTGGCCGCTTCTCAAACTTCTTCTCCTCACACCTCTAATTTTGAAGAGTTTGATTCTTTGTCTTATGAAAAACCACCTTCTCTTTCTGAAATGGCTGATCATTATGGTCGTGGTTTCCACATTCTAGCTAAGCATGGGTATCATGGAAATGGCTGTGGTGCTCACGAACAAGGAATAAAGGTTCCTCTAGAGAATAATCTTTATGATATGATCTTTGGGCTTGGTTATAATCCCTACAAGCGCACTAAAGCTTCTAAGAGACCATGTATTAGTGTTAATGCTATTTCTACATCTCTATCAATGCAACACCCTGAGTATATTGATGGGGATCCTTCGTGTGCCTGTGCTTTGGATATCTTTCCTACCGATGATGCTTTAGCTGAGTTTTTAGGAGCATATGATACTCTTCCTCGTTATCATCACAATAGGGGACTCCCTTATTGTTTGAACACTGAAGCCTATTTTGGAAAAGAGATTGATAATGATGAGATTGTGAAAGAATTCCCTTAGTTAAAGGATACTCCTCAACAAAGTAATCTTCTCATAAGTGACACCACTGATGTTAAGATGGATCCTTGCAATGAAGAAAAAGTTATTAAAATTGGAAAATGTTTGGATGAAGAGGAACAAAAACAATATGAAGATTTATTGCATGAATTCCCCGAGATCTTTGCTTGGACATACTCTGACATGCCTGGTATAGATCCTAAGATTGTCACTCATAATATTGTCTTAGTTCCCGATGCTAAGCCTGTGAAACAAAAGATTCGAAAAATGAATCCTAAGGTGGCTCTGCTTGTTAAGGCTGAGATTGAAAAATTATTGGAGGCTGGATTTATTCGCCCTATTGATTATTCCTCGTGGATTTAAAATATTGTCGCTGTGGCTAAACCAGATAATAAAATAAGAATGTGTATCGATTTTCGAGATTTAAATAAGGCTTCTTTAAAAGATGATTTCCCTCTTCCAAACATTGACATGATAGTTGATTCTACGGTAGGACATGCCTTGTTATCCTTCATGGATGGTTTTTCAGGATACAATCAAATTTTCACTAACCCTCAAGATCAATTCAAAAGTGCTTTCACCACTCCTTGGGGTACGTTTTGTTGGATAATGATGCCTTTTGGACTTAAAAATGCTGGTGCAACTTATCAACGAGCGATGACCCTTATCTTTCATGATTATATGCATAAGATTTTAGAGGATTATGTTGATGATATTTTAGCCAAACCCATTCTTCGCATAGATCATATTAAAATCCTTCATCAAATCTTTGAAAGAATTCGTAAATATCAGATGCGCTTGAATCCCCGAAAATGTGTTTTTGGTGTGGATAGTGGAAAACTATTAGGATTCATAGTTTCGCATCGTGGGATTGAGGTGGACACTAAGAAAATAGATGCTATTGTCAACATGCCACCTCCTAGAAATGTGTCTCAACTCAAAAGCTTACAAGGAAAGATTCAAGCTATTCGTAGGTTTGTATCTCAACTTGCGGATCGTACCTTTCCTTTTACTTAACTTTTCAAAAAGAATATCACTTTTCAATGGAACGAAGATTGTCAGCAAGCATTTGAAGATTTAAAAGTGTATTTGGCTAGTCCTCCTATTCTTCAACCTGCCGAACCTTCTAAACCCTTCCTTCTGTATACAACTGCTTCCTCTCATGCTCTTGCAGCATTGTTGGCACAACATGATAAAGATGGTAAGGAATGTCCGATTTATTACATAAGTCATACCTTACTCGATTATGAGACCCAATATTCTGCGATAGAAAGACAATGCTTGGCCTTGGTGTTTGCGACTCAGAAATTGAGACATTATCTTTTAAATTCAGAAGTCCACGTCATGGTAAAGTTTGATCCTTTGAAGCATCTTTTCTCTAAAACTGATTTATCAGGATGCCTAGCTATGTGGGTTATGATGTTAACTAAATTTGACCTTAAATTTGTTTCACAAAGAGCAATTAAAGGGCAAGCATTGACCGATCACTTAGTTGAGGCCCCTTCACCTTTCTCCTTCCCTAATTCTGAGTCTTTCCCCGATGACTTCATTCTTTCTATAGAGAAAGATGAAACTTGGGAGTTATACTTTGATGGTTCTAAGTGTCGTATGGGATTGGGGGCAGGTGTTGTTCTGATTTCTCCTACAAGGAAATCCATTCCCTTATCCTATCGTCTAAATTTCCTGTGTACCAATAACATTGCTGAGTATGAGGCCCTTATAGCAGGAATAAAAGTGGCCTTGGCTTTGAATATAAAGCACATACATATTTATGGAGATTCTCAATTGATTATAAGACAAGTAACGGGACTGTATCAAGCAAAACAAGACAAATTATCACAATATAAAGATCTTGCTATCTCTTTATTACAAAAATTCGATTCTTATACCATGGAACCTGTTCCTCGAAAAGATAATCGACATGCAGACGCAATGGCATGTGTGGCTTCTCTTGTATCTTTAGAGGACCCTGTGGTTGATCTTAAATTGGTTATTCACAACCTTATTTCTCCAGCTATTGTAGACGATTCTAGCTTGGTAACATGTTGTGACTTTATAGACTCAGATGAATGGTATTCGCATATCGTAAGATATTTGATCGATGGTACCTTTCCTGATTCCACCAATAGGAACAGTAGGGCTAGAATCCGCAAGCTGTCTGCTAGATATATCATTCTTTCTAATGTTCTTTACCGAAGGGGTTATAACGGTCTTCTCCTTCACTGTCTTAATAAATCGGAAATCCTCGTTGCTCTTGAAGAGGACATTCAGGTGCCTGTGGGGGGCATTTTGGAGGCAAATCCTTGGTTCAAAGATTGCTTCGTATGGGATACTATTGGCAAACTATGCAGAAGGATTCTTTTTCATTTGTTAAGAAATGTCATCAATGTCAACAACACAATAATCTGATTCATGCTCCTGCCCAAGAACTTCGTTCTCAAGTAGCTTCTTGGCCCTTCTCCGCATGGGGTTTGGATCTCATTGGTAAAATCTCTCCTCCTTCATCTCAAGGACACACCTTCATTATAATCACAACATATTACTTTACGAAGTGGGTAGAAGCTATTCCCCTTCGCTCTACTACTGCTGAAGTGATTTGTCAATTTCTTCTAGAAAACATTATTTCTCGATTCGGGATACCTTCCACTATAATCTCAAATAATTGGACATCATTTAAGAACAAGGACGTGAAGAAATTCCTCGAGAAGTATCATATCAAACATCGATTTTCTACACCATACTATCCTTAATCAAATGGTCAAGCTGAATCATCCAATAAGATAATTGAACAAATTCTTCGCAAAACCGTGAATAAGCATGGTAAGGATTGGAGTAATCAGCTAATCTATGCTCTTTGGGCCTACCGAACGAGTGTACGAATTGCTACAGGAACTACCCCTTATAATCTTGTTTATGGTGCTGACGCTATTATGCCTTTAGAGTTAGAGATTCCATCACTTAGGGTTTCTCTCAAAGGTATAGTAGATGATGATTCTTATAGAGAACAACGACTTCAACAGCTTGAGATGCTTGATGAACAGCGTATAAATGCTCTTGAGCATATTCAAGCGTATCACAAAACTCTACAATGAAGCTATAATGATAAGGTTATTCAACGTTCCTTCTTAGTAGGTGACTTAGTCCTCTATGAGAATTAGCGCAATGTGAATGCCTTACCTACAGAAAAGGGAAAATTTAGTCCTAATTGGCTTGGACCGTATATCGTTATTGAAGATTATGGATCAGGTGCTTACAAAATAGCGGATGTAGACGATACGCCTCTTAAAGAACCTATCAATGCTATGCACTTGCGTAGATATTATGCTTAATTCTTCATTCCTTATCTTTCATTTCATCTAAGCTTCTTTTCAGTTCTTCAAAATTGGGTAATATGTTAGCATATCTTGGTTAAGGAAAATAGAATTAAATGATATGGTGTTTAATCTATATTGCTTCGTTCTTGACAAGCATGTTTCTTTACTTTATAGTTTGTCTTGAATTCATTTATGTAAATTGTAAAAGATTTACATTTCCATTATGCTAGCATATTGCACAATGTCTTTATGTGTTAAGTGGAATCATATCATGTTGTGTTTAAGTTCAAAATTAAATCACATTAGTTATATGATTCTTAGACTTAAGGCATATTTCTTCCCTATCATCAATGTAGTACTTGATTAAATATTTTAATTAAGTCACACATGTATCAATTTAATCATGGAGCATTGAGAAATCAATCACATGGAAATTAAATCCTGAACATACATGCACACCTACCAAATGTATTAGCTTTAATCAAAGCAAAATATACATTGTTTTAAGCATTAAAGATAACACATTTGAGACAAAGCGAAGCATGTATATATATATATATATGTGGATCGTATACAAATATAGGTCACTGTACATCCAAAATGTGACCTATCCTACATCATGAGATCATCTCCTATCCCTAGGGCTAGTGACTGGAGAGTGACGACTAGACGGTCCCTCCTGATCTGGCCGTGAAGGTGGACCCATAGGTGTGTAGCGCGATATAGACCGTGAGTGACTCCAAGAGGAACTCCTACGATCCCTATCCATAAGGATCGCGCGATAGGAGGTAGCCTCGGCCTAAGCTGCTGCTAGATCTCGATGTGCTTGCTGAAGGTTCTCTGATAGAACTCTCTCTCTCTCCCTCCATATGTCCCCCTGTACTCGAAATGGGGAAAACAAGTCCTCATGCCAACCCGCGTTCCCCTGAGGCCTATAAGAAATCTATGAGGAACTAGGGATCTATGCCATCGTGGAAATGTCTGTCACTGCTTGCTGAATCAAGGAATGCCACTCCTGCACATTAGCTGTAGTAGTAGAACAAATTTTTGTATTAGTACCATTCTATATCATCAAAACATTAATCAATCAATATAAACCTACTATACCTAGATCTCCCTCACACCAGTAGGGATCATGATATGGTAGCATCTGTGACTGGGAACTATTAGGCTCCCCATGCTCAAATAATCTGTGCATGATGGGTGTAGGCTGGCTCGTACTAGAAACAGGTCTCCGTATCACCTCATGTTCCCCCTTTTGGGGAATAAGAGGAGGATCCAAGGCTATGGTATCATCTCCTGAATGGTGGGGAGCTGCATCTGACTCCTCCTCATCATCTCTATCCTCCTCCTCCTCATCATCCTCATCCTCATCCGCATCCTCACCTACATCCTCATTCTCCTCATCTCTATCTGTGTCATCCTCCTCTCCCTCCTCCTCCTCCTCAGCACTAGGCTGATCTCTTATGGGTGGATCAGGATCTCCTGCCTCCTCATGACCTTCTCCCTCCTCTGGCTCCTCCGATCGGGATCCCTGATCCTCATCTTGGTCTCCATGTCTCCATGGGCCTGGATGGCCTGTCGGGTGATCTGGTGGAAAGATTGGCCCTGGGTATGATCTCACAAACCATGAGAGATACCTGCGCTGTGCTCCAGGCTCTGCGAAGTAATCAGTGACCACATCCTGATCGGATCCCTCTATATTTGTAGTTTCGATGTCATCTATCGTCGGTCTCGCTACTGCTCTATGTCTGGGAAGGACTCATGAGTGTCGAATATAGATGGGTACATTGGCTGGAACACACTGCTCTAGCCCAAACTGCCTTCGTACTCGGTCAAAGTAGAATGGAATTATGATATGTGAATATCGTCCCCACAGTAGGTGGTTCCTCTGTAAGCATGCTAACTATCTCTCCATCCTATCCCATCTGTGCATCCGCAGATATGGTCTCCATACTGTCACCTTGGCTGTCAATCTATCAAGTATCACTCTCTAATATAGCAGATCCCCAAATCTCCACTCACTGGTAAGTGGATAGGCAAACACCCTAGGTTGCTTGCTAGCCATACTCATTAGATAGCCGACAGGCCTGGTGCATGTGAAGTGCTCAAATATCCACACCTACAGAAGTGTGCATGTCATCAAGCTGCAACCCTGTCCAAACACATACTCCTCAAGGTCGTGATAGAGATGTGCAAGCATACTTTGACCCCAAGGATATACTCTCCTATGTCTCTCCATAGCTTTGATGCACCATGTGAGACCCCCATGCATGTGCGTACCTCGCCCATTAGGGCAGACGGCTAGTGCTATGATGGAAATCATAAGACGTCTCACAAGGGGCACCTCTCCTGTAGGATGTAAGAGCCAGCTAACCATGATGCGACCTCTCGTCTCACTCAGCATGACTCTCCCTATGCAGTATACCTGCTCCCTCTGATGGTCCTCCACTGACCGATTAGTCGCGTATGTCATAGTAGCTCCTCTGATAGGAAGACGAAGTATGCGGTACACATCCTCAAGTGTAACCATCATCTCTCCTACTGGAAGACGGAATGTGCATGTGTCAGGATCCCATCGCTCCATAAGTGCCATCAGCATCATAGAATGGAATCGAATGGCCGGCATGAGGATTGCATACCATAAACCCACGATCGACAATGTATCCCTCTCTACCTGAGTCAGCTGGGGAATCTGATCTCGCAGACTGCGAAGAATCTGCCCCACGTTGTGCTCTCTCATGTATGGGAGACCCTACAACACAAAAACATAAGTATAATCAGTACTCAATCATCAAAATCATTCACACAAACTGTCGAACATCGTATGCTAACCCTGACATCCCTCACCAAGTCCTGATTGGGACCATGGCGTCCTGATTGGGACCATGGCGCCCTGTCAGGGACCATGGCGCCCTGAGGGGACCATGGCACCCCACAGGGACCATGGCACCCTGAAAGGACCATGGTGCCCCACAGGGACCAGGGCACCTTGGGTGGGACCCTGGGTCAGATTCTAGAGCTCGCAAATGATCACAGAAAGTCAAAGTCAACAGAAATGCAGAAAATCAAAAGTCAACGTTCAGTCAACTCACCTCATCCAATGGCTCGTCATCGATCATGACCTGTCGCATGATCTCAATCCTTGTGGGATGCTCCGGTCATCGTGAAGGCATGATGATGGCTATGTGGGCTCCGTTACAATGAACAATACTCAGAAATCAACAAAGTGACAAATGCAAATGTCACTTTCAAGGTATATACTTTCATTCCTTTACCTTTACTTTCAAAACCCTAATTTTCCTCTATCACTCATTTCATCATAACTTGAGTTTGGGAGATGCAATTTTCAAACCGTTTGTTGCATAGGAATCGTATTTTCATTCCCCTACTCTCGGGATGTTCCAAAAAGTGCTCTGATGAAGCCTTTTTAGTGAACATCCTTCATCAATAATCTCTTACACAATTTGTCGTAAGTAAACATGCTATCCTGTTTCACCTCCCTAATAAGCAAGTCGAAACAGGGGGGGCATATAGCTACTCACAAATTTCATCACTTTCCTTAGTAAGCATTAGGTGATTTTGTGATCTAATGTGTGTTTTGTAGGGTGCGGTTCCTAACTGTGTACTGCAGATACTACTGGGGGCTTCGTCCAACAACTTATGGATATATCCTTTTTCAAATGATGTTTACTTTTCTGTACTTTAGCTTGCATATGCACGTAGTACTCATATGACCGCTAAAGTAGGGGCTAAATGTAGTGTCATAAATTGTACGCACTTTCTAGGGTGGTACAATTTCACACCTAGTTTAGCACCCGCCTTGGTGCATTTTACATTTTGCATTGCATCTCTCCTTTAGCACTTAATTAATCAAATTAATTAGGTCTAAGGTTCTATTTCATCATCTTCCACATCATAAAAGTTGGGCCCTTTCGTTAAAGCGTGCCCTTTTCATTTTATTCCTTCAATACATCATTCAATCAAAAACCCTAATTAAGTCCTATTTTGAACTTGGGGGCTTGATTTCGGGGGTCAAAACATCTCAAAGTCACCTGTAACTTCGGGATTCTCTCTAAAATCATGATATCCAACGGCCCTGAAAATTTGGTGAAAAGTCGTCGGGACTGTGGCGCCCGAAGTGCACATGGTCCCAGACATTTTTCTCAAAATTTTAGGAGCACAATCCAATCATAAAATAAAGCTTAACCCCAAGAAATTGGTGGGAGATTCAATCTCTAGGTCGGCCAAAAGATGAAATTACGACCTAGGGTTTCATATATAAGAGCTCTCTTTCTTCATTTGAAAGGATGGGAATTTTGTTTTCAGGAACCTCATATGCAGCGAAAGAGAAGATCTTTGAAGACTTCAACAAAATTCAACATCCATCTATCAAGCATTTATCAATTTCATTCATCCATTTAGGGCTTGGAAGACATTGAAGAGCAATAGGAGATTACCGACTGAAGATTGGCTTGTACCCCTCCCTTGGGATTGGGTATGATTTCATGTTGTTTTCATGTCTTTGCATAAGCTTCAATATATCACTTATTCATGCTTTAGATCTTGATTTAGAGCATTTACATTGTCATTTACAAGCAATTAGGGTTTACTTTCTAGGTTGCTCTAGTTTGCTTACTTGCATTTTAGGATCTTGCACACACACAAGCTCTGCACACACAATACTTTTTACAATACAACTTGGCTATTCGTGGAGGTGGAAATCACCGAAGCGAGGGTTTGACTAAGACAAAACCCTATATAGCCACCCACCATACCCTTTTCAGATATAAGTGCAGGTTTCGAGATTCGGACGACGCCACAGGTTGCAGATCCGGGAGAAGCAGACTGAGATCGACCTTCCCACCAAGTTGCAGGGAAAAAGACCAGGACAGGGGTGTGGGGCACCTTGGTCCTACCAGGATAGGGGCACTGGGCGCCCTGGTCCCTGGGACAGAGGCGCTGGGTGCCCTGGTCCTCCTGATAGACAACAATTTTTGGCATTTCCGGTAGTTTTCCAGGTTGCAAAACAACAGTTTCAGGAGCAGTTTCTGGGATAGAATCAGGATGGTGGCACCTACACCCTCGTCCCAAACATTTTTACTCAGATTTTGACTCCAGGTATGCATCTGTATTCTTGTTTTGTCCTTGTGTTTACAGCTTTTCATTGTTTAATCTCAATTCTGCAATCTTGTTATTAGTTCATACTTGCATTTTGGGATTAGGACTTGAACTTGCATCATTTTATCTTTCAATTACAACAAAGGAATAGAAATCCTAATAGGTAGCCTGTGGCTCTCTCTTTCACAAAAAGAAGTAGCCAATTGTGTGATACCTCTAGGCTCTTTCGTATTCTGTAATGTGTGTCAAAAGGTAGGATTAGGGCATGTTAACCTAGTCTCTCTTTTTCCCCTACACAAATGGATCTCCTACAAAAAATTTTAAAACTTCAAGGGTGCTCAGACAAGGAGATCCCATATCTCCTATCCTTTTCACCATTTTGGCTGAGAGTATGAGCAGATTGATTCACAATCTGAAACTGAGCAAAACTATCAAAGGTCTTCAACCTTCCTTTGCCAATGTTTTTTTCTCTCATCAGCAGTTTGTTGATGATACTATCCTCACGGGATATTCTTCTGGTAGGGAGGCTAAAGCCTTCAAAACTGCTCTTAATTCCTATGCTTTGGCAACTGGTCAGCAAGTCAATTGGGACAAATCGGCTATTTACTTCATGCATACTCCGGTCATAAGACAACAAAAAATTGCTAAAATTATTGGGTGCAAGGTGGATATGCTCCCTTCCACCTATTTGGGTCTTCCCTTGGGTTTAGCTCCCCAAAATTCCTTTTGGAATATTCTTATTGATAAATTCAACAAAAGACTTGCTAGATGGAAAGGTTCAATTTTATCACAGGCTGAGAAATTGTAGCTCCTTCAAGCTACTCTTCATAACCTCCCCGTTTATGCCCTCAGCCTATTTGGTATCCCGACTAAATTTGTTGAAGCAATGGAAAGAATCCAGAAGAGATTTTTATTGTCAGGAGTGGAAGAAAAAAAGAGGATATCCTTGGTTGCTTGGGACAAAGTTTGTAGAGCAAAGAACAAAGGAGGATTGGGGATTAAAGCTCTAAAAACCTTTAACAAAGCTCTTCTAGCAAAACAATTATGGAGAGCCTATGATACCAAGAAAGATTGGAATCAAATATGGTTTGACAAATATATTTAGAATCAGCCTATCCAAGGGGTCCTTAATTCTGAAGACATCCCTTTTGGATCCTTCATCTGGAATAGTATTACGAAATCCATAAAAGTGGCCAAAGCTGGGGCTGGATGGGTCCTTGGAAAAGGTGACAAAATAAGGTTTTGGGAAGACCCTTGGAGGAAGAATGAATCTCTTTATGATCAAGACAATAGTCAAGTTATTGAGGAATGTAAAAGGAGGTTTGGGCTTATAGTGTGTGACTACTGGAAGGAAGACAAGTGGGTGGGGCTTGATGTTATCCATTCTGGATTTTCTTTACTCCAGAAGGAGCTATTGTCCTTTTCCCCTAACAAAGACTATGATGATGTATTCCTCTAGAAAATTAATCCTAGAGGTGAATTTACGGTTGCCTTAGCCTACAAAAACACCTTTTCTCAGACCAGTAATCCCATTTGGAGTAAAGTTTGGAACATCATTTTGATCCCTAAAGTCAACATTTTCTTTTGGCTTGCTTCTCATAATAGTACCCTTACTCTTGACAATTTAATCCAAAGAGGTTTCAAATTTCCTAATAGATGTGAGCTATGCCAGAAGGAGGGAGAATCAATTGATCATCTCTTTTTTCACTACTCCTTTACCTGAGAAATTTGGTGTAAAATGTGGGAAAAATAGAAAGTTAATTGGGTTAGGAACAAGAGTATCAAGGATATTATCTGGCAATAGAATTTTTCCACCAAATTCCAACTTATCAAGAACCTTTGGTCTTTGACCCTCCCCATGATTTGTTGGGGCATTTGGAAAGAAAGAAATAATAGAATATTTAGGGAAACTAAGTGTAATTCTCAGGTGGTCTTTGAAAAAATCTGCAGGGCTATAAAGGAGAACATCAATATTCCTCACAAGAACAATAAGCAATGGTTTGTTATTGATATGAATGATATGGAAAAAGAAATCCTCACTGAATGAAACCTAATACATAAGGTTTGCAGATCTGACAATAAGAATAGGAGAGATAATATTGTTTGGCAATTTCCTGATTATGATTAGATAAAGGTAAATTTTGATGGGGCGACTAAGGGGAACCCTGGGAAGGCTGGTGGTGGAGGAGTTATTAGAAATGCTCAAGGAATCTGCATTGCTACTTTTTCTTCTCCTTTTGGGGTACAAAATAACCATGTGGCTGAAGCTCCGACCATGCTAAAAAGCCTCTAGCTAGCTTAGGAATTCAAATTCAAAAAAAATTGTCTCAAAGGGGACTCTTTAAACATCATACAAGCCCTCAAAGGGAAAAGCTTTGTTTCTTGGAATGTTACTAACTTAGTTAAAAGTGCTAAATATATGTTAAATAACTATGTTAGTATTAGCATTACTCATACCTTTAGAGAAGGCAATAAGGTTGCGGATATCCTTGCTAATGAAGGGTTCAATTTGGAGAAGGATGTCAAATACATTGGAGAAACTCACATTAAAAGGGAGGTTAAAGAGAAATTATATTTTGATCATATCAATGGGTCAAGTTAATCTCATGATTACATTTTGGGGAATGAATTCCAAAGACAGATTTTGGGGGCGGATTAACTATCAATTAGTGAGTGTTTTTTGGCATCATTTCCATGATCATATGCATGAGGAAGATTATAGTAATAATTGTTGGATTTGTACGGCCATAAACATTAATTTCAAAACAATGAAAGAGTCTCTACATTGGAATTCTAGAAATTACAAGCATTTGGGGTTTCATCTGCGGACTGTGAATTGTAGTTGTGGGTATCTCTACTTGAAGCTCAAAATGGGTGGTAACCTAAACAGGAATGAGCCTCCAGGATGTGAAAACTGGAAGAGTGAACGAAAGGTCTGGAGAAGGCTTCACAGATATGACTTTACTGACTATATGGAAAAGCTTCACGGAAGTAGAAATTCTGTGTCACATGGTTTTGCCAGAAGTTGGAGTAACAACAAAGTCACCTTGTTCGGGGAGATATGGAAAATTGATGAAAACCTGGTTGCAGAGGTCACGGGTCTTCAGACGGAGGGTACTAAATTCTACAGAGACCGAAAGTATGCAGCTGAAGCTTTCAAAAATTTCTAGAAATCAGAGGATGAGAAGGGAAAGCTTGTGAAGAAAGACAACTTCTCCTACTACATTCCCTAGCAGGTAAAGCCCTTTTGGCAAAATTTTTTAAGGGTTTTAATGGATTATCTGACTATGGATGGTAGATTTACAAAAATTTATAACTATCACTTTGCAATTTTGAACCATTTCCATCATGGGGCTAAAATATCCTTGCCTTTCTATTTAGCATCCTCTCTAAATGAGAGTCTTGCTGACCATGCTAAAAAGCCTAACTCTTACCTTATAGCCCACCAGAGGCTTATTCTGCTAATCTATGAACATCTAAAGGACAAGGCTAGGGCAACCAAAGATGACCCCCTGATCACTAACGCTCACATCTCTGAGAGCTGCAAAGACTTTGATTCGGATGAGGATCAACCTAATGCCCCTACCCACAAAAAAAGGAAAGCTGAAATAGAGCATGAGGAAATGGAGGTGCACTGTGATGAGGAAGAGGAAAAGGGTAAGGATATTGATATTGAAATGGAGCATGATAAGGATGACAACATTGGTGAAGGGGAGGAAGGGGGCAATTCTGAAAACCCTCACTATAACCCTAATGGCTCGAAAAGTGAGAATGCTGCTCTGAATTCTAAGGAGGATGACATGTTAGGGTTTCAAGCAGATCCAAAGAAAATAAGAACTAACAATTATATGTAGATTTAAATACAAAAGATAAAGGATTAAAATAGGACACAGATAACACAAAGATTTAACGTGGTTCACCCAGAATGGGTTACGTCCACCATACACAGTCATCCAATCTTTCTTATTATCTAGCAAAAACTATACATCAACCTTACAATGCCTTAAGCATCGCAGCCGCTTATAACATGCATTTTTAGGGCAAAAACAAAGTTGACCTTTTTAGGGTTTTATTACAATGTCGGTTTTCATCAACAAAAAAAAATTTCTTGGGGGTTCCTGCCCCCGAACCCCCACTTTCCTCAGGGGTTGCCGCCCCTGAACCCCCTGCTCGGGGCCCAGCCCAGCTCCGGATCCCAACAAGGATACGCGTTGAGTGTACAGTACTTTGCTGATCAATCGCCACATTTCAACAATCTCCCACTTGGAGACTATTCAGGCTCCACACCAAACAATCTTCCACTTGGAGATTGATACTACATGACACCACTGTACATGTAACATCTGCTGGATAAAACACTAGGAATCGACTGGTATAAATTCCACAATTATTAATCAAGAAGACCAACAAAAACTGATGAAGAAATCAATTTCTCCTGTGGAACTGCCTTCGTGAACATATCGATAGGATTCTCACTTGTGTGAATCTTCTCAAGCCGTAACTGACCCTCCTCCAAAATAGTCTGGATGAAGTGGTACCTGAGCTGAATGTGCTTTGTCCTTGAATGAAAAGCAGAGTTCTTTGCAAGATGAATGGCACTCTAGCTATTAGTATACAATGGGTGATCCTCTTGTGTCTGACCCAATTCCTCTAGAAAACATTGTAACCAAATCATCTCCTTGCTGGCTTCTATAGCAGCAACATACTCAGCTTCAGTGGTTGAAAGTGCAACAACCTTTTGCAGCCTAGAAATCCAACTGATTGCAGTGCCCCCTATAATAAAAATATATCTTGTAGTGCTCCTCCATGAATCAATATCACCTACCAGATCAGAGTCAACAAATCCACTTAGAGCAGCATTAGATCCTTTGAAACATAATGCCTTCATAGTGGTTCCTTTCAAATACCGAAGGATCCATTTCACAACATTCCAATGTTCGATACCCAGATTACTCATAAACCTGCTCACAACTCCCACTGCATGTGCAATATCTGGCCTTGTGCATACCATTGCATACATCAAACTGTCAACAGTTGATGAATATGAGATGTTAGATATTTTCTTTACTTCTTCCTATGCCTTTGGGCACATCTCCTTAGTCAATTTGAAATGAATAGCCAAAGGTGTACTAACTGCTTTTGCATCCTGCATGTTAAATCTTTTTAACACCTTCTTTATATACTCACTTTGGGACAAATTCAAGGTTCTATTTTTTCTATCCTGTGCAATCCTCATACCTAGAATTTTCTTCATTCCACCCAAATCTTTCATAGCAAATGACCTGGCTAATTTCTATTTAAGATCAATTATGTGTTCCATGTTAGACCCAGCAACAAGCATGTCATCAACATAAAGCAACAGGATAATATAACTGCCACTATCCAATCTCTTAAAATATACACAAAGATTAGAATGACATCTATGATAATCGTGTTCAGCCATGAAACTATCAAATTTTAAATACCATTGTCGGGGTGCTTGCTTTAGGCCATACAAACTTTTCTTCAACCTGCACACCAAGTTCTCCTTACCTTTGACCTCATATCCCTGTGGTTGCAACATGTAAATTTCCTCCTCCAAATATCCATGGAGAAAAGCTGTTTTCACATCTAATTGTTCAAGATGTAAATCATCTGCAGCCACAAGACTAAGTACAGTTCTAATTGAAGTCATTTTTACAACTGGAGAAAATATTTCATCATAATCTATACCCTTTTTCTGTGCAAAACCTTTTACCACAAGTCTAGCCTTATATCTTTTCTGACCTCCTTCCTCCTCCTTCAGCCGATAAACCCATTTGTTAGGCAAGACTCTTTTTTCTATAGGTAAAGGGACTAAGTCCCAAGTCTTTTTTTTCATCAAGGAGTCCATCTCCTCTTTCATGCCTAGCTCCCACTGTTGTTTGGCATCCACCTGCATTGCTTCTTCATATTCTTCTAGTTCACCAGGATCAATTAATAATATAGAATACAAAGAAGGAGAAAATCTTTCAGGGGGTCTACTTGACCTCATAGAATGTCTAACACTTGCAGGAGTTTGTGGGACATTCTATTGTTGCTGAGCATCAGGTACCTGTGGCATTTCATTTTTAGGAATCTCATCCAACACCACATATTCTTTCTTGTCCTATTCATGCTTCTTTTCCTACATTTGTTCTTTATACATAACCTTCTCATTGAATATAACATCTCTACTTCTAGTTATTTTCTTATTTTCAAAATCCCATAACCGATAGCCATATTCATCTATCCCATATCCAATGAAGGTACATTTTTGAGATTTAGCATCAAGCTTGGTTTTGTTTTCTTCATCAACATGGACAAAAGCTTCACAACCAAAGGTTTTCAGAAAAGAATAATTTACCTTTTTACCAGTCCATGCCTCCTCTGGAATACCACCATCCAAAGGGTTTGAAAGTTCTCTATTTATCAAATAGACAACAGTATGTACAACATCTGCCCAGAAATGTAAGGGCAATCCAACATGCAATCTCATACTCCTCGCACATTCCATGATAGTCCTATTCATTCTCTCTAACACACCATTTTCCTGTGGAGTTCCTGGAACTGTCTTCTGATTTCTAATCCCATTTAAGAAGCAGTTTTCTTCAAATGCTTTGCTACAATACTCACCTCCAATATCCAATCTGAGACACTTCAACTTTTTTCCTGTCTCATTCTCAACCAAAGCTTTCCATTTCTTAAAAGTTTCAAAAATATCTAATTTTTGTTTTAGGAAATATACCCATGTTTTTCTGGTTGAGTCATCAATAAAAATAACATAATAACAAGAGCCACCAAGAGATGATACCTAAGCCGGTCCCCATACATTTGAATGCACAAGCTCTAACTTCTCACTCTTCTTCTCTTTCCCAACCTTGAGAAATCTGACTCTTTTCTATTTGCCATAAACACAATTTTCACAGAACTCTAAATCAATCTTCTTTAGTCCTAGCAATAGATTTTTGGAGTGAAGGATTTTCATCCCTTTCTCACTCATGTGCCCAAGCCTATGGTGCCACATTATCGAATCTGTTCTTGCAGCATCTATTGTTGTTGTCCCTGTAGTAACTTTATCTGTAGCAGCTAAGGTAGAGTAAGTGTTACCAGTACACAGATATAATGTGCCTACCTTCGCACCTTTAGTTACTACTAATGATCCTTTACTGACCTTCTAGATACTGTCTGAGAAGGTAACTATGCAACCTTCACTACCTAGTTGCCCTACAGAAATTAAATTTCTTCTTAAGTTAGGAACATGTCTTACCTCATGCAGAAACCAGTCATTTCCATTCTACAACTTGATCTTTATCTTTCCATTTCCAACAATTTTATAGGGCTCATCATCACCCAAATATACCTATCCAAAATCACCTTGAACATAATCTAGAAAAAAATTTCTATGGGGTGTAGCATGAAATGAAGCCCCAGAATCTATTACCTAGGAATCATTAACATTATCCAAACATAAGATTAAAGCATCTTGTAAAGTATTAGTTGCAATATTAGCTTCCTTACTATCATTTTCATTTTTGTCTCCTTCTTTGTTTTTTCGAGATCAACAGTCTTTCTTTAGATGACCAGGCTTTCTACAGTACCAGCAATCTTTCTTTCCTCTAGATTGAGAGCGTCCTTTCTTTGACTTCCCTCGTGACTTCTCATTCCAAGGGCCTTTTCCTCTTTCCTTTGATCTTCCTCTATTCTCCACATTCAAAACACTACTTGATGATGTTGGAGTCTCACCTGTGCTTTTCCTTCACATTTCCTCGCTTAGAATAGCACCAACAATATCATCAAATACCGAAGTATTTTCACCAGAGATAGAGTTACTTACAACCATAACCAAGCTATTCCAGCTTTCTAGCAAAGAACATAAAATCAAGAGAGCCTTAACCTCTTTTGCAAAGGTAATTTTTACCGAAGACAATTGACTGGTAATTGTATTAAATTCATTTAAGTGCTCCACTACAGATCCTCCCTCACTCATTTTCAAATTAAACAAATGCTTCATAAGAAATACCTTATTCGAAGCTGAGGGTTTCTCATACAACTTAGCCAATGTTGCCATCAAATCTATAGTTGTTTTTGCTTCTGTTATATTGAATGCTATAGATGGCACATGACACAATCAAATGGATCCCAGTGCCTTTCTATCTAAAATGTCCCACTCTTCATCTGACATTGTGGTCACTTTCTTTGCCTTTCCTTCCAATGGCCGCCACAAATCCTTTTGATACAAGTAATCCTCCATCTGCATTTTCCATAACTGATAATTTTGGCTGTTAAAATTTTTGACCTTGAATTTGGAATCCTCCATTGCTCCCATTCAAATTTGAGAGTCCTGCCAATTTACAGAATACCTTGCTCTGATACCAATTGTTAGGGTTTCAAGCAGATCCGAAGCAAAAATGAACTAACAATTATATGCAGATTTAAATACAAAAGATAAAGGAGTAAAACAGGACACATAACACAAAGATTTAATGTGGTTCACCCAGAATGGGTTTCGTCCACCATACACAGTCATCCAATCTTTCTTATTATCTAGCAAAAATAGTACATCAACCTTACAATGCCTTAAGCATCTCAACCACTTATAACATGCATTTTTAGGGCAAAAACAAAGTCGGCCTTTTTAGGGTTTTATTACAATGTCGGTTTTCATCAAAAATAAAAACCTAATTTTTTTTTTCTCAGGGGCTCCCACCCCCGAACCCCCACTTTCCTTGGGGGTTGCTGCCTTCAAACCCCTGCTCGGGGCCCGACTTGACCCCGGACCCAGCAAGGATACGTTTTGAGTGTACAGTACTTTGCTGATCAGTCACCATATTTTAACATGACAACCCTAATTCTGTGGGCATTGAATAGGGCAAGGATTCTGCGAACACCATCTTGAAGAACATCCGTAACTGCACTCTTGAGTCCTTCAATTTCCAGAAATGGGTTGTCAACAACATCACTAGTATGCAAGGTAAGCAAAGGGAGCTGAAAAATAAGATTAATAAGCTGATTAAGGATTCAAACTTTGGGAAACAGAATGATGATACGGAAAATAGTGAAGCTAAGGAGGAAATTGAGATGGAGGATTGGCTGGAGAAAGAGCCGAGGAGAATGTTATCAGAATTCTGAAAGAACAGGCAGAGGAGGACAAAGACAACATCAACACCCGGGTCGCCTGCAATGAGAAGGCTTTGAAAAGCCTCATGAACCATAGCCTCTAGGTCCTTAAAGTTTCATCCCAGAACATGAATGCTTTGGTGGGTCATTTGGAAAGAAAAAATTAGGATAAGAACTTGGTAATCATAGAAGATGTACTAACCTCCAGCCCCACCCACCAGAATCCCAGACGTAGAACAAGGCAACCCACTACTGGGAAGGACACCAAAACGAAAGAGAGCCAGCTAGGATAGGAAAGCAATGACCTAAGGGAAGTGGCCAAGGCGATAATGCTCTTGGTTTAGAATGCTGAGGAATCCATTAAAATTTTTTAATTAACTTGTAATGTTGGGCTTGGGGCCAATTTCTCGCTGGCCTCTTGTTGTCGTTTTCTTTGCTGTTGGTTTTTGTTTTGGTCTTTTGTAGCTATCTTGTTTTGTTTCCTTCTTGTCTATCTTTCGAATGTAATCGGGTTTTGGGTCCCTTAAAACCTATTTTTACTTAATGAAAATCATATATGTAGGTATTCAACTACTTCAATCGTAGTCTTTTGTTTGTGATTTTTCATGAAATATCAATGTTTTTGGGTGATGCATAGTTTTAGTTGCCTAGGTTTCAAGTCTAAGTGATAGTAATTTATTATAGATATATGATGGTGATAATAATAATGATGGTAGTGATAAGTGATGAAAGGTGATCATAATGGAGAGATACCAAATACCACTTTGGATCTTGTCTCTACCCTAAAATTGAAATATTATTTGATAATTGTTGTTTTTAATGATACAATGAATGGATAATACCTATTGTAAGAAAGTTGGATCCATTAAGATGCGTATTGTTTAGATAAAATAGTTCAAGATTTGTAGTTTGGAAATCATGTTGGTTTTAGTTCGGGAGTTTTTGGATTTTTTTTTTTTTTTTTAAGTTTTGAGGTATTTCAATTTTTTGGATTTTCTAGATGTTTTATTTTTTTGAATTTTTGGAATATTCTTTTATTTTCAAGATGTTTGATTTTCAGATTTTCAAGATCAAGGAATATTCTTTTTTTTCAAGATGTTTGATTTTTAGATTTTCAAGTTCACTAAATGAGCTAAAAGACGTATAAGATTTATTCCAAAGAAATATATTTTCAGTTACCCCTAGTATCTAGCAAAGCATGAATTACTATAAATGGATATGTAAAGGATAGAGGATGTCTTATTATGGTACTGGAATAGCTTGCAATAGAAAAACATGTTTTATCCAAGCTAAGGGATTAGATATAGATATGCAAGTGATGACATGGTGTTTGGTGGCATGTGGTCAAAAGAAATGGACATATCAAGAATTTTCAAAAAACATGTTTTGAAGTATGTTCTCCTAGGTTTGATCAAGATTAAAGATTGGAAGAGGGTGTTAGAACTGATAAATAAGTGAGTTTTCCACAAGACTGTGGTATCCCAAATTATTTTCCCATTGTTGTCTATGCATTTAAATCAGATAAATTCAATATGTTAAGTTCCCTTCCAAGCATAGTTCAATGTGTTTTCTAGCCTAAAGTCCCAAACCATAATGTAAATCAGCCATTAACAAACTTATACAAAGTCCTTATCCTTTATTCATTATTACCCTTCCCCTCTAAATGCCCATTTATTATTCTATGAACCATCCTAAGGCCAAATTCTTAGTTTTCTCTATTTTGTGTCATTTATTCATTAAGGAGTTAAGTATTCTACGAAACAACAACATAATAAACATTATCTCTATTTCATAGGGTCATATCTCTTTTATACCAAGGATCCAATGAAACAACGAAAAAGGGAATAAGGAGAATTGAATTTAGCTATTTCGCAAGATTAATGTCATAGTATGCTACACACTTAGCAAAATGGGACATAAGACACATTAGACATTGTTGTTTTGCCAAAACCAAATCTTACTAAATTAATCTCACAAAACAACGAAGAAAGAAGAAAAGCACATGTGGATTTTGCCATTTTGCAGGCCTCATGCCCCATCATATTAGGTAATTATTGAAACAATGATTAAGGTTGAATGGTGTATTAGGACATCACCATTTTGCTGGGCCCACAACTTATCATATCTAGCAAATTGAGAAATGGTGACAAGGATGACAAGTTTATAGGATGTTTTCACTATTTTGCCAAAAAAGAACATCAAGGATTCTAGAGGGGAGCAATTTAGTGATAGCTCAATGAAAAATCATTGTCGCAAGGAGAACACAAGAAAGGAAAAATCATATTTCAATATAGCGATAACAATCTAAAATGGTTTTTTTTATTTCACAGAAAGTTGAAATAAAAGAAAAAGAGTAGAGACATAGCGAAAGGGTTGTCGCTATTTCGCGGTGATTAAAAAAGATTGATAAAACATATTTGTGATATGGAAAAAATAGTGAGCCAAAGCAAGTTGGTGGTGATGTCAGCATTATTAGGGTGGTGGAATTTTTAGTGGCATGTATGAATTAAATGCAAAAAGGACCCCAAAAGTCACCATTAATAACCGATTTTCAGCTCAAAATTCTCATTCCAAGTTGAATGTTGTGCGAGTTGGGTTCTACAACAAACAAGTAAGAAAAAACTCCAAACAATAATTGCAAGTAAGTATTCACTCTCTTCCTCAAGCTACTATATTTGCAAAAGTGTTATAATTTCAAGTAATAAACATAAAATAAGATGCCTAAGAGAAAAGGGGAAATTGGGGATGGAGAAATCTCTAAACATGATGAGGGCCTAGAGAAGAAACCTAGGGCGGTGAACCTGACCAAAAGGCCTTTGAAGAAATCATCATTAGATGCATTACCCGACTCAACAAACATAGTAGCCAAAACCATGTTCAAAGATAGAATAGAGGGTTGTAGGGATGCTATAATACCCATTGCAGGAAGAGATTTGTTTCGGTACTTCTACACGAACAAAGAAGGGAAGATCTTAGTGTCAAACTCTTGGACATATGATGTAGAAAAATTGATTGTGCCAAATGTTTTTGTGGACCATTAGCTGATTTAGATATTGGCAGAGCATTACCATCCTATCAACCGAACTATTAGAATGCCAAGTGGGAACCTTCTATTGGTGATTTCAAAATTAGCTATTGTTGATTGTTTTATGTTGAACAAGTAGGCCCTCACTGAGGTTCACCTTGAACAATTTTCAATGGATTATAATAGGTTACATAAGACATTCAGAAAGGATGAGTTCCCATCGTATAGGAGAAGGGGCTTAAATAATCAGCCTTTGGTAATAACAACCATGGAACCCTTCCCTGTAGATGATTTCCATAGGTATTTCCAGAGAACAGATTTTGCTTTATGTCAAATATTAGGAGAAGATGATAGAGCCAGAATGCCCATTTCAATGATGTACATGGCAATGAGAATATAGAATCTTGAGGTGAACCTCAAGTTTGATTTTGCTTCTGTAATTGAGAAAAAGATACATCAACAATTGGTAGCATGGAAGGCAAATAAGACTAATGATTTTTCCCATTACTCTTTATTGTGTTACTTGATCTTGTTCCAAAATAGGCAAGCTTTTTCTCAAAGGCTAAAGTTGGGAGTAGTGGATGACAATGGAAACAGGATACTAGTACAATTCTAGTGTTACTTTTGGGACATGAGATGCAGGGATGCAGACTGCAAGGTCTTTCATGACTCCTTTGTTATCACTATCTTTGGTGTTTTCAATCATTTAGTTGAAATTCCATCATTTGACATAAGAAGAATATTGAGACCCTTGACTTATGGTCCTGAGAAGGGTCATACTCACAATTTTTTTGATTGGTTCTATATGGGATAAAATACTATTATTAGGGTCTATGGGTGCCCCCATACTCTTCATTTGTTACCTATGTTTGTATCAAATAGAATTTCATTCTTGGAGTTTATATGGTAGTTTTTGTGGCTAGAAAAAACTAATTGCACTGAGGAGCAAAGGGACATTCATGCCTCATCATGTAACATTTGTAGGCTTTTCCATTGGCTCTAATATGTTGGAAAGTTTACAAAACTACATCAAAGCCAATTTTTCACTAAAATCTAGTAAGGAGAGAATGTTTGATCTTGAGAATCACATTGGTTCTATTATTAAATTAGTTTCGCATGAAGTTTTGATAGAGGAGGACTTGGTTAGGAACCTCACATCATATGGAGAGATTTTGAAAAGAAGAAAGAAGTGGAAAATTATAACAAAGGTAGAAGAAGAGAGAAAGAAAAGGGACACCACTTTCCCTATATTTTATGATGAAGAAACAAATGAATTAAGAATAATTGATTTATGCTTGGATAACTTTGAGAAGATGTATGGAAAGTTAGCAGGTGGTGGATCTCTACCAAAACAGGCCATTGATCCACTAAAGAAACCCCAAGGGGTTGTAATTCATGAAGCATTAGATGATGAATCAATGGAGGAAGTTTATTTCCTTTCCCTCCTACCAATGAGCAACAGGTGAATGATCTTGACCCCCTAGTACCTTATGATGTATTTGAGGGAGAGGGCGATATAGATGAAGCTACTAGTGCTTTAAGGGCCTTGAGAGGAGAAGATATAGAGCAATCACAAGTTGATCCTCCGAGATATTGTGAGGAAACACATGGCTATGAAGCCCAGGTGATATAAGAAGCTATAAATACTGTTGATGAAAGGGCAACTATGTCCATGAGGTTCCTAGATGATGATGAATTCATCAATACTTCAAAGTTTAAATATTTATGGTTAAAAATGAAAATGAAGGAGTTTGAGGAGTGGAATCAAATGAACCTCATGGGTGTGGATGAATCCAAGCATGAGGAGATCATAACTTAGACTTTCAAGGAAATGAAGTTTGATGAAGTGCATGTTACTCCTAATGAGGCAAGATAGATGGTGCTAAAAAGTAACATGCTAATTATACTATAATTGACTGTAAAATAAATGTTCTTGCTAGATCAAGTGAGGCAACAAGAAGACCCAACACTAGTTGCAAAACTTGACTTAAAAGAAGGGGTAATTGGAACATGATATAACCCCAAAATTGAGATGTTGATTGCATGGGTCAGTTCCAAAAACAACAATAAGTCAAAGCTTGTATGTTTGGTGCAAGAGGAAAAATGGAGAGATATTTTGAAAACTATAAAAGACACCTCTCCATTGGAGGCAGCCACCTTGACTATGCATTCAACTATGTTTATAAGAGATGTTGTGAATCAAATGCAATAGTGGTTGATTCAGCTTAAATAGGGTCAAATAGAGATGAATGATGAAATGAATAAATTGTCTGTTGAAAAAGATACATGGAAGAGGAAGACAGATTAATATGATAATAAACAAACTAAGGCCATTTTCCTACATAAAAATGCACCTCTTAAGCCAATTGATAACACCAAGAGTAGAAAAAATTGGGAAAATGAGAAGAAAAGATATGAAAAGGAGATTTAGGATGTAAGGGAAACAAATGAAGAAATCTTGGGGAGTATGCCTCAACATATCTTAATACTTTTGAGTAGAATTTTTCACATAGGGTCAAGCTTATCATTGAAAAACTGGAAGATGTGTACAAAGGTTATGAAGCTCTATTGAAGATGATAGAAGTGTTCATTGAAAATAAGACAAAATTAGAGAATTTGTCAAAAATATGGCAACCAATGTACATCACTTTAGTCACTTTGTGTAAAGTCACTTAGAGGAACCCTAATTTTTCTCCTAAGATAAAGGGAAATAAAAGAATGGTGCATACAAACCTTGAGGAACTTAAAGATGTTACAAATGAGGAACAAAAGGTGAAAGCCACAATTGAGTCCTTCCATACATTCCTGCATTGGACCATCCCTCTCATCATAGATAAAGATAAAAATCTCAGGGATTTAAATGATTGGAAGAGTGACTTCAGTCAAATGGTACAGAAAATCATTGCACACATGAATGAAGAAACAAACACCAACGTTCAGTGTTTATATCTTCTAGGATAGGATTATCACTTTAGATGTTGGTTATGTTAGGTTTGTTGCAAAAGTTTAGACTTTAACAAATAAGAAATGAAAGGATCATTTGATGAACATGCCTATCATCTTGAACTTTCAATGGCCTAGTGGCTATGAAGTGTACCAATGGGAGACTACTCATCCGAAGGATCCTAAAAAATTATGAACACAAAATGCCAGCTGGTGAATGAGAGAGCCGACCAACTGAAAGTATAACCTTGCTATACCCATTGGTCATGTGTTATTACTTGTAGAATCTTGATAATGGGCTAATTTACATCTTCGACTAAGTTTAAAATCATATTTCATCTTACTCATGTTTTTCCTTGTTTAAACAAAGCATTTCTTAATCTCTATTATAAGTTGTCATGAAAAGATGCATTGTAACAGTTTGAATATTGTCACTTCTCCCCATTTTGTATAAAAGGGAGAAACAAAGACCGATGAAAATAATAGAAAAAGATAAGGAAAATATACTGAAATTAGGAATGTATATGGTGAAAATGGATAACAATAACAACAATATTGAAAGGCTAAATGAATCCAACCACTAAACCCTAGCCCAACAATCAACAAGGATCCACCATAACATATGAAGATTACCTAAGACAATGCAAAATAAAAAAAAATCACAAAGATTATACCATCACATGTCCAATAGGGTTTTGATCTTCACTCTTCCTATCTCCATTGATCTTGCTTGATATATTTGCTCTCAGATTTTTATATGCACAAGAGCTCAACAAAGAACGGAATGTGGTTGCAAGTAGGATCGTAGTGTAGCAAATTGCATGAAAGATCATTAGCATGAGTGATTAGGGTTTGACAATGAAGGAAGCATCTTCTTAAATAGAAGACACAATATGAAATGGAGGGTTAAGATTGAGAGGTGTAAAAAGAGAGGTCGGCTAGGATTAGAGGGTAGGTAAAAGAAATACCAAAATAATGAAAGAGGTAGGTAGTGTAGGAATTAAGAGATGAATGACATGTGTCATGTGTAGAAAAAGATAATGAATTAATTAAATAAATAAAGAAATAAATAGAAAAAGTAGGATAATTAAATAAATAAAAATATTTATTTAATTTAGGAAAAGGATAATTTAAATAAATAAATGTATTTATTTAAATGAGAAATAAGGCTAGAAGAGGATAAATGAATTAATTAAATAAATAAAGATTTATTTAATTAATAGAAGAATTAGGCTTAGATAATTAAATAAATAAAATATTTATTTAATTAGACATGACAATTTTGGGTGTCTACATTTTGCCCCTCTTTGAGACAATGCGGCTTGTCGCGTTGTTTCAAAGAAGATAAGATGAACTGATACAGAGTTGCCCCAGAATGGGAATAATATGCCCCCTCAAGAGATTGGATGAAAATGTCTAAAAAGATTGCAGACAATCTCTCGATAAGAAAGAAAGGCTAGAATAGACTGACCGAATAAAGTGACAAAGTCACAGGATGAAGAATACTGACTCGGGAAATGACGGCAAGGGCTAGGGTAGGCTATAAGATAGACCACGGGCAAAAGACATCCTCATTGTCATCCACATCCTCACGAGATCATAGTGCAGAGCGAGAAAAGAGCAGCAGCAGTCAGCAGCGATGGCTTTCGTACACAGATTCGACCGCGTTCGCCGATTTCAGAGGCCAGCAGAGGCAGGAGAGCCGGTAAGTACCACCAAACCTCCTCGTACTTTGACGCATTTCAATTTTGTCATTAATGCATAGTAGGTAGTAATAAATGCGCTTAGGAATAGGGCATAAAAAAATGCAAAAACGTGCAACCACGTCTGTGTTTGTGCCAGGCGCGTCTGTGTCCGCCAGGCGCGTCTATGTCGGTTCCAGGCGCGTATGCGTCTGGGACCGCGTTTGCGTTGAATGCGGCCGCGTCTGTGCATTTTAGATGCGTTTGTGTTCCAAAGTCGCATCTGTGCATGATGTAAGCACGTTTATGTCCAGAAGGCACGTCTGTGTTGTAAAGGCGCGCTTGTGTAGTCAAGAGGCACGTTTGTGAGTTCAAAGTGCGTTTATGTGTGAAAATGCAAGGTTTTGGTCTTCTAGGTCAAATCGGCAGTTCTGTGATGAACATACGCTGTCGATTGGATAAGCTGTTGAGAGGATACACTCAAATAGGTCCTCTAGGAAGACTAGAATAGATCAAGGCACTTTGTGATGAACAGGGAGTACCAGGATAGAGTACTTTGTGATGAACAGGGAGTACCCAAAGGATGAGCAGCACTTTGTGATGAACAGGGAGTGCTAAATGTGAGTAACACTTTGTGATGAACAGGGAATGTCACACACGTAGTACTTGTGATGAACAGGGAGCACTACTAGGATAAATAGCAACACTTTGTGATGAACATTGAGTGTCACTAGGATAGATAACCATATGCATTTAGATAGCAAGTAGCATTTTGTGATAAACAGTGAATGCCATGATAACTGACATGATTCGATTGTTTGACTGCAGGAGTATCTGCCTATGCTAGAGTCACGGGAGAGATTCCCGTCTACACAGAGATTGCGACCAGAGTTGTCGTTTGAGGACAAAGCTACTATTGAGGAGATGGGATTGAGACACGTATTGTATGTGCCTGAGTTTCAGGCAAACATGGGTTTGCTGACTGCGCTGGCGGAGAGATGGCACTCCGAGACTTGTACATTCCACTTGCCGATGGGGGAGATGACAGCGACCCTCGAGGATGTCTACAGGATATTGCATATACCGATCGATGGAGAGCTGATCCCATACGATCGAGATGGAGACAGAGAGGCACTGAGATGGGTGTTCCAGGATCCCGGGCTAGAGATGAGAGTAGGGCATGTGGCATGGGATATCATGACCGCGACAGGATTAGCTTTGCCAGCTGTGATCGGAGGAGCCATCAGTGGATTCTTGTGTCCTGATAGGGTGACACGGGGGTTGGCAGTGGGCTGGGGAGGAGCACTGGAGATATTGGTGACTGAGCACACCAGATATGCATGGGGTCCATGTGTCTTGGCACACCTGTATTATGAGCTGCACCAGTTTGTCTACCATGGATCAATGGGATTGGGTTGTGGAGTGACACTGCTACAGGTGTGGGCATATGAGCATCTACCTATCACACGGCTGATACACTTCAGGGGCAGAGGTCAGGGGCGGAGCTTTGTACATCTTTATGATATGATTACGTCACAGCCTCAGATTGGCAGGTTAGAGCACTGGAGGCATGTGATAGATGACATTGATGTAGTCATCTGGAGGCCATACCTGGGGTGCGAGGAGTGGGAGGATGACGCAGTGGAGCTGCCGTATACTTTCAGGAGTAGATATCTGATTGGGCGGATGCCCTACATATTGGAGAGACAGCTGGTGGACAGGGTTGGCAGACAGTTTGGCAGGATCCAGAGGATGCCATGAAGCTCGGGTATGTATGCCCGCACAGTCAGGGATCAGGCGCAGTTTGGGCCATTATTGTCATATGATCAGGCCGTCACACAGCTGGTAGAGATGATGCCACTACCTTGGGATATGTGGCCAGAGATTGAGGATGCAGGCATGGATGCAGACTATACAGCTTACTGGGTAGAGCATCCATTCCCTCGATTGACAGATCCAGGGGAGCTACTGGAGGGAGATGCAGGAGGAGATGATGATGATGATGGTGGGGGTGATGGAGGCCGAGGCCAACAGAGGCGGAGGGGAGTAGTGGGGGAGAGGAGAGTGGCACCTTAGAGGGAGGGTGGACAGGAGGGACAGGCCCAGGTGGTGAGGGGTCGCGGTGGATTGCCCTTGCAGGTACCAGCAGCACAGGGTCCTAGAGCATAGGGACCGAGATAGGGACAGGTACAGGGATAGGTGCTGGGTTAGAGACAGGTGCAGGTACCCAGGCATGCATAGAGACAGGTACCTATATAGGTACAGGGGCAGACACCCGCAGAGGGAGAGCCACAGGCAGAGGCTGAGGGTGGGGATCTAGAGGAGGATGAACTGCTAGAGCTAAGAGAGATCTGCCAGGGCCAAGTAGATGAGATCCAGGAGTTGGAGAGGGAGAGGGATCGACTTAGGATCAGGCTTAGAGATATTGAGCGGGAGAGAGATCAGGCTATCCAGTGCTACATTGACGCTGAGACAGCTCTGAGGGCAGGGAGGCAGGCGGCGGAGGATGCAGGGGCAAGCTACGCATATGTCTTGCTAGCTGGAGAGGAGATTGGTTACTGGAGGGACCTCTACTATGGTGCAGTGCCAGCAGATCAACGGGCGAGGAGCTTCCATAGACCATCGCGGATAGCGATGGCTATGGGAGGGAGTCGGAGGAGGCAGGCATCTAGTGGTGGGGTCATGGGTCCTCCACCACCACCAGACAGGCAGGGTGATCCTGGAGCGGGTCCTTCTATAGCTCAGTGTCTGTCGAGGCCAGGCGGCTCCGAGGGAGGGAGTTCATCATAGCCATAGAGGGCTCCCTTGTATCAGTATATGTACCATTTTTGTATTGTAGACACCTGCGGGTGATTTTGTAGCTATATGATTTTTGACATCATTGTATCATGACACATTTGATTATATATGAGAGACGATTCATTTTTGTGGCAGCTATATGCATTTGTACCTTATGTGATGTATGCTTCTATGATGTATGTTTTATGATATGGATGCTTATATGATATGGATGCAAATATGTACATGATGCAATGCAATATTTTTATTCTTTTATATTGTATATGTGATGTATGATGCAAATGTGAATGTATGTAATGCAGATGAATATGATAATGCAAATGATTATTTACATGATGAAAATGTAAGATGTGCTAACATGTGTTGTATGCAGGATGTGATGCAGTTGTGATATCTATATGTATGTATGCGAAATACTTATATGTGGTGATGCAGGTGTAAACTATATGAAATGCAAATGTTTTTGGTGTGTCATTATACTCAGTCATGTGATAGCGGGCTATGCGGACTCAAGAAGGACAATGGAAGTCAATCAAGAAAGGGGGATGGAAGACAGAAGATATGAACATGAAAGAGCTTCTTGTGTCTTATCATCATTGAGCTTTATTATGGCAAGTAGGTTATGACAATCGAGGCATATGTTCGACCCAGAAAGTCATTGTACCTGTTTGCATGGAGATAAGACAGTCACAAACAAGGAATGCCCCAGTTCATACTAGACTCACAGTGTCCTCATATCCTTGGACAAGTCATAGCATTACTAAGAGACAATCCACAGACAACAAATGCAAATAGGTGACGATACCTCATCCTCGCCTTTCTAGTCAAAGACATCCTGGAGATAGAATCTCTAGTCAAAGACATCCTGGAAAAGCTAAAAGACATGTCACCAAAAAGATAAAATAAAAAAAAAGCCAAGACTCGACACCAACATCCACTGTAGTCCTCAAGTTTAGTGTCTCTTGTCACTTGTATAAGTCATGTTTGATTGTGGTCATCATGTTCACTTTCACAGAAAGGATAGATTAACACCGAACCATATATTGTCTGAGTTTGTTGAAAGATTTAATTTTGTTGAAGCTCATTGTTGCTGTTGTGTCCCATCTGAAACTGACTGAATCCATGAAACTGATACTTTATTGCGGAGAAGACAAAACTTTATTGCGGATCTTGCGATGCAAATGTTGCTTTATTGCGGATTGTGCGCGGATAGACTTGAAGGAAGCTGGAAGAAACTGTACTCCTCGAAACATGTGATGTTCTCAGTTCCACACCCATCACTAGATGTAGGAATTGCCTTAGCCACAGATAGGATCTGATTTATTATGGATGGAAAGGGAGGTGAAAAGGGAAGGTTTATTATGAATGGCTAACCAATCTTAGGTAGATCAATAACAAGCCATGATAGGAATGGGTAAGTTTATTGTGAGTGAATAGGTTGTGAGTGTGTGCAATGTGAAGGATGAAAGAGAATCCTGAAGGAGAGAGGAGCAAAGTCTCTACGCATGGCGCTGGTGACCCAGTTTTCACCATGGTACTTGCCCAGGGCGCCACCGAAGTGGTTTTCGTCGTTGGACGAAATTATTTCTCCTTTTTTTTTTTTTTTTTTTTTTGTGTCACAAGGCGCCTGTTTGCCAGGTTTTCACCAAGTAACGATTTTTTTTGTTTTATAATTTTTTTTGTATTTTTAAAATTTTTTTGATTTTTTTTGTATTTTTTGGATTAAGATACTCTTGAAAAGATATGTGTAGAACCTGCGAAGGTGCATGCTGTTGATAGGATCCTCCAAGGGTTCACCTTCTATAGTTGAGAGCTGATATGCACCAAATCCATAGGCTACTGTAACGATGTAAGGACCAAGCCAATTTGGTTCAAACTTGCCCCTCTTATCTCTGTCTTGCTGATTCTTGGGGTTTTCTCTGAGGACTAAGTCACCTACCTCAAATGTGCGAGGCTTGACTTTGTGATTGTAGTTGCGACTCATTCGTTGTTGGTAAGCCTTGAGATGATTAAAAGCAATGTGTCTTCGTTCATCCAGCAGTTCTAGTTCTTGTAAGCGAGAGACCCTGTAATCTTCACCGTTGATGATGTTTCGCAAAGAGACCCGTAAGGAAGGTAACTCGACCTCAATAGGCAAGATGGCTTCAGCGCCGTAGACAAGTGAGTAGGGTGTAGCTCCTGTAGGTGTGCAGACACTTGTGCGGTAGGCCCAAAGTGCAGGATTAAGTTGGATATGCCAATTACGGCCAGCGTCGTCGACTGTCTTTTTGAGGATTTTAAGAATTGTTTTATTAGACGCCTCAGCTTGGCCATTACCTTGGGGGTAATATGGTGTGGAGAAACGATGGGAAATATGGAAGCGGTCACAGAGTTCACGAACATCCTGATTTTTGAAGGGACACCCGTTATCAGTAATAATGGAAGTGGGAATACCATATCAGCAAATGATGTAGTTCAGGATGAAGGTAGCAATTTGTTTCCCAGTGACTTGTGTGAGAGGCACGGCTTCAATCCACTTTGTGAAATACTCTATGGCTGTGATAATGAATTTATGACCATTGGAAGAAGGAGGGTGAATCTTGCCTATGAGATCGAGTCCCCACTGACAAAAGGGCCAAGGAGACGCTAGCGGTTGTAGTTCTTGTGCTGGTGCATGTATGAGGTCTCCATAAATTTGACATTGCTTGCATTTCTTGACAAACTGATATGAGTCTTTTTCCATAGTGGGCCAGTAATATCCAGTCCTGATGAGTTTCTTGGCCAAGGTAGGACCACTAGTATGCGGACCACATATACCTTCATGCACTTCACGTAACGTAATCTGAGCTTTGTCACTTTCTAAACATCTAAGAAGAGTGCCATCTAGACCTCGTCGGTATAGGATATCAGCTAGAATGACATATCGAGAAGATTGGCGAATGAAAGTGCGGCGTTGGTTGTTTGATAGATCAGGAGGTAAGGTATTGTCGCGAAGATATGTGAACATGGAACCATATAACTGGGATTCAAGACCAACAACGCATATCATTTCAGTAGGAGTGATCTCATATGAAGGACCTAGCAGGTTGTCTACCAGGAACTCATAGCAGGTTTCATTTTGAGGCAGGTCAATTAGTGAAGCAATTGTAGCCATAGCATCTGTAGCACGATTTTGCTCTCTTGGTATCTGTTCAAAATCTATCTTTGTGAAGTGCTGTTTCAAATCATCTACCAGTTGTTTGTAAGGCATTAATTTTTCATCTTTTGTTTGGTAATCATTAGTTGCTTGACGGATGACAAGTTGAGAATCCCCAAAAACACGAAGTTCTTGGATCTTCCACTGAACTACAATTCTTAATCCAGTTGTTAATGCCTCATATTCCGCTATATTGTTAGTGCAAGGAAATGATAAGCGGTATGATTTTGGTATAGAATCGCCCTGAGGAGTTATAAAGAGAATGCCAACTCCTGCCCCGTGTTGTGTGTATGAGCCGTCAAAGTACAGTTTCCATGGCTTTGCAGGTGATATTGTTAAAATTGCTTCATCTGGAAATTCTGAATTTAGAGGAGCATCATCTATCATGGGAGCATCTGCCAATTGATCCATGATTGCTTGTCCTTTTATTGCTTTTTTGTCCACATACTCGATGTCAAATTCACTTAGGATCATTACCCACTTGGCCAGTCATCCAGTAAGCGTAGCTTTGTTGAGAAGATATTTTAGTGGATCAATTCTTGCAATCAACTTAGTTTTATGAGTGAGCATATAATGTCGTAATTTCTGTGAAGCAAAGACCACAGTGAGACATGCACGCTCAATTGGTGTGTAGTTTAGCTCATATCCCACCAATGTGTGACTGATATAGTATACTGCTTTTTCCTTGCCGTCAGCTATTTGTTGTGCTAGGAGTGCCCCCAGTGCTGTTGGAGTAGCTGATATGTATAGTAACAAAGGCTGATCTGGAATTGGTGGCATCAAAACTGGCGGATTCAAAAGATAGTCTTTGAGCATCTGAAAAGCTTGTTGACAGTTCTCATCCCATTTGAACTTGATGTTTTTATGTAGCAGGTGCTGGAAAGGATTACACTTATCCGCAAGTTGTGCTATGAATCTTTGTATAGACTGGAGTCTCCCTTGTAAGGATCGAAGTTGACTGATATTTCTGGATGGCAGCATGTCCAAGATAGCCTTGACTTTTGCTGGAACGGCTTCGGTTCCTCTTTTAGACACAATGAATCCTAGGAGTTTCCTGGAGGTTACTCCAAAGACACATTTCTTGGGGTTTAATCTTACCTTGTATTTTTTCAATCGATCAAAGACAACTGAAAGTATGTCCAAATGTGTATCTCTGTCTATTGATTTTCCCAAGAGATCATCAACATAATCTTCCATGGTTATGTGCATTAGATCATGAAAGATAGTGATCATTGCTCTTTGATATGTAGCACCTGCATTTTTCAGCCCAAATGGCATGACATTCCAACAGAAAGTTCCCCACGGATAAGTGAATGATGTTTTATGTTGATCCTCGGGTGCAATCCTGATTTGGTTATAACCAGAAAATCCATCCATTAAAGATAACATTTCATGACCTGTTGTGAGATCAATGATCAAGTCGATATTTGGTAATGGGAAGTCATCTTTTGGACAAGCTTTGTTGATGTCTCTGAAATCTATACATATTCTGATGCTGCGATCTGGTTTACTAATAGGTACTAAATTGGAGATCCATTCAAGATAATCAATGGGGCGTATGAATCCGACATCCAATAATTTCTCCAGCTCTGCTTTGACTAGTAATGCCACTTGCGGATGCATTTTCCTTAATTTCTGTTTCACTGGCTTTGCCCTCGATTTGACTGTCAAATGATGCATTACCAAATCTGGATCTAGTCCAGGCATATCAGCATATGACCATGCAAAGTTGATTTGTCGTTCTTTGAAAAAGCTTATGAATTTTGCCCTCTCAGACTCTGTCAATGATTGAGCCAAGAATATGTTGTGTGGAACCTCTTCTGTACCAATGTTTGTCTTTATAGTCTCCTCTACCAACATGGATGATTTTTCCTCATATGATGCTGGGAGAATGTCGAGCCTTCCATCTTCGGGTGTCTCAGAGAGGTTTTCGCCCTCAGATACGTCCTTTCTTTTTACTTTTTTGGAGTCAGATAGCGCCACAACGTGGTTTTCGCCATAAGACCCTTGTTTTGCTCTTATTTTCACATTTTTGCGACTGGAAGGTCCGACACCCTGACCGAAATATGCCATGTTGTTGAGTTCTATGATGTATCCTGCTTTGTGGTCTCCAGGGGGAAGATCATCTCGTATGCCAAGATAGTCGATAATAGCTTCGTCATTTTGAAATGTATCAAATTGTGCTGATCCTTCATAATCCCAGTCAATGAGTTGGGGATGAACAAGGGGAAGGCCTTTAATGTTTTCAGAGTTTGCAGGGCTAAGAGTGAAGATGTGGTTATATTTGGGTATATCAAGGCAGTCATCAAGGTCATCGATGGCACTCTCCTCATCAGTTTCGATCGCAAGTGAATCCAAATTGTCGTCACTAGTAGCGCCTTCCGGGACAGGTGTCCTCATCCTATGTGATTTCGACCTAAGACCTTCAAACGAAGACTGTGGGGAATCCTTATGAGTCGTTTCTTGACCAACTTTGAATTTTTTATAAAATTCCTCCTCTTCTGTGGGTTCATCTGGCTCTCTGAATGTCTCGGTGAGCTCATAGTCACTGGAGGATTTGTCTGAACCCCACTCCCATTCATTGGAGTCTGTGGAATAGTAATCCTCTTGTTGAACTTTGGCAACTTTGATTTGCAATGCCTCTTCTGTCCTTTTAGTATGGGTCTTGGAAGTCAGAAAACCAAGTCCCTTTGAGCGTTCCCTTCTTACAGTTAATTCAGGTTGTAAGGGCTCCATGATGCCTTCTTTGCGTAACCCAAGAGGGCTTTTTCCATCATACCCGAATCTTTGTATAATCTTGAAGCCTTTGCCATAGTTCTCACAGGGTATATTAATCTGATCATGTGTGTCCTCTTCAATGTCTTTGTAGAGCATTTTATATAAATTTTCCTCTTCTAGTTCACCCCATCTTTGAAAGGTAGTAGGATCCCATTTGAGTATCATGATGGAGATTTGCTTGTTAGGATGTGGCCTCCCATATTCTTTTGGAGAGCTCATGACTTGTCTTGAAAACATGGTCTGATTCAAAGTGTATTCTCCCATGCCTTTGTCTTGAAATTTGCCTTTAAGTTCACCTTGTTTTGATGTCGAAGGTTTCAATGACTCAGGATCAATGTATGCTGAAGAAGGAGTAGCCTCACGATTACTGGGAATGATGGTCTCAGTATGTGATCTCAGGTTATTGCAATATATGAACGGATTTGGATCACCGTTAACTGTTACCTCGACTCCATTATGAGGAAACTTAATGCATTGATGATATGTCGATGGGACTGCCCTCATTTCATGAATCCAAGGACGTCCTAGCAATATGTTGTATGTGAGATCTAGATCTAGGACTTGACAAACCACATCCTTTGTGATTGGCCCAATTCTTAGCGGTAAGGTGACTGTGCCTTTGGACAAGCGCTCTTCATCATCATAGGCCTTGATGGTGATTTGATTTGTAGAATTCACAGCTTTATCAGAATATCCCAATTGTTTAATGGTGCTCAATGTACAAATGTTTAGACCTGCTCCTCCATCTATCAGGACTCGCTTTATTCGATGTTTGTGTATGAAGGCTTCAACATGTAAAGGTGCATTATGTGGCTGACTTACAGAGGCGTCATCGGCTTCTATGAATGTAAGGGAATGTGGAATGGAAAGGTATCCCACCATGGCTTGAAACTGGTCCACATTCAGATCAGTAGGAACGGCAGTGTCTCTCAAGATTTTGTCAAGAATAGCTTTATGAGCGGGGGATATGTGTAGAAGCTCAAGGATGGAGATGAGTGTGGGTGTCTTCCCTAACTGTTCTACAAGGTCATACTCAGGCTTGGTATATGAAGAAGCGGTGTTTTTAGTAGAGGCACCTGGCAACGTAATCTTACCTCGACGGGTTGTAACATGACATTCGGAGGTAGATTCGGACGAAGATCCAACACCTCTTAGGAGAATCTTGGGTCGTTGAGGAGGATTCTCAGGATTTTTGTTCTTGATGGTAATAGTAGAAATATGATTGTCCATTGAGATGTGATTGATAATAGAATCATAATTATAAGGTGCTCTAGTATAATTGGCTTGATCATCTGTGACTTTGCCTTTTCCCTTGTCATGCTTTGGGAATGGTTCCTTAAACATCTCATGTTCTTGATTAGATGAGTGTCCCTCAATCTCAATGTCACCTCTATCAATGAGATCTTGCACAATGTTCTTCAATCGATGGCAATTTCCTGTCTTATGACCCTTGCTCTTATGAAATTCACAATACTCATCATCATTCCACCAATTTGGTTTGACCTTCGGTTCATATGGAGGAAAATCTGGAACTGTGATCACTTTGTTTGCCACAAGCTTTTTGAATACTAATTCGAGTGGTTCTCCCAATGGAGTGTACTTCCTTCGTGGTTTAGAAGTTGTTTGAGTATTCACTTGATTGTTTGTAGAACTTGATCTAGAAAAGATGAACTTGGGTCTCACTGTATTGGCATCAACAACACCATCATTAACTGTGTTCTTGTTCTTATTCCAAAATCTTGGCTTGTCTTTTCCTTTAAAGTCCTCTTTGTTTTCTTTGAATATCTTAATAACTCCTTGTTCAATTAAGACCTTTTCTGTTGCTAGGCCCTTTTCAATAACATCCTTGAAAGTAGACAAACAAGCTTTCCTGAGATCATAGCCAATATCCTTGTTAACGTTTTGAGTGAACATTTCTACCATTTGTTTCTGTGGGATTTCGCAAGAGCATCTGCTAGCTAAATTTCTCCATCTTTGTAAAAATGTTGCGAAAGATTCTCCTTCCTTTTGTTTAGTATTGCACAAGGTAGTAACTGAGACATCCGTTTCTATATTGTAGGAGAAATGCTGAATGAATGCCTCTGCTAAGTCGCCCCATGACTTAATACCGGGAGGTAATTGAGAAAACCATTCCATAGCTTGATCGCCTAAGCTCTGTGGGAACAACCTCATCAAGTATGTTTCTTCTGCCGCTACCTCAATGTAGGCTGTGAAAAATTGTCTTATGTGTGCCTTGGGGTCTCCTTTCCCTCTATATTTATCAAATTTTGGACTCACAAAATGTGCAGGAAATGGAGGCATTGGGATGCTCTTATCAAATGGATAAGGACATATATCTCTCATAGTGTATGTTGGTTTTGGTGTACTCATGTCCTCCATTTTCTTTTGTAAATCTCTTATTTGTTGCTCCAAATTGCTCTTGGGAGGAGATCTATTTCTTGTAACATACCCCGTGTTTGAAACACCCATTTGAGGAGGAGCTTGTTGCATGTATGGATGATACTGATCGTAAACATGTCCATATGGAGGTCTATATTGATGCGGCATATAGGGAGCACTTGGCATAGCTTCATGTTGAGGAACCCCATATCTATTTTGTGCATATATACCATATTCTATAGGCATTTCATTTTCCATTGTGTTGCCCCCAATTTTGACATGAGGTTTCCTTGTGTCCAAATTTTGAGGATGTCTTTGAGTATCCACTTGTTTTGATTGATCCATACCTTGAGCATGTGATTGAGCGTATCTATCTGCGTAAGGCTTCCATAATGGTCTTCGAAGGTAAGTATCATATGTTTGAACTTGTGTATGTGGAATTTCTGGTTTTTGAAGCAAAATTGATGGTGACTCAGGCATCATATTCGGTCCTCTATTTCCTCCACTATTTGGTCTCCTTTGATCCATGTTGGATTGAGTTTGTTGTGAGGGTCGACTTTCCCTAAGTTGAGACATGTCAAAGTCATGAGGTATTTTAGCTCCACTTTGTGCCATCATGTGTAAAAAGTACCGTCGATCTCTCCTCATTATCTCTTCAACCAATCTATTGAAATGAGGATTCATTATGGATTCTTCTATGTCTGCTGATTGTATTGAAAGGTTGTCCACATTGTCATTATGTGTAGCATTGTTGTTTGTAGTGTCTGTGTTTTCCACATTTGGATTGTTTCTATAAACATCCATGTCTGGTAATGTAGTGTGCTCAGGATTATAAAATAAATCATTGTCATACTCATAAGAACTCATCTTTGTGGATTCTTGAGCTTCTTTAGCTATTCTCTTAGATTTTTGAAGGCGGGTTTCAACCATGAACTAGGTGTTTGACCAAGATGTGAGAGACTAGATGAAAAATGAAAAGAGTATGGAAGACCAATAGTTGTATGGAGTGTAAATGAATCTTGAGGTGTACTTGCAATGTCCAAAGTATAAGACCAAGTATGTAAGTAGTAGAGTAGGTGTGACTTCCAAAGAGATGATTGTTTCTCTTGATGAGGTAAGCTGACCTTGACTCTAAGTAAGACCAAATGAGACCCAAAGGTAAGAAACCTTGATGAGGGACCACTTAGCAAAGTGTAGTTGTATGTAGTGTGTTGAAAAAGTATAGTGAGGACAAGCAAGTGACCTTTTTGACTCAAGTTTAGACAAGTATGAATGTAAAATGAGATGTAAAGCAATGATGGACTATATGAGACCTTAGAACAAGTTGAATGCTAGATGAAACCTGAAGAGACAACCTAGGAAGCTCAAGTATTCCGAAACTGATTTCCTTTGTTTGCCGGACTGTAAAAGTTTTCAATTCCTGACACAGACGCTTCTGTATACTTCACAGACGCGATTCCCATACACAGACACTTCTCTGTTAGACACAGATGCTGTTAAAAACATAGACACTATTCTTCCTTTCACAGACACGCTTAGATGACCCAGACCCAGTTAAAATAGACACAGACGCGTTTCTGTAAACTTCGTGCAATTTTTCCAATTTGTGAAGTTGTTTTGCTGTGACCAATTCTGATTGTTTGACTATTTTTCATGACAAGAGGACACAATGTTGATGAGGACTCAATGTTTGCAAGGCTTAGACTCCAAAGTGTGTTGTTTGATGTAAAATGTTTTGCATACACTTGAAGACACAAAAGACACAATGTTTTGTTGTTTGGTCTTGAATGTTTGAGTGTTTAACATAAGACAAGCACAATTCTTATGGTTGGCCAAGACAATAGTTGTTGATCCCACATAGGGTTTTACCCTCGAGGCTACGCTATTCAGAGTGGATACTTAGATGCTTGACCTCACTGGCTCCAACCTCGGCACTCACTTCTCGAGTCAGCCAAGCATCAGTCCCCATGAAAACTCCCCATGGAGAACTTTGTATCTCTACTAAGAACCGTATGTGTGTGGGCCGCTACCAGAGGTCCGACCTCCTGCCTCAACAACTAGAAGGATTTGGGCTTCTAGAACAAAAAGGTGCTAGTAAGGGCATCCGCTCGTGTGGCCATACATGCGGCACTTTCAGCTCTGTAAATACAGAAGGCTCCCAGCCGGTAGGGGTTACGCCCTACAAATGATCAAATAAATTTGATCACACGGGTTTATGGGGAGACATAGTGTCGGTATGAACTAATCAGCACACGTTATTCATAGTTTTCACCATGAATACATTTGATTATAGTGGCTTGGAAGAAGATGGTTTTTCTTTTTCTACCACTTGGGTCGTTCTCTTCTCACTAGTAGTCCTAATGACCACATGGGAAGACAGGCCCTCTAAAGATTAAACAAAAAGAGCCTATTGCTCAAGACACAAAAGACAATGATTCAATTTTAGTGCACCAATGGAAGTGTTTGCTAATCTATGAAAACAAGGCACACAACAAAATTACAAAACCCTAGCCAAGGACCTGCAACAAAATTAGTTAGTAGTTTGGGTTGTTTCAAATGATCACCCCTTCCTGCAAGCACACAAGTTAGGTAAATTTTAGAAAAACCCAAAAAGACTTTGTGAAAAAGGGGCCTTCAACAAAAATGTTTTTGCTTCCAAAACAAGCTCCACAAACTTGGTTAGCTAGATCTGAAAGGGTTAGTCCAAAAATAAACCAGATCTGAAACCCTAAGTACAAAATCCGAAAACCGAATCAAAGAAAAATTTGAAAATTTCAAAACAGTAAACACAGACGCTGTTATACCAAACACAGACGCGTCTATATGACACAGACACGGTTCTGTGATGCACAGACGTGCTTAGAACACATAGACGCCCTTCCAGGACATAGACGCGATCAGATGCAACACAGACGCGTTTAGGAAACACAGATGCCCCTTTCAGAAACCTGTAAAATAAATTTTGGCAAAAACACAAGCGCGATTCCCGATCTTGCGGACGCTTCTGAAACTCAGAGACGCGATCCGAACGCTCACAAACGCGGAAATACCTAAAATGTCGTCGAAAAATGTCCGATCTGCAACTTCAAAAACACAAAATCTGCAACAAAAATGTTAAATGCAAAGGGACAAGAGTCCCACCGGGCGTGCCAAAATGTATATGGTGAAAATGGATAACAATAACAACAATATTGAAAGGCTAAATGAATCCAACCACTAAACCCTAGCCCAACAATCAACAAGGATCCACCATAACATATGAAGATTACCTAAGACAATGCAAAATAAAACAAAATCACAAAGATTATACCATCACATGTCCAATAGGGTTTTGATCTTCACTCTTCCTATCTCCATTGATCTTGCTTGATATATTTGCTCTCAGATTTTTATATGCACAAGAGCTCAACAAAGAACGAAATGTGGTTGCAAGTAGGATCGTAGTGTAGCAAATTGCATGAAAGATCATTAGCATGAGTGATTAGGGTTTGACAATGAAGGAAGCATCTTCTTAAATAGAAGACACAATATGAAATGGAGGGTTAAGATTGAGAGGTGTAAAAAGAGAGGTCGGCTAGGATTAGAGGGTAGGTAAAAGAAATACCAAAATAATGAAAGAGGTAGGTAGTGTAAGAATTAAGAGATGAATGACATGTGTCATGTGTAGAAAAAGATAATGAATTAATTAAATAAATAAAGAAATAAATAGAAGAAGTAGGATAATTAAATAAATAAAAATATTTATTTAATTTAGGAAAAGGATAATTTAAATAAATAAATGTATTTATTTAAATGGGAAATAAGGCTAGAAGAGGATAAATGAATTAATTAAATAAATAAGGATTTATTTAATTAATAGAAGAATTAGGCTTAGATAATTAAATAAATAAAATATTTATTTAATAGACATGACAATTTTGGGTGTCTACAAGGAGAATACTGCAAAGATCTTGTATCTCATTACAGTGGCAAATACAATACAAGAATCCAAAGTTTCTAGCTCAATTGTTTGTTGATTATTAAAGAAAAAATAGTGTGTGATTGTCTCCAATTTATTTTCCTTCTTACATGTTTAAATCGATTATCAACGATAATTTTGATTTATTAAAGCAACTCTTACTATTTTGTGTGATTTAGTTGATTGGGATATGTTAGGAAGAATTAAAAATTCATTTGATTAAACTACAATAGTTTAAAGAGAGAAATTAAATTAACAAGAATAGTCATACAATATTATTTGCATGTTTATACAAGGTATAAACATTATTAATGGCAAATAACTTGAATAAGATCAGAAAAAGCAGCGGACAAGTTCCCAGTCATGGACGATGAGAGGAGAAAGATGGTGAAAATAGAGAATTCCTACCATGCCCCAAAGAGGATTTGTAGGCCATGGAGGTTTGTTTTATTTGCTTCTATCGCCTACATTACTTTGGATGGTAGGTTTACTAGAGCCTATGGTCATCACTTTGTCTTGCTCAACCATTTTCGCCATGGGGAAAAGGTGAGCTTGCCTTATTATCTAGCCTGTTCTATGGACCACACTATCAAGGAGGTTCAGAAAGATTCCATAGGTGACCATGTCCTCCACCAGGGGCTTATGGTTCTGGTTTATAAAATTCTTAAGGGGAAATGCATTGAAAAGCCTATTAAAGGCAAAAATGCAAGAGATGAGACTACAGAGAGTGAAGCCAACGGATTCAACTTTGATTCGGAGACTGAGGGAGATTCAGAAGAGACTTTTAAAAAAGGGAGGAATAAGGATAAGAGGAAAAGGATTGTGGTGGATTCAAACATTTCGAAGTCTGAAACTAAATCCTTTGAGAAAAAAATGTTAAAAAAAAGAAAGGGAAAGCAATTGGAAAGAAGATTCAGAGGAAGAACACTAAAAAGGGTAACAATAAAGACACCAACCATGTTCTGGTTGATTCTAAGGAGGATGTTGAGGAGAACAAGAAGGATGAGGGTCAGGATAAAGAGGGGAAGGAAAACCCGGTGATGGGCAACATTGAGGGTTTGAACACCACAAGTATGCAAAAGGAGGATAAAGGGGATAAAAGTGGTATCGATGATAATGATACTATAAAAGATTTCTGTGATACCATCATAACCATGGTGAAGGATATTAATAGTTTGAAGACTGATACAAAGGCTATTACAAGAGTTACGGTTGGTGATAAGCCCCTAGCAGAACATATTAAGGAACTGGTTGCTATACTTCACAATGCGGAAGCAATTGAATGTATGGTGGGTAAAATCATAGCAATGGAAAAAAAGGTCAATGAGATGGAAGATAACAAGGAGATTAAAGGAATGGAAAATAAAATGAACAATTTGGGTAGTAGAATCGACGGACTGGAACTCAATGTTAAAAAGATTGTAGATCAAAATTTTCAAATCCTCAAAGCTTCAGTGGATAACATTAACATCCTGATCAATAGATTTGAGAACAACGCAGAGAAGGATGGTGATAAAGATCAACCAGACAAGAAGGGTCACAAAAAGAGGATCGGAGCTAATACAAGGATCAAGGGCGACATCAAAGGTCGTGAGTTGGAGGAATTAAAGACCTCGGCGAACAACATGAAACAAATGGTTGTTCATGCCAAGGATATCATGAAAAGTATTGAGGTCTTTGTCTCTATTTTTGTAGGGGTTCTAGGTTCTATCTTTTTGTTGTCATTGTGTTGTCCTTTCACTATCTATTTCTGGTTTTTTTTTAATGTTATGTAAGCTGATCCTTTTTTTGGGTGGGATCTTTCTATTTTTTTGAAGTGATCAGGCACATTTCTTTCTTGTTATTCTGATCTCCTAGCTTGTACAAGGTTCAGGTACCTTTCAAATACCTGCTTTTACTTAATCAAAACTTGAATAAGATTAGAAACATGATTAAGTTACTCTATAACCCTAGAATGAGGCACTGATCATTAATACACAAGAATTTTGTTTGAAGGTTTAGTTTCAATTTGTTTTGTTTTTTGGAGAAATAAGATAGAGGTAGGCGTAGAAGAATATTAAGTATCCACTTCATGTATTTGTTTTGTACTAAGTGAATCTTAAATAAGAATAAAGAGAAATTATAGATCTGCTGAATTTTCAAGTTACACCCGCTAAGGTCTTGTAGAGCCTAGAGAGTAGAATATATCTCTTTATAAGAGAATCTTGTTCGTTGTCCAAGTCAGTTATTGAACTTGATCATAGAGCCTAGCACACTCTTAGGGTTTATAATCTGTTGATTTGAGAACAAACAGAGGGGATGCAGATAGGATATGGATAAGATAAGAGATGTTAAATAGATGGAGTGGATAAGTTGATGCAAATAGGATAAATGTCTTATGAAGATCCTTTGTATCTTCAAGATAAAAGGTTGAAAATGGAGGATAGATAGGGAATGAGGGATAGTGGGGGATTTCGTAGATAAGATATCATAGATGAAACTTTCCCCCAAGTGTAGAGTGCAAGAGGATAATGGATTAAACATGACACTTGTTTTCCACATTTTCATCATTTGATATTTGCCTAAGGTGCCACATGAAGTGGTTATCACCATTGGATGGATTATTTTTTTTTCTTTTTTTATTTTACGATTTTTTTCTTGAATATAAAACACAATTATTGTTTTCAAGGTTTTCATCATGATGATTTTTTTGGAAGATAATGGATGCATGATATGGAGTTTGAGGAAGCACTTAAGTGTTTAGTTCCTTGAATGGTAATAAATGTTGGATTATGGATGGTGGTTTAGAATACTTGTGGATGAGTAGATGGAAATGATGACAAGATTAACATTGACAGACATCTTGAAGGGTGGTGGAGTGATGGAGAAATATATTTTGTATTTAAAGGTTTAGATGGATGAGTGGATGTGGATTGTGGGGTTTAATTACTCAAAATGGATGGAGGAGATGATGGGCTTATGATAGTTGATTTTGGGGCATAAGAACCCTAAATGGATTTGAAGGATGGGATATTTTTTAGATGGAGATTTAGAGGGATCAAGATTAGAGGAAGCTTTTGGATTACAAATTTTGGATGCCAATTTTTTATTTTGATTTAGTTATTCATGGGCCTTTGTGAGTAAGTTAGGAATCCACATAGATTTTGGTTTTTACTTTTTATTTATAACCCTCTATGACTTAGTTTTTTTTTTTTTTTGGACCAACTTTTGTTATGTTTTTGTATGTCCTTTCAATGGGACATTTTGATCCTTGAATGTATGTGTATTTTTAGATTTATGTATTTTATGTTTGGCATCTAAATTGCTTCTAAGAGAAATTGCATTCATTGATGGAGAAGAATGATATGAAGGTCTAATGGATGAATTGATGTAGGTAGGATGTTAGAAGGATTTCAAGGATGTGTGTTTTAGTTGATCTTGATTTATGATAGGATAAAAGGATTGTAAACTAGGGGTGATATAAGGGGTGGATAAAGATATATAAGGACCTAAGGTAGATGGAGGGGATGAAGGCTTTGGTTTTAGGACATAGCAACCCAAAACAAATGAAAAGGTAAAGAATGCGGGTTTGAAATATAAGGGATTTGGAGGATGTAGGATGTGAATGTTTGGATTTGGATGGAGGGACTTAAAATTTGGTTGGGATACCACTGTCTTGATAATGATCTATGTAGCCAAGTCCATAATAATTGGGGTTCTCTTTGATGTAAAGGGGTTCTAATATGCCTTGCTTATGGACTTCTAATCCTTTGACTTGATAATGCATGTTATGATAAATATTTTTACCAATGGGATACTCTTTTATTTTGAAAAATGATGTGAGTCCATCTTGAGGAGGATATGAAATGGGATGAATAATAAATCTATAGATTGAAACCATTTGATAGGTATGGGGTTCATGAATAAATTAGATAGGGGTGATAGTATCTTGAGAAGAATTAGGATCATTAAGGGAATTAGGAGAGATGTTGGGATCATGAGGTGGATATAGAGGATTACAACATGGAGATGAAGGGATACTTTGATCTTGACTTGGAAGGAGATCACTAGATGGAGTGGAAAGGATTTGATTATGAGGGGATCAGGAGGCATACTTTGGTCATGATATGGAATGGGATTGTTGGATTGAAAGGGATAATTTGGTTTTGTTGTGAAAGGGAATATTATTTAATGAAGTGGAAGATATGGAATCATCATATGAAAGGGATCATTAGAAAGAGTGGAATGGATGGGATCATGAGATAGATGGGGTGGAAGGGATATCTTTATCTTGATTCATTTTAGGAATATCTTATGTATGCTTTCAACTATACTTTGAACATAGATCTAATTCTAATGATGAGGTATGAGTTTGGATATGGATGGGGGAATCATGGAGGGACTTGATACTTTTTCATGATGAAGATGGATTTTGAATGAGACTCTCTAAAATGGGCTTGATTGGTAATGGAGTACAAGACGCTGTTGGATCTAGTCATACATGTGTATAGGGAATTTGATTAGCTATGATTTCATGACCATCCCTTGTGGATAGATATTAGGGGCAAGCCTAGAAGGTTTTATTATTCGATGAATTATTTGATCGAAGATGATGTGGATTATTGTTGTGAAGTTGTAGGGGATGAACATATAGAGGCATAGGTGGAGGCTATTTGTGGAAAAGCTTATATATTTTATTATGGATTCATATGAAGTGGAACCATTTCTAGACATGGATGGATGATTCTAATCATGCTTGGGATATTTGTCTTGATATATGCCTCATTTCTCACTAGGTGAGCTATGAATATTATTGATGTATCTTAGAATGAGTTGTTGCTAGACATGGGTGAATGATTTTGATCATGCTTGGAATTATTGGGATAGTCTTCGATAGTGATATCACCTTGATTAATAAGGTCCTGAATGAGGATATTTATTTTTTATGTAATCAAGAGTTTTATATCCTTTCACTCTCTATGACATTCATAGTAGTCAATATCTTTTCTTTATGAAGGTTTAACGTAAGGTTCATAATGAAAAAAATTAGGTAAGATGATGAGATTGGATTGGACCAAATTTTTTTGTATATTCAATAGGTTCCCCTAGAGGAGTGTATTTTTGTCATGATGTGGAGTTATTTTTAAGAACTATGACACTGTGATTATTTGGTTGCATTTTTTGCATGTTGGCTGATAGTATCTATTGGGCCAAGTCATTTGTGGGTGTGAAAGTAGGTATATTAATGGGTTGGTTGTTCAAATTCTGAGGATGAGTGAACGGTTAGATATGATGTTTTGGTTTTGAGGGTTATATGTGTTTGATGAAGTGGTGAAGGATGAGTAACCTTGGATAATATTTTCTATGGGGTTGTTGTTTTTGGGGACATATGTGTAGTTTTTTGAGATGTAGGCATTTAGGGGTATGATAGAGGTAATGATAGGATTTTATTGTGTGGCTTGTTGATTTTGATTTTGGGGCTCGATGTAAGTGTGGCTAGGTATGTTAGACATGGGTCCTTAGGAGATGTATTATGAGGAAATTGTTTATTAGTAATGTGAATAGATGTATTGATATTCATATAATTTTCAATGTTTATCATGGGGTTGGATGTGGTGATATTGTTAGGTGAGGTCTTTTGTTGGTAAATAGGGTTTATGAATTGTAAGGTATGTTGTTGTGGTTGGGTGTTAATTAGAGGTATTAAAACTTGGGTTAAGTTGGTTGGTATTGTGGCTTGTAATATGGGAGTGGTAAGTTGTTGTGATGTGTAAGTATTGTTTGAAGGTTGCATGAATGGTTTAATCTGTCGTGATATGAAAAATGTGGTTTAATGGTTGCATGAAATGGTTTGTTTATAGTGGTATGTTTGTGTCTATTTGGTGAGAATTCATGAGTTTTTTATATTAATTTCTAGTGATAGGAATGAAATATTTTAATACCTTTGGTGAAGTGGTATATGAATGTGGTGATTTTGGACTTTCCTAGATTGTGATCAAACTTGGATAAAAGAGATGATTTTTTTATATTTTTTAGTTTTATATTTGAATTTGATAAGTGATCTTGTCGGGAGAGTCAAAAATAATAATAAATCAATCTATATTTTATGATAGTAAGGATCACAATTGTGATATCTTATACTTGGAATGGACTTATGAGTCCAAGAAAATAGATGGGGAGTGAAATACATCAACTCAAGAGTATCCAATGGTCCTAAGGTGATATACACACTAATGATGTAGGCTAATCTGACCTTCTACTTGGGGTACACATACTTCCAAACAAAAGGACAAACATGTTAGGACCCAAAGGCAACTGAGAGGGGGGGGGGATGAATCAGTTGTCTATTAGTTTCAACCCAAATATAAATTAACCAAACTTAATGCATAATACTGGTAAACCAAACTTAATGTTGGTAGACAGTTTAATAGTTAATAATAGTACCGATAAAGTTTAGTGCATGAAACAAAAAGATAAATAACATCCACAACACATAACACAAATATTTGTACATGGAAACCCTGTAAGGGGAAAAACCACGATGGGAAACCTTACCCACAATTAGATGATACTACTACAGATAGTATGTGTGTACAAATGGGGTTTGCACATGCAGAAAGGCCAACTACCTAGAGCTCACTGATCAATCACAAAATGGGAGTCACACTGACTACAATTGGATGGTTAAATCCAATGATAATGTACTGCTCAAAATAACATCTTCATATGCTGGATTCAGTACCGGTTAATCTATGATTTCCATCTTCATACCTTCCTTGAATATTCAAATGATGTCTGTGTGTATAACTCTACTTATATTCACATATACCTTATTACAATCCCTTTCTTCATTTTTCTACATAATCTCACAAATGAGATCTTACATATATACCAAAACCTAAGACCAAATGTGTAGGTCGGCTCACTAAGAATATTACAATTAAATCAATTATAGATGAATCAATATGGGATGCATCATGTCAGCTCAATGCATTTATAATAATAACTAATCAATAAAACATCTCCATTACGTGTCATGCTGATCTGGAATAGATAACGCTTGCCGGTCCATAACCTAGACCTATTTGCCGGTAACAACAAATATGCAAAATCGATTAGACCAATAACCAAATTACCAAAAACAAGTGTCCAAATAATTTCTTCAACATAACCAAGTAATTTCCAGATGATAACAGATCATCCTCAGTGCCAGTGAATAATATAACCTACCGGTGAATCAGATATCGGTGACTGTGCATAAGTCACTGAACATGCCGGTGAACATAACCAAAGATCTCCAGAAGGATAGTGTTGACATCAATGACTAAACCAATGCAACACATCCATAATACCAACAATATCCCCCTTTGGCATTGATGGCAACACAAGATGGAAAAACCATCTAAGTGCCAAAGCAGAAATGCCAAAAACCAAAAACTAACAATCTCCCAAAGAGATCATTAACCAGAAATCAAAATACAGATACAAAGAGTAACAATCTCTCCCCCAATGAATAATCTCTCCCAAAAAGATAATGTGTTTTTCCATAGATATCTCTCCCCCTTTGACATGAAATGCCAAAGCAATACAAAACCAAATACAATCAGTTCATATAACTTATTACAAAATACCAACTTATCCAATTTATCCAACTACTCCCCCTGAGAAGTAGCTCTCCTTCATCAAAGTCAGAAAAATATTTCTCTGTTAAATCTACCGGTCTAATGCCATGCTCCAACTATCTAAGTTTCTACTGGTGAGGCTATAACTCCAAGTTGCTCTCTGAGATATTCAAAGGTTTCCTTAGGCAAAGGCTTAGTAAAGATATCTGCAATCTGCTCCTTAGTATTCACATAAACCAATTTCACTTCTTTTTCTTCAACATTCTCTTTCAGAAAATTGAATTTGATAGAAATATGTTTAGTTTTAGAGTGAAATATCGGGTTCTTTGATATATCAATTGCTACCATATTATCATATTAAATGATTATAGGTTCTTTGCATTTTACCTTTATGTCCTTCAACATTTGCTTAATCCATAATACCTATGTATAATTAGTTGCTGCTGCAACATATTCTGATTCAGCTGTTGATAGTGATGTACAACTTTGTTTCTTGCTCAACCATGAAATTAGTCTTCTACCAAGAAAAAATGCTCCGCCGGTGGTGCTTTTTCTGTCATCTACATCTCTTGCCCAATTTGCATATGTGTATGCACATAAATACAAATTTTCATCTTTAGGATACCATAAATCAAGATTTGCTATGCCTTGTAGATACGAGAAAATCCTTTTTATTGCTAATTCATGATTTTCCTTAGGATTACTCTGAAATATTGAAACAATACATATTGTATTCATAATATCAGGTCTTTTTTGTGTCAAATATAGTAAACCTCCAATCATAGATTTTTTATCTTGTCGGATTAACAGGTGTTGATTCATCCTTCAATGATAGTTTATCAGTTGTAGTCATAGGTGTACTTACTGGTTTAAAGTTTTCCATACCAAATTTCTTTACCAGTTATTTCAAGTACTTTGATTGATTTATGAATATACCTTTATCAGTATGTGAAATTTGTAATCCTAAAAATAATTTTATCTCCCCAATCATAGACATTTCAAATTCTTCCTGTATCTTATTAGAAAAGTCTTTACACAATCCTTCTTCTCCTCCAAAAATGATATCATCAATAAAAACTTCAATAACCAAGATGTCATCATTAGTCACTTTTTAATATAAGTTGTTGTCAACATTACCTTTAGTGTAACCAAGTTTCAAAAGATATTTGTCCAATCTAGCATACCAAGCTCTAGGAGCTTGCTTCAATCCATATAAAGCTTTCCTTAACCTGCAAACCATACCTTTGTCATGTGTCAAATAAAATACATTAGGTTGTTCAATGTAAACTTCCTCTTCAAGATCACCATTCAGAAATGCACATTTAACATCCATTTGATATACTTTACAGTTCTTGTGTGCTGCAAAAGCTTAAAAGAATTTGACTGCCTCAATTCTAGCTCTCGGTGCAAAGGTTTCATTGTAATCAATTTCTTCTTTCTTTGAATATCCCTTACACACTAATCTTGTTTTATTTCTGATTTCCTTACCATCTTCATTAAGTTTATTTCTGAATACCCATTTAGTTCCAATTACATTTTTGTTTTAAGGTTGGGGAACCAATGTCCATGTGTTATTCTTTTCAATTTTTTCTAATTCATCTTCCATAGCCTTAATCCAATGTTTATCTTCACATGCCTCATTAATAGTTGCTGGTTCAATTTGAGAAATTAGACACACCTCTTCATTTTCCACTCTTCCTCTAGTCATAACACCTTGATATTTATTCCCAATTATCTGACTTTTAGAGTGATTCAATCTTACATACCTGGGTGTACTCACTTGTTGTTGTTCTTTAGTCACTGTGGAATTCTCAAATGATGTCGGTGTGACTGGATCAACATTCTATACTGGTGTACTCATTATAGGTTCATTTGTGATTATCTCAACTATCGATTCAGAGTCCATAGACCTTGAATTACCTCTAAACTATTCATCAATCTTCACATTTGCAATCTCAATGATTTTATGCAATCTCTTGTTAAAACATCTATATGCCTTGCTCTTAGATGAATAACTGAGAAATATTCCTTCATCACTTCTAGGATCAAATTTGCCAATATAATGATTGTAAATGTTATTCGATTTTCAATTTAAGATGCAAGTTATATTCAAGGTTATTCTTCTTCTATATGTTATTTCTTAATGTAATGGATCTGATTATTGTCTGGTATGATGCAGATGGAGAAGGAGCATTTATCAATTTTGATGTTCTTCTCATCATTATTGATTGATATATATATATATATATATATATATATATATATATATATATATATATATATATATATATATATATATATATATATATATATATATATATATATATATATATATATGCTAATGAGGAGGATCAAGCAATACCTTGACTGATCATGTCTAATGGACATGACCGATCAAGATATTACTTGATCGCACCTCTTAAAATCATAATCATATTTTACCTTATACCAATCGGCATGTATAAGTTACTAATTAGTGTGTATATCATAACAAGTGAGTCGATACTAACCGGCGTATATGTTATTAACAAATGCACTGATACTAATCGGTATGCAGTCTTTAATAATCTCGATAACAATTAGTGTTTATGTAGTTAACATGTTTGACTGATAATAATCAGTGTGCAAATAATTAACAAGGTAAACCAATATCAATTGGTTTTTGTACTTTATGATTTGAAACCGATAATTTAGACATTGATCAGAATAAGTTAGGTTATATATCGAAGAATGATCATTAGATGAAGGATGATAAATGAAGTCTAATCATAGTCTATCGATAAGATAGATGATTGAATGAGAGACTTAATTTATCTCTCATTCAATCATTTATCTTACCGAGGCTATCATGTATCAACACTCCCTCTTAGCTAGGTAAGATAAATGAAAGATAATGTATCTAGCATCACATTTCTAACAATGATCAAAATTCCTTACGTAATCTGACTTTTTAGGGGATCATATCACCTAAACATGTGACATGAAGTATCATCAATCATCTAATATAGAAAATCACATCACCTAAGCACGTGACATGAAGTACCACCTAAAAATGTGATACAAACATTCATCACATCAACTTGTGATGACAAGATATCACCTAAGCATGTGATATCAGTATTGCCTAACACATAATAGTTTAGGAATAAGTATAGGAGAATAGTTAAATTATTAACTTATTCAAGTTGTGGTATGTGCACTAGCATTTTATAAATGCTTTACCACAACACACTCATGGCACATCTAGGGCATACCAGAGATCCAACATGATAACTGGTTTGAACATCATAAGATCGTCACCTTATAATGTCTACATACAAGTTTTCATTATCTGAGAGATCGTCACCTCTTAGACATGAGCACAGGGGGTTAAACCCATAAAAGTCTAAACATGACAAAGAAGTTTACACATAAAACATCTTAATAAGCATAGGAGTACAAAGAAAATTAAATTTCAATCATACCAAGACCTTTTCTGAAGTGCTCAACTTTCACCCTTGAAAGTGGTTTGGTAAAAATATCTGCTGTCTGATCTCCTATACAAATTTATTCCAACTAGATCACATTCCTATCTACCATGTCTCATACATAATGATATGGAATCTCAATATGTTTGGATCTGTCATGAAACATCAGATTCATTGAAAGTTTTATACAACTTTGGTTGTTGCAATGAATAACTGTAGGCTTCATTGGTTCACCGAATAACCCCACAAGCAGCTTCCTAAGCCATACTGCCTATCAAACAGCCATGGAGGCTGCAATGTATTCGGCCTCAGTCAAACTCTATGATACTGATAACTATTTTCTTCTGATCTAGGATATCATGGTTGAACCTAAATTGAACTAGCACCCTGAGGTTCTTTTCCTATCAGTTACACTTTCAGCCCAATCTGAATCTGTGAATCTGTGTAGATCTAGTTCAGCTCTCTCATATTTGAGACCAAGTTTTAGGGTACCTTGTAGATATCTCATGATATGTTTTATTTCTACCAGGTTTATCTCCTTAGGTTCACACATAAACTGACTTCAAGGCATTAACTGCATAACAAATATCTAGTCTCGTATTTACAAGATACATCAGGGACCCAATCATTTGCCTATATAGAGTAGGATTTGAGGGTTGTGATTCTACTATTGCTTCCTTAAGTTTATGAAGGTTTGTTTTCATTTGGAGGGGTCATGGGTCTACAGTTTAGCATTCCAAATCTCTTCAAAATGTCCAAGGTATATTTATCCTAGTTTAGTATGATGTCATCAAAGTTCTGCCATACTTCCAAACCTAGGAAGTAATGAAGGAGTCCCAAGTCCTTCATATCAAATTCTTTAGCAAGGTCTTTCTTACATTGAACTATGAGGTGATCTTTTCCTGTGATTAAAAAATCATCAACATATAAAATCAATATTAGCATATCACCTTTGTTTTTCTTATAGTAGAGGTTAGGATCTACATCATTCTTGGAGAAGCCTATATTTGAGAGATAAGTAACAATTCTTTCATACCAGGCCTTGAGAGCCTGTTTAAGCCCATAGAGAGATTTCTAGACTCTACACACATGAGACTCTGTATCATGAATCTCAAACCCTTCAGGTTTCTCTAGGTATACTTCTTTTGAAGGTTCCTGAAGGAGCAACATACTTTTGAGCTTCTTATACAGTTTTGGTGGCCCATAGTGGTCTTTTCTTGAGGTTCTCTCTAGGTGGGTTTTGATTTTCACCTACATTTTCCTCAAGACTCTCCCTCTAAAGCTCAGGAGTTGAGTATTCCTCTATTCTAGGGGTGGGGATATAGACTATGAGTTCTATTGAGCTTTGGGCTCTTTTGAAGGCCAAGTCTTCTTGAAAGATTACATTCCTACTCAATTCAATATTCCTCTAACTAGGTATATAGATTTTGTGGGCCTTGGAGGTTTCACTATATCCTACAAGTATTCCCCCTTTTTTAGAAGGCTCTAATTTTAATCTCTTCTCTTTAGGTACATGAATATAGATAGGACACCCAAATATTCTAAGGTGGCTGATATCTGGATTTGTTTTAGTAAAGACTTCCTCAAGGGTTTTAGCTTCAAGATGGGAGTGAGGACATCTATTTTGTATATATACAGTAGTGCTTGTTGCTTCTGCCAAAAGGTTGGTATTTAGATTCTGATCAAGAATCATGGCTTTGACAGCTTCTACAATTATTTTATCTGTCCTCTTAGCTACCCCATTTTGTTGAGGGTTATAGTAAGCTCCCTCTTAATCCCAACATTTTTACAAAAGTCTTTACACAAATTTGAGTTGTATTCCCCCCCATTGTCAGTTCTTAAGGTTTTGATTTTATTTTCTGAGTAGTTTTCTATTAGTGATTTAAATTCCTTAAACCTATTAAGGATCTCTTCTGATTCTTTACATTTTAGAAAGTAGATCCAAGTTTTCCTAGAGTAGTTGTCAACAAATATTACATAATACAAACATCCCCCTAAAGAAGGTACAGACATAGGTCCAGATATATTAGAATGAACTAACTCTAGAACTTCTCTTGTTTTCCTAGTACTATTTTGAAAAAAATACCTTTAGCATTTTTACCTAGTGCACATCCCTTGCATACCCCTGAATGATATTGCTTTAACTTAGGTAGGCCTGTGACAAGGTTTCCCATTGATGATAAAGCTCTAAAAATTTAGGTGACCTAGTCTTCTATGCCAAACTTCATTAGCATCTGTAGTTTCATGGATTAGGGCTAGGTTGATCTCTGTGCACAGCTCATACAAGTAGCCTTGTCTTTGACCAATGGTTTTAGCTTTCTTGATAGATGAATTCTTTGACCAAGCCAACACCTTGTTGTCCATTAAGGTCACTTTGTACCCATTATCCTCTAGTGATGATATGGAGACTAGGTTTCTCTTGATGCCTAGGACATATAGTACTCCTTTAAGTTGTAATGATATGCCTGACTTTAGTTTGATGGTTCAGGTTCCAACTCCTCTGACTGGATGTGTGGAATCATCTCTGATAGTCACTTCCTCATCATTCTCCTCTATCATGGAGTGTTAATTCTTTGCTTTGGATCTCATATCCAAGGGTTACTAGTTCATCCCTTAGGGTTGATATTTGTATGAAGTAGGCATTGACTGACTCCCCTTTGATCATAGATATATGATTTATTTCTCTCTTTAAAGCCAAGTTTCTACTAGCATTGGATATCTCAAATGCATATTCAAGTGCTTTGAACATGTTGTAGGCCGTTGCATGTTTCCTTATGATTGGCATGATATTATTTCTCACCCCATCAACTAATATTCTGATGGCCTTTTCATTTCCCTCTATCCAAGTTATTTTATCAGGTTCAGTCTTAGGTTCTACAGTTTCAGTTTTTACAAATGATTCGACTTTAGTTTCTTTTAGAATCATCTGAATTTTGAGCTTCCACGCTAAGAAGTCATCACCTCCTCCGAGTCTATCTTCAAATCTAATAGCGCTAGCCATTAGAAGAAATGTGATGTTGAATATATGCTTGTCTTGAATTTTCCACAAAATTGAATAGCCTCAAGTTCGATTTAACCTGGCCCTGATACCATGTAAATGTTATTCGATTTTCAATTTAAGATGCAAGTCATATTCAAGGTTATTCTTCTTCTATATGTTATTTCATAATGTAATGGATCTGATTATTGTCTAGTATGATGCATATGGAGAAGGAGCATTTATCAATTTTGATGTTCTTCTCATCATTATATATATATATATATATATATATATAGATATATATAGATATATATATATATATATATATATATATATATATAGATATATATATATATATATATATATATATATATAGATATATATATATATATATATATATATATATATATATATATATATATATATATATATATGCTAATGAGGAGGATCAAGCAATACCTTGACCAATCATGTCTAATGGACATGACCGATCAAGATATCACTTGATCGCACCTCTTAGAATCATAATCACATTTTACCTTATACCAATCGGCATGTATAAGTTACTAATCAATGTGTATATCATAATGAGTGAGCCGATACTAATAGGCGTTATGTTATTAACAAATGCACCGATACTAATCGGTATGCAGTCTTTAATAATCCCGATAACAATCGGTGTTTATGTAGTTAACATGTTTGACTAATAATAATTGGTGTGCAAATAATTAACAAGGTAAATTGATATCAATCAGTATTTGTACTTTATGATTTGCAATCGATAATTTAGACATTGATCGGAATAAGTTAGGTTATATATCGAAGAATGATCATTAGATGAAGGATGATAAATGAAGTCTTGTCATAGTCTATCGATAAGATAGATGATTGAATGAGAGACTTCATTTATCTCTCATTCAATCGTTTATCTTACCGAGGCTATCATGTATCAACAATGATCTTTCCTAATATAACATTTGCTTCTAAATATTCTGAAATATTTAAGAGTAGGAGTATTACCAAACCATAGTTCATGAGGGCTCTTACCAGTTTCACCTTTAATGTGAACTCTGTTGAATGTGTAAAGAACTATATTGACTGCTTCTCTCCAATACACATGAGGTAGGTTTGCTTCTGATATCATGCTTCTAGCTACATCCAAAATAGTTCTATTCTTCCTTTCCACAACTCCATTTTGTTGGGGTGTCTCAGGTGCTGATAATTATCTTTTGATTCCATTCACTTCACAAAATGTATTAAATTCCTTAGATGCGAATTTACCTCCTTGATCTGATCTCAAACAATTGATTTTCTTACCAGTTTCATTCTCTACCATCACCTTGAATAGTTTGAATTTCCCAAAAGCTTTTGATTTCTCCCTGAGAAAAGTAACCCAACACATTCTAGAATAATCATCAATGATTAGCATAAAATATCTATCTCCTTGTAAACTTCTAGTTCTTGCTAGACCAAATAAATTAGTATGAATTAAGTCAAGAACATTATTAGATTTTTCTAGAATACTCTTAAAAGTTTCTCTAGCTTGCTTTCCAAATTGACATTCCTTACATACCAGATTGTGAGGTTTAACAATCTTAGGTAAATCCCTTACTGCCTTAGTTGTACTAATTTTCACAATGCAATCAAAATTTACATGACAAAGTCTCTTTTTCCATAACCAACTTTCATCAATATGTGCAATCAAGCATGTCTTCTCATTGTTATTCAAATGAAAGATATTACCTCTAGTCTGATTACTGGTTGCAATTTCCAAACCAGTTCTATTCATGATTTTGCATTTACCATTATTGAATTGTAATTGAAATCCTTTTTCAACTAATTGACCAACACTCAAAAGATTATGCTTCAAACCTTCAACATAATAAATGTTGTTAATATTGTGCTTACCATCAAAAGATATAGTATCTTTTCCTCTGATCAAATAAGCTTTGTCATCCCCAAATCTTACTAGACCTCCATTGTATTCCTAAAAAGTTAAGAATTTACTTTTATCACCAGTCATATGATGTGAACATTCGGAATCAATGATCCATTCATCCTTTTCTTGAATTTTAGCTGCTAGGGCCTACTCTATCGGTTGAATAGTAGGTGTCGGTTGATCTTCTGTTATTGCAACAAAACCCCATCCATTGTCTGTCGGTTCCTCATCAAAATCATCAACAACTCCTTTATCAACATAGTAACATGATTTGTCTCTATTCTTCTTAAATCTGTATCTTTGATATTCAGGGTTAGGCTTATATGTTCTTTTGGCTTCTTCTTTCAATCTTGCATTTCTATTAGGACACCTAGATGCTATATGACCAATTTTATTGTAGTTAAAATATTTAAATGGTGCTTTACCTTCATACTTCCAACTGGACCTTTAGGCATTTTATTTGCAAATAGTGCTTCAAGCTCTTCAAGTTCTTTATTCTCTCTTCTAATTTCTTCAAGTTTTCTAGCATAGAGTGCTTTCCAACAAGATTTTTTAGATGATGATGATGATGATGATGCTACAGATGATGAAGCTTTGAAAGCCAAATTTGTCTTAATTGTAGCAATAGGACCAAATTCCTCAAGTTCAAAAGCTAAAAGTTTTCCCACCAAAGTATCAATAGATACTGATGTATTAGGCATTGTTCTCAATTCATTAATAGTAGTTACTTTCATTTTGTATGCTGATGGCAATGCTCTTGAAACTTAAGAAATAATTTCATCTTCACTTAAGGATCCTCCACAATATTGTATACCCAAAACAATTTCATTAACACTTTCCATAAAAGCAGAAATCCTTTCATCTTCTTCCATTTTCAGATTTTCATACCTGACCTGAAAGCATTCCAGTTTTGCAATTTTGACAGTGGTATCACCTTCATTCAAAGTCTCTAATTTATCCCAAATAGCTTTAGTAGTAGATCAATATGATAATCCCATGATTTGCTGATCTGACAATGCGCTCAGAAGTGCTTCTCTTGCTTTACAATCGTTCTCCTGATCTTTAGCCAATGTTGGTGGATTAGGTTGACTCTGTGTAGGAACAACATAGCCATTCTTTGTAACATCCCATATGTCTTTTCCAATGCAATTCAGACGTGTCTCCATTCTGATCTTCCATATACCATAGTTAGTTCCATCAAGTTTTGGACTATCCTTCCTGAAATAGTTAGTTGCCATAGAATCTCCTCAAGCTGTTAAACTTCTACAAAAAGAGGACTTAGCTCTGATAGCAATTGTTAGGACCCGAAGGAAACTGAGAGGAGGGGGGTGAATCAGTTGTCTATTAGTTTCAACCCAAATATAACTTAACCAAACTTAATGCATAATACTGATAAACAAAACTTAATGCTGGTAGACAGTTTAATAGTTAATAAAAGTACCAGTAAAGTTAAATGCATGAAACAAAAAGATAAATAACATCCACAACACATAACACAAATATTTGTACGTGGAAACCCTGTAAGGGGAAAAACCATGGTGGGAAACCTTACCCATAATTAGATGATACTACTGCAGATACAATGTGTGTACAAATGGGGTCTACACATGCAAAACATATAACATAGATATTTGTACGTGGAAACCCTGTAAGGGGAAAAACCACGATGGGAAACCTTACCACAATCAGATGATACTACTATAGATAGTATGTGTGTACAAATGGGATTTGCACATGCAGAAAGGCCAACTTCCTAGAGCTCACTGCTCAATCACAAAATGAGAGTCACACTAACTACAATTGGATGGTTAATCCAATGATAATGTACTGCTCAAAATAACATCTTCATATGCTAGATTTAGTACCGGTTAAGCTCTGATTGCCATCTTCATACCTTCTTTTAATCTTCAAATTATTTTTGCATGTATATCTCTTCTTATATTTGCATATACCTTATTACAATCCATTTCTTCACTTTTCTACATAATCTCACAAATGAGATCTTACATATATACCAAAACCTAAGACCAAATGTGTAGGTTGGCTCACTAAGAATATTACAATTAAATAAATTACAAATGAATCAATATGTGATGCATCATGTCAGCTCAATGCATTTACAATAATAAGCAATCAATAAAAAATCTCCATTATGTGTCGTGCTGATCTGGAATAGATAACGATTGTCGGTCCATAACTTGGACCTATTTGCCGGTAATAACAAATATGAAAACTTGATTAGACCAATAACCAAATCACCAAAACCAAGTGTCCAAATGATGTCTTTGACATAACCAAGTAATTTCTAGATGATAACAAATCATCCTCAGTATCGGTGAATAATATAACTTGTCTGTGAATCAGATACCGGTGACTGTGCATAAGTCACTAAACATGTCGGTGAACATAACCAAAGATCTCTAGAAGGATAAGTGTTGACATCAATGACAAAACCAATGCAACACATCCATAATACCAATAAAACAAGGCATAAATGGTATAATATCTAGATAGAACTTCTTAACAATTTTTGTTGTTTTTGATGACAGGTTGATACTAAAATATTGGTTTTTTTATGGGAGGTTTGATTGCCCAAGTATAATATACATATAACTTTGCTAATTCCAATTTACATAAAGTAATATTGATGGATGAGAAGATTTTTGTTAGAAGATGCATGTGGTAAAATGGAACGTGTCTTAGGTTAGTTAAAAGGCCTTCAAATTTCATGTGTAACTGAATCTCAAAGATGTTTTGATGATTGTCAAAAGTGAAGCAATATTACTCATAAGAACAATGATAGAGGTCAAAAGTGTAGCATAAGTGTATACAAGGTATATGATATGTAGAAAAACCATAGGATGATAATCAAAAGCATAGGTATATGATAGATTTGTAAGATTTATGTGTCATTAAATGATCTCAAAAAGTAGGTCAAAACCCTAGGTTGACTACTTCAAATATGCAAAAAATGTCTTAAAAAGATATTATCAAACGTCTTGGCAAGATAAATTAGTGATTTAGTGGGATTGTTAAATGAAATCTTAAGTCAATAAGGATAGGTTCAAAAGCATGATATTTTATGTCAAATGTGTGACTATAGGTATGAATAATGTAGCGTTGTAGAACACGAGCACACTAAAGGAGGTTAGAAGCACAATTACATAGAGAAAATGTGTAACAATTTGCTTTAAAAGTGTACTTTTATCAGTAATAAGTGTAATGAAATGTCTCAAATCAATTTTTAAGTGCGCAAAATTATAATATGGTATATTAAATGTAGGTTTTTACAAGTTTTAGTTAATGTGTCCTTCGGCAAGAGATCACACAAGACAAAAAAATGGTCATTTGATAATTTATAGGGAATATTTAATTTCATTGGTGTTTCATGGTAAAATACACTCCAAGAACATTAACAAGATAAATTATTCATATGGGTGTATCTCTTATAATGTAGGCCCACACAATAAAATATCATAGGAATGTGTATGCACGTTCCACTCTCAAGAGTAGGTGGGTAGGGGTGTAGTGACTCAAGGGTTCACCTTTTCCCTTAATTTGGAGGCTAATAAGCCTTTAGCCAAAAATATTTCCACCTCACTTAGGATGGTGCATGTTGGGTAACTTCATACATGATATTGTACCTTGCACCATACTATGAAGATGTCAAAGGTCTTTAGTGTTGTCATGTTGTCATTGATGTCATGGATGTGATTTGGTTTGGCATGTATGCATTTGATTCAATCTAGAAGTTTTCTTTAATACATGATGTTTTTCAATGTATGTATGTACTTACTTCATATAGATTTGTGGTCTGATATTTCTTCTTAATGGAAGATGTTTTTGGGTCCGATCGTATCCAGGTGAGATAAGAGCAAATTATTTGAGGTGTCTTTGAATCTAGTCCTATCCAGAGACATTAAAAGTGTATTCTATGAGGCACTTTATGATTCAAGTTGGAAGCAGACACCACTTGCAGATGTTTTGTTTGTTGTAGCGTGTGGATAGTCCAGTCTCATCCCTTTCCAATTGAGATGGCATGTTAGAACAATTGATATGGATATATATAGCCATTTGTGATGCATGCTAGAAGTATGGTAGTTGAAAAATAACTATTTTGTGTATGGTGTATATGCAAAAAAGTCTACAGATGTAAATATTGTTATCAATTTGTGCACTTCAAAGGAACTTTAATCCATGTATATGTCAAATGCAGCTCTAATAGTTCAAATTTTGTATATTCTATTATCCAACAATGAGCCTTTTGTATTTGGGTAGTGAGCCCTCTGGGTAGTGAGCCCAAACTGACAATGAGCCACCCCTTGTACTGTGTACCCGGTTACATATTGCATTATACTGAGAGAACACTCTCTCTATGGTTTTTCCCATATTGGGTTTTGTACGTACAAATCCAACATTATGTGTTTTGTGTTAATTTTCTTTATTGCATTTAACTTATGTTATATGATTGGTTAGTTAGAAGTTTTAATAAGTTCAAGGGAATATTGATTCACCCCTTCCCTCTTAGTATTTTGGATATTCAACAATTGGTATTAGAGCCATGTCCTTTGAAAGAGCTTAACCACTCAAAAGAGATCCAAAAAGTTGACCTTATGGATTTAAGTGAAGCTCTTATAAATTCTCTTGAGGGTCTTGAGGCAGTAGAAATTGAAAACAAATATCTGAAAGAAAATGTCCAACTAGCTAATGAGTGCATTGAGAAGCTAAGAGAGCAAATTCAAAAGTTTAAAATAAGGCATAAAGAAGTCAGTGAGTAGCTTAAGAAAACAAACAACACTATTGTAGATCTGAAAGTAAGAAATGAAGACAATGAAAAGACTAAGGATTATTTGAACAAAATGATAAAATGCAAATCAAAAGAATGTGAGAAGTTGAAGCAAGAAGTAACATCTCTAAAGGTAGATCTAGAAAAAGCAAAGAAACAAGAAAGTAAATTTGAATCCGGTAAGTCTGACAAGGTGATAGATGAAAAGAAAGTCCTAGAAATTAGGAAGGAAGCAACAAATATATTCGATGTGTTCACAACCCAAAGAAAATCAGAAAGAAGATTCACCTCTGGTAAACAAAGCTACTACCAAGGAAGAAAAAGGTAAGTCTCCAATCGAGCAACAAGTAAGTATGAAAACCACCTTCTTTAATGGTTCTTGCTATAAATGCCATAAAGTAGGTCATAAGGCAACAAAATGTATAAGTAGCTTGAATCAAAATTCTAACCTATTCTCTAATAGATGTTACACATGCAATAAATATGGTCATAAAGCTAGTCAATGTAAAAATCCGGTTATGAATGAAAGTAGATATAATCATTTTAGAGGAAGATGTTATAAATGCAACAATTTTGGACACAAAGCTAACCAGTGCAAGTCAAGACAAAATCCGACAAACATAGGTATTATAACCACACAAATTTGAACATATGGAAACAAAATGAAAAATAAATGAGGTTCAAAATCTAGTCAAATCAACAAAGAAGATCAATTTGGAGGATGTGAAAGCTGAGATGAAGAAATATGGAGAAAGAAAGAGAGTGTAGATGCATCAACACCTAACTCCAGTGCATGTACTTCATCCAGAAACTAAAAAGTCTAAGAATTTGGCATTGGGGGAGAAATCAAAAAGACATCATACCCTTTTCCCCTACAAAAGAGTGTAAGGCCATAATATCGATAGAGTAGAATATGAAGAAGCCTGGTTATCGAAATCATAACTCATCACAAAACTGACATGTGGTTGCGAAACTCAAAGAAGTGGAAGACAACTCACACACATTTAATATGAAGCATTACATGAAGGATTATAAGGAAAACACTTCAAAAAAACTTAATTCACCATAAATGAAATAAGAATTGTCTACATTGAAGAAAATCAAAGGTGATGAGAGTGTTTAATGTTTCTCTAGGGAAATTGATTAGGGTTATCAATTTGTTGAATTAGCAATCATGGCTAACCCCATTGTAGCCTTATGTTTGTAAAGACTTCATACAAGGAAATGGTATTTGATCCAGCTAGGTATTTCTTAAACATACCCATTGGCATGGTTTTAGTAGAGGATATCTGATCATTTATCCATGTCAAGCTAGATAAATTCAGCCATCATAGGAAAATGTTGGAATTATGGACTGAAAAGATGATTAATGAGCACAGTCAGGTAAGACCCAAATTTTTAAACCTATCTAAGAAGAAATTAGACACTTGAAATGACTTTCCCAACTTTTGTTATGATGAGAAGTGGATTAGGATAGCTATGAGTAGTTTCCATGATGAATTTCTTTGGTTAGAGAAAACTCACCACATCACTAAAGATGGAATGAAATCTATCACTGGTCTGAGTGATTTTAGAGATTACAACTCTGAGATATACCAAAAACAAGGATTTTATAGATTTAATTGGTGCGATCTCTGACAAACATTCTCTAGCAATTGACTCTATATGGAATCTGGTAGTTAAGTATTTGTCGACGATGGTCAGAAACAAGATTTACTTCACTAATAGGGAAAACTCTGTTTTGGCCATGATAGTAAACATGGCATATGAAATGGTTGAGTTGAACAAATATTTTGATCTCTATGAGATCATGTGGTAGAGATTCCTAAAGAATCCTTCACAATGCAGGAAGAAGAAGCATTCTTTCAAATTCAGGACCCTAGCCCTATGTATTTTATTTTACATCTTACAAGAGTTACCCAATTGAGGTAGGGTTTTTTGGTCTCTGAATACCCCTGTAGCTCATTAGGTTGTAGATAATTTAAAAGGGTTAATCAATAGAAATGCAAGAGAAGATGGATTGACAACCTTCTTCACCATTTTGTAGATGAATGTGCAGAAAAGAGATAGGATCCTGAAGTAGGTAGTTGTAAAGTATAAGAATGACATTACTTTTGTACTCACAACTGAAAAATACTACATGGAGGCAGTTGTGCTGAGAAAGGTTTGGATCCCTCCATTCAGATATAAAGCTACCTAGGAGTTGCTTGAAGGTGCAAATCAAGTTCCATTACAGAGTTTGGTCAATGAATCATAAGAACATTTTGGCACCAGGGATGAAAAGTATTTGAAGGTTTGCATGGAACTCACTAAGAAGGATCCTGAGAAGACTATGAATAAAGTAATTCGGGTATCCATGGAAAAGGCTAAACTAGCTGAGGAAGATATTACTAAGATTATATTTTCTAGTAGGATTGCTAGCGCATCTGGAGCATCTAAAGTTGCTCAGATGGAGCTTCCCTCTTCTAGTTCCCCAAAGAAGCCAATATAAGCCAAGAGGAAGACTATAGTTCTAGAGTCTCAAGAAGAGGAAGATGTAGATCAACACTGGATACATGTTTGGAAGTCTAAAGTGAAAAAATTCAAGAAGCCACTTGATGTGGAGAGCCTGTGTGAATCTCTTTCTCAAGGTAAAATCCCAAGAAAGGTAGGTGGTCTTTATACCAAGGCAAATGTTGAGGATCAAAATAGAATAATCAGAGATTTTTTGTTATATTGTGTTAAATTTGAAGTTGTATAATGAATTGATTAGGATTAGATAGATAGCCAGAGAAGAGGAAGAATCTATTAAGGATCAATTATTTTAACTAGTTCGTTTTGCACTTTCCCATGATAATAAGGCTAATCTTAGTGAAGCCCACAAAACTAAATTGAGATCCTAGAAGAGTCTAGGTAGTTTCATGTTAGGAGAGGATAATGCCAAAGAAAAACTCAAAAGTGAAATCATGGAGACTGTAATGGTTGTTGCTAAGAATCTTGGTTTGTTCCCAACTATTGATTTCGATACTTCTATCAGTGTGCTTGAAAATGTGTCTGCTAATCCTGATAATAATCCAATTGTTGATACATCTATTATTTAAAATGTTATGGATATCCCTGGAGCTTTTGTTGTTCCTTTGTTTTATTCTGAATCTGGTAAAGGCAAGGAAATTGAAGGTTCTATTGATAAAGGTCAAGATGAACAAGTATCTATTGAGTCTAAAAATAATGAACCTGAGCCCAAGACTCTATCAGAAGATAAGGAAGATAATCTAGTGAAGCAATCTAGTGTGAATGCATCTGGGTTAGTGACAGTGGTTGGTACCAATTCTAGTACTACTGAAGATACCTGGAAGAAATTATTTATTGCAACACTAATCATCTACCTTATTACTTCATCAATGTAGTATGTTGACTTCTCTAATGTTGATCCGGTTCATAAGATTGAAATTGGAGAAGCATTTATTTCATCTACAAGACAAGAGTTTTAGTAAAAGAATAAAATTGTTGAGGATTTGTTGGCAAAACTTCATACTGTAATGCTTGAGTGTTAGATAGATTCAGACACCCCTAATGCGGATAAATTCAAAATGCTAATCAATTCATTGAGCAACATGAGAAAGTATGAGAAGATGACCAAGAGAAGTTGTTACATGAACTCAAGGATAAGTGTGAGAATGCACAACTTCAAATCACACACCTTATTTCCCAAGGATAGTCATATTTGGAAAATGGTGACATTCTATTCTCATATAGCTTTCAGTGGCCAGATTCCACAAACAACATCAAGGATGAGATAAACATCATTGATGATAAGATCCATCAAGCTTATACAAACTAAAAACTATCTAAAGACTTATTTGGGTTAGATAAATCCAAAATTGGTAAAGTTCATAAAAAATATTTTGAGTTATAATAGTAGAGGGATAATATTATTCTTCCCTTAGGTAAGTTGTGGGATTTAAGAAATGAAATAATTTCCATCATGAACCGAGCCCTCTCTTGAGCCACTCAATTCAAATATTCTATACTCAGATCCATTACTGAGGCAAAGCAAACACACGCATCCATGTGGATACACATTGAGTTCCTATTGGAGGCCATCTCTCACTAGGATAAGCACAAGCACTCTTGGACTGTAAACACTCAAAATATTAAGCAATTCTATGGATGACAATAGTTGTCTCCTTTAGGGAGAGTTTTAGTTTTTATTTGTGCACAATTTTTAACCTTTTTGGCCCTTTGTCATTATTTTTAAAGGGGGAGTAGTGTTAAGAATAATTAAGTATTAGCAATATCTTTATAATGTTGTTTTATACAAACTCTCAGACAATTGATCAAACAATTGTTATTTCAATTTTTCTTAAAGAAAACTTATAATGTATTATCTTTTGTTGCCATCAATGACAAAGGGGGAGATTGTTAGCATCTTGTCAATTATGTCATGGATGTGATTTTGTCTGGTTTGTATGTATTTGATTGTTTAGAAGTTTCCTTCAGTACATGATGTTTTGCAATGTATGTATGTGCTTACTTCATGCAGCTTTGACACCCAATATTTCCTATTATAAAAAGATGTTTTTGGGTTTGGTCCTATCCGAATGAGATGAGAGCAGATTACTCAAGGTATCTTTGATTCCAATCCTATCCGAATACATTAAAGGCATATTATACAAGGTACTTTATGATTCAAGTTTAAAGCTAGCACCACTTGAAGATGTTTTATTTGTTGTAGCATGTGGATAGTCCAATCTCACCTCTTTCTGGTTGAGCTGACATGTTGGAACAATTGATGTGGATATATATAGCCATTTGTGATGCATGTTAGAAGTATGGTTGTTGAAAAACAACTATTTTGTGTATAATGTATATGCAAAAAAGTCTGTGGATGTAAATATTATTATGTGGTAGATGTATAGTGGATGTGTGACTTAGTTTGTGCACTTCAAATTAACTATAATCCATGCATATGTCAAATGCAACTCTAATAGTTCAAATTTTATATATTCTATTATCTGATAATGAGCCTTTTTGTATTTGGGCATCGAGCCCTCCATATAGTGAGCCCAAATAGATAGTGAGCCACCCTTGTACAATGTAACCAGTTACATATTGCATTATACCTAAGAGAACACTCTCTCCATGGTTTTTCCCATATTGGGTTTTCCATGTACAAATCCGACATTACCGAAATTATGTATTTTGTGTTAATTTTCTTTACTGTATTTAAATTATGTTATGTGATTGGTTAGTTAGAAGTTTTAATAAGTTCAAGGGAATACTGATTCACCCCTTCCCTCTCTGTGTTATGGATATTCAACATTAAGGTCTCTAAAAATAAAGGTGTTTAGTATTATTTGTGAATAGTGAGCCTATCTAAATGTGCTTGAGATAAAAGGGTCTCCTTTCTTATCACCAAAAGAGTGCTGATAAATGAAGAATCAAGTTTGGCTTATTCTGAAAAATGTTGGCCACATGTTAAGGTGCATCTTTCACTCTCCCTCATTTATATACTTGTCCAAAAAATGTGGTTGAGGTTGCCATTGGGGTGAATAA